>NW_024884253.1:11007628-11075010 GCF_019232065.1 Centrocercus urophasianus
CCTCGATCGGCGGGGATCTACGCCAAAACCCACATGATCTCTGACGTCAGCCTGCGTATTTGCATACGATACCACCGCCGGCGCGGCTGCCGGGGTCTCTCGGCGCGGCGGAAAGTTGGGAGCGCTGCCGTCCACCCCCCCGCCCCCGGGAGCGCCTCCTCCGGGGCCGCCAAGCGGATTTCCCACGCACCCCCCCCCCGCACCCCCCTCCGCTCGTACTCCGAGCGTGGGCTCCGCCGGTGGCCGCGCGGTATCGCCATCGCTCCGGGGCAGAACCGCGCCGCCCTCCCGGCGTCTCCGGAGCTTTGGGACGCACCCGGAGCGAGGTGGGCTTCGGGGCGCTCAGTCGGGGCTTTGCGGGGGGTGCTGCGTGTTTCCAAGAGGTGCCGCTCTGCTGCATCGCGGGAATCCTATCCCCCATTTAAAACTGTCATTAAACTCTCGTGTCTCTGTATCGCTATCAGAGAAGCGTAGCGGACGGCAGCCGGGTTATTCTCCGTTTTTACTTCGGCGGATTAACGACAAGAAGTAATTCACCGGCCGCATCTCGCTGCTGGGTGCCAGCTGGCTCTGGGTAACGGGACCGCGAGCGGCAAAGCACCGCGGAGCTCCGGGCGCGCTGCGTGCGGGGCGGAACCTCCCGTCACATCCATCCCGGGAATGCCTGATGCTATCAGACGGCTCCCAGGGCTCAGCCGTGCCCGCGTCCCATGGCGGGGAGTGACGGCGTCGGAGGAGCTCGAAGTTCCCGCGGCCGAACTGAAAGTAGCTGTATCCAGGCAATGATCTCTTCGCAGGGGTACCCCTATCGGAGCGGGCGCGTATCCGAGTGCCGGGCGGAGCGCGGTCTGTGCAGCGTTTGCTGGCGGGATGGGATGCTCCGTGCCCGCCTGCAGCCAGGCCGGCTCCGAGCGCCCGGCTGCTGGTGGGAGAGACGAGCAAACCCCGGCGATAAGCGCCGGAGCTCCGCTGATTCTCTCTGAGCTCTGGGTTTTCCCGTGAGATCTTTTTTTTTTTTTTTTAACATGGAATTTCCACTTTCTTGTAAATACCGCCGAGTCTGTATTAACTCTTCAAGAGCTGTTCGGCTGCGTTTTGGAAGGAAAGAAAAAAAAACGCCTATCTATCTTAGCAACCACTCCTCCCCTGAAAAATGAACGTTTTTTTTTTTCTAAAATCTCAATTTCCTAAGAAAGACAAGAAAAAGCCAAAGTGTTTTAATAACCGTTACGCTTGTTAATGTGGAGGGTTCTTTACGGGCCAGATCTCCTTGCAGTTGCCCTAATTCACGCTTACTTTAATGCCTCTTTTTTTTTTTTTTCTTTTCTTTTTCTTTCTGCCTTGCCGAGCGCAAAGAGCCCTTTGGCCCGTAAGGCGGTGCTGCAGTCGGTGCTTTCAAGTGCAAAGCGGGGCCGTGGCTGGAAGCCCGGAACTTCCTTTGGGCCCACCATTGTGATCCGGCGGTCTACGCTGCGTAGGGCCCCTTCGCAGATCCCTCAGCCGTCCCCCAAACCTCACTTCATCATAAAAGGCCACCAGATTGGTCAAGCATGACCTTCCTCTGGTGAAGCCATGCTGGCTGTCTCACAAGCTCATTCCTGACATGGGTGATGTCATATAAAGTCATTAAAACGGAGCGCAGGTTTGAAACGAGGAGTATGTGGGCTTTAAAACTGTGTCAGTTCCTATTGCCATCCTCCATGAAAAAGCTTAGAGTACTTATTGGCCTTTGTGTATTCAATGGCAGTGCTCAGAGAAACTGCGGAGATCGTGGAGATAAAGCCGAGGATACCCACTGCTCCTTTCAGTATCTAAAGAGGGGCTTTAAGGAAGAAGAGGACGGAGTTTTTAGCAGGGTCTGCGGTGATGGAACAAGGGGAAATGGTTTCAAACTGAAACAGGAGATTTAGATCAGATAGAAGGAAATTTTTATTTATGTATTTATTTATTTTCGATAAGGCTGGTGAGGCACTGGAACAGGTTACCCAGAGAGGTGGTGAATGTCCCATCCCTGGAGACATTCAAGGCCAGGCTGGAGCAGACTTTGAGCAACCTGATCTAGCTGTAGGTGTCCCTGCTCACTGCAGGGGAGTTGGACTAGATCGCCTCTAAGGGTCACTTCCAACTCAAACAGTTCTGTAATTCTATGATTGTCTGTGACTTTGTGTTTTCCTGCACTCTGCAAAATGGAGCTCAGTCTCAGTCACCAAATTCCTCCTCTGTTTGAATGTCGAGCAGTGGGACCAACAATCCATGTGGCACCTCAGCCCTGATGCTGTGCTTTAGGAAATGGATAGTTGGCCAGTTATCTCCGACTTCTGCCCCTCTGTCAGACATAGAATGGAATGGGACAGAATGGAATAGAATAATAGAATGGAATACAATAGAATAATAAAATAGTTCAGTTAGATAGGACCTTCAAATGTTATTGAATCCAGTTGCCTGACCTCTTAATTAATGCGGGCATTGTCCAAATGCCTCTTGACACTGGCAGCCATGAGGCATTTCTCAGAATCCTGTCTCAGTGTCTGTCCACCCTCATGGTAAAGAAATTGTTCTTGATGTCCAGTCTGACCCTTCCCTGGTGCAGCTTTGTGCCATTTCCACGTGTTCTGCCACTGGTGATGAGGAGCAGAGTCCAAGCCCCTGCTCCTGCATCTCCTCCTCACTTACACATTGTGTAACATATTCTGTGTGTAACTGATTTATGGAAACCTCATATTAAAACAATGCCAGGTATCATCAGGAAATGGAACTTGCTTATAATGAAAATGCAAAAAGGAAGTTTGCATTTTTTTCCCCAAAGGCCTCTCTTTTCAGTGAATAGCACTATGGAAGCCACACCAATCACAGGGCACAGTGAGCGTGCACACAATTTCCCAGGAATACAAGGGCAGAATGCTGGCTTGCTTTAAATCTCGTGCTATTTCCATTTCCTCTGTCCACTTTCTCTAGATTTAAGGTGACATCCACTCTGTAAAGACCTCAGATAAAGTTGTAAAGTCCCCTGTGAAGTAATACATTGGTCAGAGACAATGAACTGTATGCTGAAATGTATCTGTACATTATTTACGGCGAGGAGATGTCTGACATATGCATTGTCACATATGTTTCAGTCTTATTGAGTTAATGGTTCCTTTCCGACTGTTTATTCCTGTGCAGCCGAGGCTGAATCAGCACAGCAGATCTCGTTCCCTTTCCCTGAGCTACAGCTCAGAGCTGTGCTCCGGAGAGACTCCGTGTGTGTCCTCGAAGGAGACGTGCATCCTTTGGATGCCAAAACAGAGGCATATAAATAAAAGAGCCAGAGAGTCATTTTCTGCTGAGTGTGGATGAGTGCTGCTCATGTGTGTGCTGCCTGGAGCTGTGGCACTGGGGGTTGGTTTGTGTACAAGATTCAGCAGCGGGGGGGTGGCTGGGAGCTTTGGGATGTGTTTGCTCTTCCAGGGGACGTCTTGGGCTGGAGGCTGAGCTGCTGCCTTGCAGGAATAACCAGGCTGCAGCTGCTCAGTGTGCACCTTGCTGCTAACTGCATCCCACCCTACTTCATCCCCCCACCAGTATGGCAGTGCCATGGCTCTCAGCTGTTTGTCATTACGCATTGAAAGCCAGCTTTTGGTACGGCCCTCAGTAGAAATAAAGGTAAGAGCGATTTTAAAAGAGGTCAGCAGATAAACAGTGCTATTTTTCTCCTCTCTTGTGGAGACCAGTGCCATGGCAGGAAGCAGCATTGGCTGCTGGTCAAGGCACAGTGTGCAGAGCAGTGTGGGGGAACGCAGCTCATTAGCCTCCTATATTTGCCATTCACTCCTCAACCTATGTAAATATTTTTTCCCCAGCAAAACAATTACCAAACCGTGCTTTCCCCTCTACTAAAGCACTGTCAATCCTCTTGCTTTTCTTTCAAATTCAAGTTGAGGCGGAGAGCACCAATCAGATGTAGTGTCTGCAGAATGAGATGCTAAATGGAATTTGCAAAGGAGCAAAGCACTGCTGAGGTCTGAATCCAGTCAGCAGGACTCACCTCATGCTCTGTGATGCCCTTAAGCTGGTGGAAGCTGTCCCTTCAGTTCCTGGGGCTGATGAGCCGAGGTGGAGGGAATCCCCCAGGCACCAGCTCCGGATGCACCTGCACTCATCACCTCAGCTTCAGACAGGTCCTGGCAAGAGGCACCTGACTCTGTCTTTTTCTGGTTCATAGACTCCAGGAGAGCTGATCACTTCTCATGGGAACCATCTGGCTCATTCTTTGGAAGATCAACTGTTAGTCACCGGACGAGTGAGGAACGTGCTTCCCTGGAGTCTGCTCTCCCTGATGAATAGGACTCAGCCCAAGGTCCTTGAGATGCTGCTGCACGCAGAGGATAGATTTTATCCTGCTGGGGGCTGCTGAGCTGCTCAGGATATCCTGAGTTGGAAGAGACCCAAAGGGATCGCTGAGTCCAACTCCTGACTCCACACAGGACCACTCAAAAATGGTCCCTATGTCTGAGAGCACTGTCCAGATGCCACTTGAGCCTCAGCAGCTCAGAGCCATGCCCACTGGTGCACACCCTGTCCCTGACCCCCACCCGCCCCTCCCCTGCACAGCTCCATGCCGTTCCCTGGGCCCTGTCGCTGTCACACAGAGCAGAGCTCAGCGCTGCTCTCCGCTCCCTGTGAGGAGCTGCAGCCACCATCAGGCCTCCCCTCAGCTCCTCTGCTCTGCGCTGAGCACACCCAGCGACTCCAGCTGTTCCTCATATCATGTCCCCACAAGGACAGGAGCACGTCCATACTCCTCATGTGCTGCATTACCAAGGGCCCTGTAGGGCCTGATCCAATTTCTTGCTGGTGAAGTCAGGGGGTTACGTTTCCCCTCCTCTGGGCACTTGGTGCCACAATGCAGCCCCAGCCCTGCAGCATCCAACCTGCCTGCTGCCTTCCCTACTGCGGGGCTGGCTGGACAAGTGGGCTGTGAGATATGCTGGGCTGGGAGGACCCTGCAGCCGGGCAATGGGAGCACAGCCCCTGCTTCCCTCCTCTTCCTTCAGAATTCATTGCCCTTTGCTGACAGTGCCAGTTCCAGGGATTTTTGTTTTTCCTTTTTTTTTTTTTTTTTTATTGCTCCTGCTAATTACCAAAGCAATTTTTAAAATTTAAATGAGGGCTTCCTCCCTCACAGCCCATCTGCTGTGAAATCATCACACGCATCCTTTTGTGACAGCTCAGGCATCGCCATGGCAACGCGCTGTGATGCGATCAGCCCTGAGTTATGACCTCACTGCAGGACCGTCAGCCCGAGTTGCTCTGGAAGAGGAATGAAAGCAGCTCCTGCATCAACCCAAGTGGGCTCTGTGCTTTGAGAGGGTGGGATTTGTCCTGGAGCAGAGAGGTGAAAGGCTTCCTCAGGGCTTGCTGCAGAACTCCAGTGCTGGGCTGGGGCAGGATCCGCCTGAAAGCCAAACATTTTTCTCCTTAGAGAAACGTTTGTTTGAGCAGTCATTTTATTACACTAGCTCAATTCCTTGCTATGTTTTACGACTTTTTCCTTTTTTTATTTTTATTTTTTCCTGTGTACACAATAGATTAAAAATGCTGGAGACCAAACTTTCCATTTCCTGCTGGGAGTTGAGTAGCGCATGGCCGCTGGCAATGCATGCTTCACCTTTACACCCCATGACTTTGCCCGGGCCACATCCAGCAGATAAGAGGACTGGGCAGCAGTTCTGCTTCCCAGGGCATTCATCCCCTGCCTCCCACTGAGCCTGGCGCAGAGGGTGACAACTGTCGCAACTCTTTGTGGACAACTGGCGGGGATTAGTGACCAAAGGCCTCCCCGCAGGTGTCACCACCAGTGTTACCCATTCTTAATTAACCAAAGAGCTAGATCAGAGCCCCTGCTTCAAAGTAGAGGATTTTGTTTTCTTGTCTTTTTGTTATTCCTGTAGATTTGGGAGCAGATTTTAATCATCAAATTGAGCTTGCTCTTCTGGACAGCTATTTGCATTGTTTAGGTGATTCACTGAGACAGCTTGGATGTTTGTTTATACTTTAGTACGAATTTTCAGGATGTGCCTTTATCTGTCCCCTGGACTAGAATATAACACATGAAGACCAACGGTACAAACAGAACTAATGGGGATTTTTGCCAATCCAGGAATGCAGGCGGGTTGGTGACACTATGTGCCACCTCTCTGGAGATTTGGAGAGTGAATAGGCAGTCTGAGTTGGCTCCTTTATTCCTTGCCAAATGGATACAGGGCTGTCTCTGAGGACTTAAACAGTATGTGCCTATTGAATGATATGTGGTAACAAAGCTGAGCATGACAGGGGCAGACTTCTGGGAAAGGGGGAGAAGATCCAGGAGAAATTATACACTTCCTTGCTGTGCAGCAGAGAAGCATTAGACCATGATGTTTCTCTATGCTGGTATGTCCAGGGGACCCCATTAGGGCTGTGGTGCCAGAATCTGCACGGTGACATCAGAACAGGCAGCCTTTGGCTGCTGTTGGTTCCCCCATGCCTTATGGTGGAGCTGCTGCACAAAGCAGACAGTACTGGCACATCTGTTCCTCCACTATCCCTTTTCAAACATATATCATCCACACAGCCCCACGTGTGTTACCAGTCAGGTCATCTCAGCTTGCTTTACCTGTCTGCACACAAATGCTTGCTGCAGCTCTGCCTGTCAGCCATTTGGGAGGGCTGACCTCAAAGACCTCCACAAATTTTCAGTCTCACAACCAAAAGGCTGGGGGGAAAAAAACATGGAATCAAGCACAGTGATTTTCTCCTTTAAAACTGGCTTTAAAAATAGTCCCTGTCCCAGCCTCTTTATGCTGCTTCACAGCCTCCAGCAAGTTTTTACAGCTGAGCTGTGCTCCAGCCCCAGAAACTGCAGTACAGCCCTGGAACGATTGAAGTGCAAATGGACTGACCCTAATCTAGGAAGATGCAAGAGAAACGGGTCAGATGTTACACTAAACACTTATGGCAACGTGTTTTAACAGCAGGAGGAGAGAAGTTTGTTTACTCTGGACAGATTTAATATAAGAAGATTGATATCTTCTCTTTTATGAAGAGGAATGTAATTAGTTTATTGGTCTTTGGCTGTATGTATTAAAAAATAACAGTACTTCTGTAGCTCTGAACAGGGTCTCAAGATGCATAAAAGACTAACTTGGGAAGCGCTACAACACACCCACACCATCAGCCCCTATGGTTATAGTGGGACTAGGGGAGCTGGAGATAAAGCTCTCCAGTGCCTTTGGCACTGGGTAACAGTTCATAATCACCAATGTTGTGAGTTCTGCCAGCACCATGCAAGGAACCTGTGGCACAGCCAGATCTCCTGAGCATAAACCTGCTGGGTTTGCTCCATGGCCATCGTTTGTCTCTGCCACCGGCCCCAGCAGGAGTGCCCAGCACAGCACACTGCAAGTTGCAGTAGACATGTCTGAGCGGCCTGCATCTTAGCAGAGGCAGAAGGGATTTTCCTGCTTTTGCAGGAAAGTGTACTTGTATTGCTGTCAGAAGTACAGAAGCAGCACTGCAGTGCTCATACAAATAAATTGGAGCTTCTCTGCCACCGTGGCTCAGACAGCAGTTCCTAATGCCCTTTTGGTGTGTGGTCTGCCCTTGGGTCTTAGCACACAGATTCTCCTGGTGTGCTGGGGAAGCTCCAGGAGTTTGTTTTGCTGAAAGGCCATGCTAGTAATGTCTCCAGGAGGTTCTGGAGAGTTGAAAAGTGAGCTGCTGGAGAACATGCTAAATTACAGGCTAGGCTGTGTGCATTTACTTCAACTAAAGGGAAAAGCTTTTCTGATCTCAATAAAACCCAGAAAAGCAGCTCTCTCCGTGCAAAATATTTTGTCACAGTAGCCATCTTAAATGTCACCCTGCTTCAGTGTCAAATTTATGGTGACATTTTTCCACAGAGGTGGTTAGGCTCAGCTCACGTGCTGCCTGTAAAATACTGGTTTTCCTGCACCCAGAGTGTGTCTGGGGAAAAAATGATACTGTATGCAAAATCTCTTGCTTCAACCTCTGGGAGCACTTACATTACGAGATGCAAATCAAATTAAATTTAGTGTCCTACTGCCAACAGCGGTGTTGTATCCAGAGCTGAGCAGGCAGGATGGGAGCTGGGAGCTGTGATGCATGGGGGTGACCCAGGGAGAAGCCTGGGAAAGGCAGTGAAAGGGCATGCACCAGGAGGGTAATTTGTAAAAGCATACACCGTTATAAGGATGTGAACATGTGTTTGCGGCCCTGAAGGCCAACCTGGGCTGCACCAAAAGCTAGGTGGCCAGCAGGGAGAGGGAGGTGATTGCCCCCCTTTTGTGGATGCCTCATCCCTGGAGGCTTCCAAGGCCAGGCTGAATGTGGCTCTGGGCAGCTTGGTCTAGTGGTTGGCAACCCTGCACATAGCAAGGGGGTTGAAACTAGATGATCATTGTGGTCCTTTTCAATCCAGGCCATTCTATGACTCCCAGGATTCTGAAAGAGCTGGCTGAGGTGGTTGCTGAGCTGCTCTCCATCATATTTGAAAAGTCGTGACTGTCAGGTGAGGTCTTGGATGTCTGGAGGAAGGGTCATGTTACTCCCATTTATAAGAAAGGGAACAAGGAGGACCCAGGAACTACAGGCTGGTGAATCTCACCTCTGTGCCTGGGAAGATCATGGAACAGATACTCCTGGACCACATGCTTGATCATATGAGGAATGAGCGTGTGATCTGAGACAGCCAGCACGGCTTCACCAGGGGAAGGTCATGCTTGACCAATCTGGTGGCCTTCTATGATGGAGTGACGGCACTGGTGAACAAGGGGAAGGTGACCGATGTCATTTACCTGGACTTGAGCAAGGCCTTTGACATGGTCCCTTACCACATCCTTATCTCCAAATTGGAGGGATGTGGATTTGATGCGTGGACAACTTGATGGATAAGAAACTGGTTGAGAGGCTGCAGACAGAGGGTGGTCATCAATGGCTCCATGTCCAGGTGGAGGCTGATAACGAGCAGCATCCCCCAGGAGTCTGTCTTGGGACTGGTGCTATCTAACATCTTTATCAAACATCGATGATGGAATCAAGTGCACCCTCAGCAAGTTTGCTGATGACACCAAGCTGAGTGATGTAGTACACACGGTAGAAGGAAGGGATGCCATTCAGAGGGACCTCGAGAGGCTAGAAAGGTGGGCTCAGGTGAACCTGATGAGGTTCAACACAGCAAAGTGCAAAGTTCTGCACTTGGGCCGGAGGAATCCCAGGCATCAATACAGACTGCAAGGAGCGGTCCTTGAGAGCAGCCCTGCAGAGAAGGACCTGGGGTCCTGATGGATGAAAAGCTTAATATGAGCCAGCAGTGTGCCCTTGCAGCTCAGAAAGCAAATGGTGTCCTGGGCTCCATCAGAAGAGGGGTGGCCAGCAGGGGGGGAGGGAGATGATTGTCCCCCTCTACTCTGCTCTTGTGAGGCCTCATCTGGAGTACTGAGTCCAGGTGTGGAGCCCTCAGTACAAGAAAGACAGGGAGCTGTTGGAGAGGGTCCAGAGGAGAGCCACAAAGATGATCAGGGGGCTGGAGCACCTCCCCTATGAAGACAGGCTGAGGGAGCTGGGCTTGTTTCAGGAGAAGAGAAAGCTGCAGGTTCACCTAATTGCAGCCTTCCAGTACCTAAAAGGAGCCTATAAACAGGAGGGGAGTCAACTCCTTGAAATTTTAAGATTCTACTCTGACCTCGTGAGGTCCCATCTGGAGTGCTGTGTTCACGCCTGAGGCCACCAGTACAAGGAAGTTGCAGAGCTGTTGGAGAGGGGCCAGAGGAGAGCCATAAAAATAATCAGAGGCCTGGAGCACCTCCCCTGCAAGGAAAGGTTGAGGGAGATGTGCTTTTTCAGCTTGGAGAAGACTTTAGGGAGACCTCATTGTGGCTGTTCAGTACCAGAAGAGAGCTTACAAGCTGGAGGGAGATTGACTTTTTGCACACTCCAGTTAGTGATAGGACAAGGAAGAATGACTTTAAACTGAAAGAGGGAAGATTTAGGTTAGATGTTGGGAAGAAATTCTTTACTCAGAGGTCAGTGAGGCACTGGCACATTTGCCCAGCTGTGGATGCCCCATTCCCAGAGGTGCTCAAGGCCAGGCTGGATGGGGTCCTAGGCAGCCTGAGCTGGTGGTAGCCGCCCTGTCTGTGGCAGAAGGTTTGAAACTAAATGATCTTTATAGTCTCTTCAACCTAAGCTCTTCTATGATTCTGTGATTCTATGAATTTGCTGGCTATGAACTGTATAAACCATCTAGTCTTTTCAGTATTCAAAAAAAAAAAAAAAGAAGAAAAAAGAAAGATAAAGAATCCCTCTCTTTCAGCCCCTTGAATTTATTTGTAACAGCTTTTGGAAGTCAGTAGTAGGGTAAAAAATTAGTGTACGTTGTGCTAATGGTTTCCCAAATGTTATATTGTCTTGGGACACAAGGGTCTCTCTGTGACCAGAGAGACCACTTTAACTTATGTCTCAACACTTTGATGAAACACATTTCAAAACAAGTGCTGTGCCAAGGATGTTGTGATGGATACTGAATCTGATGGATAGTGGTAAAATGCAGATTAATATTAATCATATCTGCATAATTTAATGAGGGATATAATGCCACCTGCTGTGTGGTAAAAACAAATTACTACCTCTTTGGTTATTTTTGACTGGCTCTGGAAAGAAAATGAATTTTGACTGTACTAATTTGCCTTTAATGTTGTATATGTGTAATTAAAGATTCACACACTGCAACTAAGAACAAATACTGTATAAAATCACACACAGAAGAGGCCTACAATGTTAACTCACCACTTCCCAGAAGTACCCCACCCCAGCATCTCCTGCTTGAGTTGAAGAGCAGTTTCCTTTTCTTCACTGGGGACCTAGAAGACATCTCCTACCTTGTTATATGTGAAAAAGAAATCTCTTCAAAGACAAAGATGACATTTATTCATGGGAAGAGCCAGATGGAGAAGTGTATTTGTAAGGTTAGTCTGGGCACAGCACATGCCTGCCAGTACCATTTGTTGGTACATTTGTCTGGTGCCTACTCCACCAGCAGCCCCAAAGGTGGGGATGCCCTATGGATCCAAAAAGGGAGACGTGATGCCTTGGAGTGGGCGTCTCTGTTGGCAGACATAAAATGGGCACGTATCACATTACAGGAGGCATTGCAGTCAGATAGTTCCTGCACCTGCTGCTGCGATAGGCCTTTTTGAGGACCTGGAGGAGAGAAGGCTGTGGGGTGACCTCATTGCAGCCTTTCAGTACCTAAAGGGAGTCTATAGACAGGATGGAAATCAACTCTTTGAAGGGGCACGACAAGAGGAAATAATTTTAATTTGAAAGAGGGAAGATTTAGATTGGATATCAGGGGGAAGTTCTTTACTATAAGAGTGGTGAGGTGCTGGAACAGGCCGCCCAGAGAGGTTGTGGATGCCCCCACCCTGGAGGTGTTCAAGGCCAGGTTGGATGGGGCCCTGGGCAGCCTGGTCTAGTATTAAATGGGGAGGTTGGTGGCCCTGCATGTGACAGGGACTTGTAGATTCATGATCTTTGAGGTCCATTCCAACCTGGGCCGTTCTGTGATTCTGTGACTATATGATTCTATGACCTGGTGGAGTTTCTGGCTAATGGTTTCTTTTGCAGCTTGGGGCATCAGGTCTCACCAGAGCTGCTGCTGTGAAGCTGCTGTCTCCTCACATCCTCCTTACTGAGATGATGGTGGGAATGTTTGTGTGTGTTTTAAAATAAAATAAAAAAAAAAGGGTGAGGTGCTGGACTGCCTCGTCTGCTCCTCTGGTGCAGTGATTTTCTCTGAAGTGAATAGTAGAACACTAATGCATCATCAATAGAGACAAGCGATTTCAGAACAGTGTGATTGCATTGAGAAACAAGTGCCTAATCAATCAGTCCACCTTCATCTATAGTTTCAGCAGATCTTATGGACAGAGATATTTCTTCCATGATAAGCTCCAGAAGCCACAGCTGAAATCAAAGCTGAGGGGCATCCTGAAGGCACACTGGTGCTGTCTCAGCAGTTGGTAGATGGACATGAGACATAGGTTGGGCTGAGATCATCAGTGTAGATCCACAGTTTGGATAGGGAAAGCACTGCGAGTGCAGCACTGGATCCTATAGGCCCAAAAGGAGCTCCTGAATATCAGCTGAGCCTCGGAGAGTTGAAACACGGAAAGTGAGATCACAGTGAAATTACTGGAGAGAACTTCAGTGCAGAATCATAGAATTACAGAATATTCTGATACTCCCTTGTGGGAGGGACCCACAAGGATCATTGAGTCCAACTGCTGGCTGCACACTGGACCACCAAAATTCAAACCAGAAGGTGATGACAAAATCACTGCATGGTTAAGAGAATTTCCTGCCGGAGATTAGTTTAGCTACTGATGTGTACCAGAGTTAGAAGAAATGATTTCTAAGCATGGATGTGTTGAGAGATTTGAGGATGGCTGTACTCTTGCATTGTCCTGACTTGCTCACCACTGTTAGATCTTACCTGGGAAATTTGGAGAAAGGGGGTCTGAATGGTAAATACATGCAGATGGGTGTGTAGAGCACTGCCTCTCCAAGCTACAGCTGACCTGAGACCTGTCAGAAACTGTCAAGAAACTTGAGCTGAATTTCCAGCTAAGGACAAGCTGTATTTTCAGCAAGTGATCCATCACTGACTGTAACAGCAAAGCTTAGCCCATGAAAGCTCCAGCATCTGAACAGGGCTTGGGGGAAAGGAGGAAGCCTTAAGGCTTCACAGGATAAGAAGCAGAGCAGTTTCTACCCACAGAGATTAGGAATTTCAGCTATTTTTTTAACACTAGAGCTGCAACCTTCTCTGACTACTGGTAAACAGGCAGCTCTTAGGCCATCCAGGTGGCACTTATTTCTTTTTTTTTTTTTTTTTTACTGTCTTCCAGTCTACTACCTTTCATAAGCAATTTGCCTGAAATCCTGGTCCCAGTGGAGCAAAATGCTAAATATCTCATTGGCTGTTTTGTGGTAGGGGCTCGTTCTCCAGCAGCACTGGCTGTACTCTGAATTTACACACTGAGAAGTCACGTAAAAATAGCGTATATATCATGGGAGATTTGCATTCTCTGTATGAAGTACCAGAGTGCAATGTGATTTGTCTGTGCCTGCCTGAATTTTTATAGAATCTACATCTACAGGATGTTCCCTCTCTGTTGAGGCACCACGTGCGTGGCAGGGGTGAGGTACAAAGGCAGCATTGGTGCCATACTGTAGGACTGCCCTGCGCTGTTAGCATTGCTTGTAAAAGCCCAGACACCAGGAGATGGGCACAAGAAATGCACCAAGCATTAATAACTTCACTTCTGATAACTGGGTAAAAACAAATATTTGTGCATGTTACAGCCTGTTATCTGGCTCTGGGAGTAAAGTGGTGATTCAGAGTGCATTCAGAGTATAAGTGTGCAATCTTATTTACATTGTCCCAAGGGGAAAATGTATGAGCAGAGAAACTCGTGCACTCTGTTCAATCTTAACACTCCTTCCAATAAGCCCCAATATTGTATATAAAAAAGGGCTTTTTTTAGTGAAAACAGCTGACATCATCACAAGAGCTGCTCCCTTGAAACCACAGTTCTTGGTTCCTCCCTGGTGAGGTGGGTTCAGAAGGGGCTTTTTGGCTTGGTGCATTCCCTGCTGCTCAGGTTTTGGGAGCTGAGGGGAAGGGTGGAGTGAAGAAAACAAACATCCTTCTCCTCCATCTGCTTTTAATGTCACTTGTGAAGGAGCTATCATAAGTTCTTCGTTTCACATTTTGATCTCATCTCCCATTCTGCAGCTTCATACAGATGTGGATTTTCTGAGCCATTTGGTCTGTTTGGGTAATAGAAGCCTGTTAGGTCTTTTGGAGAGAAAAGCTGATATACAGTTGCCAAAATTTGTGTAGACGTTTTCCAAGTGCAATTTTCCAACTGAAGCCCAGGGGTTGGGCAGACTGGGAGCTACTGGAGGGCTGTGTGCTTATTTTGATACATTTTTAATGTCCTTTAAAAAAAAACAAAGAAAGGAAACAAAGGTTGCTCTTTCCTAGCGACCAGCTTCTCTAGAATGATAGTTGTTCCTTTTTTTTTTTTTTTTTTCCTTTTGGTACTGAAGAATTTCTAAAAAAGACTTGATTTATATCTTTTAATCTAGATTTCCATTTTCCTTCCAGAGCTTTAGAAGGACAACAGATTCTTCTGCATCCATGTGGTAATGAGAGGTGCTCACATGCTCTGAATCAGAAAAAAAAAGTATTAAAAATCTATAGTGTTTCTTGGAAAGCAGCCGTAGCTGTCAGTTCCGCACCACTTGTGATGGTAGTAACCTCCTAGCACCTCTAAGGGCATAGATGCTAATCCAAAGACTTCTAACACCACTTGCTTCTCCTGTGTTTCATGGGTTTGTTGTGATGATCCAGGCTTGTAGTACTGCATCCACCACCTTGATGAGCAGTGTTGAAGCATGCTACATTAATCTGATGGGACTTGGAATGGTGAGAGGCTCTGAGCTCTTTTTCTAGCATCTCTGGATATATTTACAAGATAGAAAAGAGTGAGCATTAAGAACAGTAAGGGAGACTCTGCGTTCCCTGCTGCTGGATGCTCTAGGATCTGGTTCTCAGAGACTCAGCTGGTGCCTGTGGGGACTGCCCAGACATGGCTAGCAGCTCACTGGGTGCTGCCTTGCTGACCTGTCATGGGTGGGTGTTTGGCTGAGGAGGTGTACCCAGGTTCTTAGGGCTGCACGTCTACTTCTCACTCGTGCTGATCTGACAACTCTTTCTTTCCTGAAAAATGTCTCTTTCTGAAATAGACTTTTATCTTAGCAGTCTTTTCCAACCATAATGATTCTATGAGTCTATGAGGGCATGATGGGTTAATGGCTGGACTAGGTGATCTTAGCGGCCTTTTCAACTTTTTATTTCATGTTTCTGTGATTCCTTTCAGGTTTGTTTTCTTCCTCTGTTTTCGGAAGTTCTACATAATGAAATAGAGAAACATGGATTTTTCCCTTACCTTCTCTCCCTTCTTTCTTATTTTACTTGCTTCTGTTGAAAGTACAAGTGCGTTCTGCTGCCATGTCTTCATAACTACTGTCCATGAGCCGAAGAACTTGCATGCAAGGCTCTGTATGAGGATGTAAATATCTGTACTGACAAAGTGAATGCAGGACTCAGTAACACAGACGCTTTAAAACATGTCAAGACACCACTGCTTTATGAAGCTGTGTGCAGTGAGACCCATCACAGAGCTTCTGTTGACCTCTGAAGGTGAACGCAAACCTCATCTCAGTACAACAAATGGCACAAAAACAGCCTCTGTTCTCCAGACCTGCTTAATTTCCCCGTTATGTGTAAGCTAGAAAGTCTCCTGCACCTTTCGGAAGAAGAAATGTTTATTTCTTAAAATTCTAAAATCATTATCAGAAGATTTTTCCATTGGAACTGAAACACAGCAAAGAAACTTTAAACAGCAGGGAAGCAGACTGGTAAGGTGGCCCAGCCATAATTTACAGAAAGATGTTAATCAGCACAGTACTGCTGAGGATCGTGATGCTCTGGCTGTTTTTATTTCCCTGAGCTGTTCAGTTAATAGTTGGGCTAATCGGTAGCTGTCAGGCTTGTGCTGAATGTACTGAAGATTTTGGTGATACTACTTTGTCCACTTGAAGACAAGCAATATAGTTTGCATTTTAAAAGAATACCAGTTAGAAAGCAATCTCCGTGTGCCCACAGCTTACTCAAGGTATTATAATTTTACCTGATGCTTTCCTTGCTGCTTGTCCTTCTGAAGCTGTTCTATTTATTTCTGTTATCTGCTTCATTGTCAACATGCAGGGAACAGACTGCCTTCTTTATCGTACGCGTGCAATGTGCCCGCTGCAGCCTGGCTCTCCTTGCTGGGGTTCCAAGGTGCTGTTATAATTATAACCAGGATGGAAAGTTTGAATAAGCAGCTTTTCTGAGTGATGAATGCATGTGAGAAAGTCTCATGGAATTTTTCCTATATTAAAGTAGTATTTTTTTTTACATTAACGACTCCAAAATAGCTGAACTTTGTCTTGAACTTTTCAGTGCTCCTTTCCCATAGTGTGTATTCTCTGAGCTGCTCCTCTGTCAAAGGGGAAACTCTGGCCTGAGGCAACAGCCAGCCCGGTTGTCTTTTGCTGCTTGATTTTGGGCAGTGGATGTTTTTGTTGTCTGAACTTCTGTAAAACTGCAGGTCACATTATAGCTTGAGTATATTTCTCCAGAAAGCAGTTAAAAATAGCTGGTTTTGAAGATATATCTTGCCAAAAGGTATTTTTAATTGGTTAAGGAAAAACTGCTTAGTAAATGGCAACACTCTTTTTATGGACATGTTGCTGTGCTGGTGGTAAAGGGATTGAGCTGTTCTGTGTTAGTGGTTTTGCAGCTTCCTTTGCAGCTCAGCAGTGAAGATAAGGGTGTTGGAGAAATGCATTTGGGAAATAACCTTTCTCCATACTTTTAGGGGACGAATTACACTTAATCTTTTGCTACCTAAATTTCTTCTCCATAACGTGCAAACTATAGACAAGTTAGGTTCTATTCTGGACCGCCAGCATCTGGAACTGCAGTGGCGTTTTGCCTTGGAGCTGGGAGCTAGGCAGGTCCTGCTTGTTAGGAGTGACGAGTTATGGACTTTTACTAAACAATTATCAAAGCAGATCTTG
This sequence comes from Centrocercus urophasianus, assembly GCF_019232065.1. Classification (NCBI taxonomy): domain Eukaryota; kingdom Metazoa; phylum Chordata; class Aves; order Galliformes; family Phasianidae; genus Centrocercus; species Centrocercus urophasianus. Next base: position 11,024,363 of record NW_024884253.1, read on the forward strand.
ATAGCTGGTGATCTGGATTACACTGTGTCTGGTGAGGGCATTTGATGGGGATTTCTACTTGCTCTTAGCTTAGAATCACAGAGTCATAGAATGGCTTAGATTGGAAAGGACCTTTAGGATCACTTAACTTCAACCCTGAATTATTGACACAGACTAATTGTGCAGTGGTTGGGTGGCTCTTGCAACTATTACCTGCTCAGAGCTTCTTCCTGAAAATGTACAATAGGTAGGAGAGCATAGCAGAAATGCAGAGGGCATTTGAGAATTATGGATTTTCCTGGAGTTTGTTCACAGCACCTGGTTATTAGACTGTGCCTGGATCCATCTTTAAGTGGTCTGAATTATCTGCAGAACCACCACATCTTTTACAGCTTCCTATTAAAAGACTGAGAAAAGCTGAGATAAGAAAGTTCCATGGCAGTTACAAGCTATAGGTTGGGGTAAATGAGGCAGCCTGAATGCCAAATAGTCCAGAAAGTTTGGAAGATGTTTGATTAGACTGGAGGCTGTTGCCTCAAAGTGTCCATGAACATATGGCCTAAATTGACTAAAGTGAGGAGGAAAAATTGACATGTAGTGAAGGCTTCCTTTGTGTTTGACTGTCTTACAGGATTTTCAAAATTGCAAATGGTTGTGCAAACAATGTCAGGTGCAGTGAGGACAAATCTGAGTTAGTAGAAAGAGGGATTTGCTGCTTCTGTGCTCTGGGGTCAGAGGTCTTCACTCAAATTTGCTTAGAGATTTTTTTTCCTTCAGCCTAGAATAAAGATTATACTATAAAAGCCAACAGATGCTTAACTGTTGTGTTATGAATGGCATCACTGTAAATGCCTCAGCTTGTTGCCCTGAACAAGTAGTTTATTTGAGAACTCAGCATTGCAGAAAAAAAAATGAATGTTGTGTTTTGGGGAGAGTAAAGAGGGGGACTTTACCTTCCCTCCTCCCAGTCCTTTTTTTGGTACCCCAACTCCCCCATACTCTTAGCAGGAGATGCTCTCCCATGCTTGGGTATGGTGTGGGAAACTTTCCCTAGCCTCCATTCTCTTTCAAGAGCTTTGTGCAGTGAAATGAATACTGTAGCTTCCATCTACAGGTGCATGAGCCAGGCCAGAAATCTTCAGGTTCAAGACTAATACTCAAATGCTGCATCACTGTGTAATTGATAGCCTTGTACTCATGTCACTCCAACCCTAAAATAACCAAAATAGGGACATAATTCCATAAGGGAATTCCAGACCAGACATTTACCTGATCTTTTGCATTTGCAAAGGGTGTTTTGGCAGGATACAAAACACCGTGCATGGACAAGTGAAGGGTGTGGAGCCATCCAGGTTCAGCAGACAAACCTTTGGCCAAGGGAAAGGCTGAGTGAGTGCCATAAATGCCCAAAGACATCACTGCTAGAATGTAGGCTAGAAGCTGTCATTTTCATGCAAACTTGTACCCAAAAGGTGAGGAAGAAAATAGTCAGCCTCACAGTTGCTTACCCATGTAGAACAGCTTCTTGATTCCCCTTTTTCCACTTTTGTCTCATACCTTTTATCACTGCTCAGTAAGGGCCTAATCTTTCCATGCAGGGCTGGCCTCAGTTTGGCATATACCAGCAAGCCTATCAAAGAGCTCCCATGGCCTAGACAAGGTGAAAACACCTGCGTGGTTATCTTTCTGACAATGTCTGCCAGGCATGTTTCCTATATGATGAACACAAAGCCAGATCAGATTACTGGACAATGGAGAATTTCACCCTCATTTAAATCAAGTTGCATTTTGGGGGAAATTCTTTCTAAAATTCATTAGTAATTAATGGATGGGCTTTGTTTGGCTGTTTCCTCTTGAACCTGCCAACTGAAACCAAAGGAACTCGGGCTAAGGGGCTCAGTTTGAGATATTCAAAGGTATTCAGACTCTCAAAACCTGAGATGTAGGATCAGCAATGTCGTGCTTGGGTGGGAAGGGCTTTGACAGATGAGACAGCTAAGATTTTGGGTGAGAGTTGTTTGTGCACAGCATCTTTGGGGATCAAGTGAGAATCCACAGTCTGAGGAAGAGCCATTCATCTGCAATTCCCAAAGTTGGCCACTCCAATTTCCAACCTTTCCAGGTCCCCCTGAACGGCAGCCTGCCCTCAGCATCTCATCCACTCCCTGATTTGGTATCTTCAAGTCCCATCATGCAGGTCATTAGAGGAGACATGAAGCAGTTCTGGTCCCACAGTTGGTCCCTTAGGGACCCACCAGTGCTGGCTGCCAGTTGGACTTTGCACTGCTGGTTAAACCTCTTTGAGTCCAGCAGCAGCACAGCCAATTTTCCACCCACTTTGTTGTCCTCTTATCCAGCCCTCATTGCACCAATCTGATGATAAGAATGCTGTGGGAGACTACATTAAAGGCCTCACAGAAGTTGAGGTGCACGCTTTCCACTGCCCTCTCCTTGTCTCCTTGTCTCCTTCACAATCACCTCACCACCAAAAACAGACTTTTATTGCATTGGGCATGTTTTAACTTAAACACAAGTTTAGCTAGCTCTGTACTGCCCTCCCTCCACCCTCCAGAATGCGGTGTTAGTGTGGATCCAATTAAGTTTATTTGCATCCCTTGGAGTTGACATACCTTTAACATACACTCATGCTGCTGCAAAAGCAACTGAACCGAGTCCTGAGCAACTGAGTCCCAAATATTCCTTCCAAAAATGCCTTGCATTCTGTGAGAAAGGACAGATGACATGCAACATGGTCTAATTGTACAGCAGAGCCTTGCTGTGTTTATGTGAAGAATTATTACAGTAGAGCTTCAAATATTAGCAAAATCACCCCAAGTAAACAACACGTAACATTTGCATCTCTGTTTCCTGCTCTCATAATGATCACTCATCTTTATGCGCAGAGTTATATGGGTTTTATTGCTAATGTATTTCTCATTAATAGCCTGCTTGAGTTTTACGGTGTATCTTTTTTGGCACAAAATCAATTAAGAGTTTGCAATTATGTTTCCAGATAGAAGATACTGTTTGTATTCTGTTGCTCTTTAAATCTAGGACAAAGAGAACTAGATGGGAACATCATGCATAGTGCTTGGCTGAAGATACCAGAAGATTATTTACAAGATATTTATGGCCAAGAGGACAGAGTTTGCTCCTGGAGTTACATTGCCTTCCCTCAGCTAGAGGCAACAGCAAAACCAGCACTGCAGAAAGGACAGGAACTTCAGGCAGATTTTGTCCTGAGGCTCCGCAGGCTGAGAAATACCCAGGCTGTGCAGGATCTCCATGTTTAACTGGAGAAAAGGCAGCAGTAGTAGTGAGGGTAGTGGCACAAGTCCTGCCTGTCCTTGGAGAGGTAGGACTGGCCTTACGCAGAGCTCTTCCCACACACTGGTGAGACCTCGTATGGGCACACTTTGTGCAATGTTAGGCAACATGCCACATGAATCATTTTGCAGAGGCTGGAAAAATGTGGCAACATATGGAACTGAGTTTGGGGAAAGAATTGAAAACAAACCTCATAACTTGTGCAGTTTCCTCCCATGGCAGCTGTTCACCTGTGCTCATGATGTTTGATAAGGGCCTCTCTGCTCACTGGAGGAACCTGGAAGCCATCAGAGGAGTGCCCGCTTTCCAGAAGCCTTTCATCACCTCTTTTCACAGCTGCTTGGGATGAGGAGTGAATCCTTTGCTGACCTGCGGAAAACACAGTTGGCTGCCTCCCTACATGAGCTACAGGAACCTCTTGGGCAGCATCTCCATAGATCTCATCTAAACCCAGCGTGTCCTGACAAAGGATCTTACAACAAAGCTGAGAGCCACATCCACACCTGATTAAAGCACCATAACTGCAATGCTTCCCCATTTAGCATTGCAGCTCCCACTTGAAGATTCATCTCTTTCACCAGCCACCACAAAACTTGCAACGTCGACAGAAAACGAGTGGGTGGCAGTCCTTGTTTAAAGATGCTGTGAGGATAATGCTCAAGATGAATGAGTTGTATCCCTGCTCCTGCTACAGATGTCACATAGGACACTGGCTAGCTGGTCTCTATGGACCTCAGCTCTACAGCCATAGAAAGAAGGACAGCACTGGTGTTCTCTGCCTTAGCTAGTTACACTGCAGCTTTTATTTATATTTATATTTTATATATTTATTTATGGGGCACCTAGTTTACTCCTGAGATAGAACCTCTAAGTAATTTAATCCAGCTGAGAATAAAACAACTTCACTAGAAAATAAACAGCACAAGAGTCATAATAGATAAACTTACCTCAAAGCAGGAACTCTGATGAACTGAAATCACAGTTCTGCCAGAACAAAAGATCTAGTTAGAATTGTCAAGTGCTTCTCACTGGGGTACCTCCTTCAACCTGGTTGCCACCCAAGCTCATTTGACTCGTCCATCTCCAGCCTGCAGCTCTGATGATCACAGAGGTAGTCTCCATGCTGTAGGAAAGCCACAGGTAAACACTTCTTCTCTTGGCTGATTTTTGCGTCCTTTTCCAGGACACTGGCATTGAACTGGGCTGCTTCCCCTCCAGTTAATGGGGCTGTGAGTGGTTTCTTATCTTCTCTCAGGGCTTGCTTGGGTTGTGGGTGTCCTTAGGAGTGACACGTCACCATCAGTAACTCAGTGCCTCTGGGCTGTCCTTCTCATCTGCTCAATGGTACGTTGTCTGTTCAGGGTCATCCTGGATATTCAGGATTTGGACTCTGAAAAGTAGAACTGTGGCACACACTGACATCACTTATCATTTTGCTGTCAGACAGAAGTGGGGAAGGCATTCTTTGGGCCAAGGGCAGGGGAAGGGGGTAAGGGGAGAGGTCTCCTCCTGAGTGCTGGATGGGCAGTCCACGGGGGTGGAGGTAGCTCCCAGGCATTGCTGTCATTTGGCAGCCATCTCATGGCATTTGCTCTGCATATCCAGAGGCAGAATTAGTACTCATTCAGGTCACAACTTGATGCCTTCTGTTGATTCTCAGATCAATTTTTGATGAGAAGTGGGGATTTTTGCTCATCTGGTACCCCAGAAAGTGGTCTGACAGCCACAGTTTTGCTGGGCCAAGTCAAGGTTTCCTGTTGACCCTCAGGTCTGGGTCTCAGTTCCCCCAGAAAAGTCTGGGAGAACAACCCCTTGCCTTCTGCAAGTAGATAAGAGGATTAATTCCCCGAAGATCATGTCTATCCCAGATTGGCCTCAATATATTTAACTGAGTACTCTACTACTCAATAGATTATGGGATGTAGTCTGCCCTCCACCGGGTAGACCTCTAAAGACATCAGATGGCAAATAGTTAAAGGGCACATTTTTTCTCTCAAATTCTTATAAAAGGAGTTTAAGGTGATGAGAATATGGCAGCTCCTGTACTGGGAGGATCTGCTATTGGGTAAACTGGATCCCATCACTATGACTGAAAGGTTGGCAAAGTCTGAGCAAACTCCACTCTTGGTCCTTCACCTGAAGAGACTCTGTGGCAGAAAATTAGGTATTTATTTTGTTGGCTACTGCTGTATCCATGCTTATTCTTACTTGCTAAGGGCTCTGCTCCAGCAAAACTTGAGTGTTTGTTAAATACCTAAATGGAAGGAGGATAATTATGTACTTAAAGTTATTTAATAAATGCTCTGTTGGAGCAAGGGGTGTACAAGAATTATCTGTGAAGTTGGCTGCATTAGATAGAAGCCAAGGTGGAATCTGGCCAGGGATTCTCTCACTCATTTCTGTATCCCAAAGCACTTCACAGAGCTTAGTGGGCAAAATATGGCCAAGATTATTCTTTCAGTATTCTAAGTTTTCTACTAAAATCATCCATATTCCGGGCACTCTTTCCTGTAATGCAGATAGGCTGTGTCTTTTGCCATATGGATATGTACAGACCTGGCAACTCTGTTCATGGTTGTTATTTATTTTCCCTTGTTTGTGTCAATATGAATCTCAGATTTTTTCCTTCCCAGTCACTTCCAGTGTTCGAAATGTGCATTTATGCAGGAAGATGTTTCCCCATAGCATTTTGGGATAGGGCCAAGCTGGCAGTTGCGCTTGTGTCCTGCTTGATTTTCAAATATTTGCAATGGTTCTTCCACTTTTTGCAGAGGTGACTCAGCCACCCATGCAGTGACAGCTGAACTGTCATAAATTGCAGCCTGATGTACTCAAGGTTCCTAAAATCAGAACAATTTTATTGTAATATCCTAAGCTGTAAATGGTGGTAATTCATTTGCAACAGCTTGTGAAGCAGCAGCCAGAGTTTTGCATTAGGTCTGTCATCCTGCTCTTCCCCACCTCTCCACTGCAGCCTGTCTTGTACTGTGAGTGCAAGAATTGCTTTTTTAATGCATGGAAAAGCATCTCAAACACATCAAGAGGAACAAGTTTGATAAACAGTGCAATCTACTTCTGCAGAGCTGCCTCTGTTTCAAAGGGCCACATTGGCCTGAGGTGTCAGTGCTGTACTGGTATAAAAAGTACAGTTACTGCACAAGAGGCCTTCAATCTGCAAGTGCAAATGTGACACAAATGGGTCTAATGTGCATGGGACTTGTAATGGGTGACAGCTTAAGAGCTGCACTTAGAAAATATGGTCCTTTGTGTACCATTCTCTTTACTTGGCTTTCATTTACTTTCTCAAACACATGGGGGAGATTAAGAACAGAGCATTTACTACCTCCAGTAACTGTACTTTGGTGATCTCTCTCTTTCTCTCTCTCTCTCTCTCTCTCTCTTTTTTTTAAATCATAAAAAGAAAGCAAGAGCTATCACAGAGCTCCGCTGTGGATCAGCGGATCAGCACTAATGCTACAGGAATGGCAATTCTGCAGTTGCACTTCTGCAGCACTGCAAGTTGGATACGCTGTGCTTTTATCACTACCCCAAATCTTAAACCTTGTAGGTCTACAAAACAAGCAGTGCAGACTGCGCAGTTTTGAAGGGTGCTCTGCCTATACAATTCTGCCTCCCTTTGTACCGATGTTCAATGTAGGGAAGAGTGAATCGGAATGGCCAGGTGTATGCAATGTAAGGTTTCTTGGTCACTGGAAGCTCTATTTGCTCTTGCAGCAGCCACAGAAGCACAGAGAAGTCTGTGCTTTAATGTGCATTGGGAGACGTTTCCCTTAAGAAACAGTGAAGTGTATTTCTGTGAGCACTTTGCAGGTGTGAACAAGACAAGAACAGTGTTTAATTGTTCCTGTCCACATTATACATATCTAAAGTTACCCTTCCAAAGGCATAATTTCAGACTGTCACTAGATACATTTTCCTAAGGAAGCCAATTTGCTGATAAGATTGAAGCTATATGGTGCTTTTTCACTGCTACCAGAACACGTGTTTTTGTGATTGCCAGTTCTTCCCCTTGCCTTTTCTTTCTGACCAAAACACAGATATTACCAGTTCACATTACTCACAGACAATGAGATGAATCAATAAGAGGCTCAGTATTGCTTTTATTTCTGTGTACAGTAGTTCAGGGCACTTCCTTCTGTAGGAAGTATTCGTTCATGCCTCCTATCTGCCTAGGAAGGCAAGGTCCAACCTGATCCTCCCAAGCCTGTAACTCTAGTAGTGACCCATTAAGTTAGCTGCTGGCCTCTGCTAGGTCATCCCTTAGACTCTTTTTGATCAAACCAAACAAACTCATCTCCCTCAGTATTTCCTCCTAGATCTTTTTCTCTAGTCTCTTAAGATAGTAGGATTGCCCAAATCCTTTATCAGCTGGAGGGCCAAAAGGCACTCTCAGTAACCTAACATCAAGCAGACATGGACAAACACTGATGCCCCCGATGAATCTTGCTTCTCCATATATAGCCCAAAATGAAGATTTTCCTTTTTCTCTTTGAGAATACCTTGCTGAGAGTTTATATCTATCACGAAACCTTTTATACTCTCATATTCTAGGTAGAAGTCAAACTTGTTGGCTGTAATCAGATATAAAATTTGGCGTAATTTGGTGCAGTAGGTGTATCTACATCCTCCTGGTTTAGAAATTAAAAACAAATTTATCTCTATTTTTTGTTGTTCTGCTCTGTAAAACTAACATTATTAGTTAAATTTAATTAATCGTCAACTAGCCTTTCTCCTCAGTAATTATCTCTCATCTCCTAGGAGTACATAAACTCACACATTCTTAGCACACAGAGGCCCATGCCAAACTGACATAAGTAAATAATGGAAGGTGTGAGCTTCTTTCGTGATACTCTTAATGACCAAATTACTGCTTCTCTTAAAACACTGCTTGGGCCTTGCAATATGTGTTAGGTACTTGTGGTAACTTGCCCATCTGGAATATCACATTTTTTAAATGTCCTAAATTATTTGTTTACAGACTTTAGTTCAACTTTGAAATGCACATTTTGATGACCTAGTGACGAGATGTCACTACTTGTTCCATTCAATAATTATCCATCCTACCCGTTTTCCTTTGATTCTATCAAGCATGTATTAACTTTGATTGGACAGAATACTCATTGGTAAAGGCTGCAAAGAAGCACATAATTCTAATTGTTCATCCCTTAATCTATCTCTGCAGTTCACAGTATCAAATAACTTTGACTGTTTCATCTTCGATTGTAACTTTATTTAGTAAATTCAGATTTTATGAAAAATTTGAAGACTTTCATTTCTGAAATGGGATCGCAGAATCACAGAATCACAGAATCGTAGGGGTTGGAAGGGACCTCCAGAGATCATCGAGTCCAACCCCCCCTGCCAAAGCAGGTTCCCTACAGCAGGTCGCACAGGTAGGCATCCAGGCAGGTCTTGAACATCTCCAGAGAAGGAGACTCCACCACCTCCCTGGGCAGCCTGTTCCAGTGCTCCGTCACCTCACTGTAAAGAAGTTCTTGCGCACATTTGTGCAGAACTTCCTATGCTGCAGCTTCTGGCCGTTTCCCCTTGTCCTGTCTCCATTCACCACTGAAAAGAGTCCAGCCTCACCATTCTGCCCCCCACACCTTAGATATTTATAGACCTGGATCAGGTCCCCTCTCAGTCTTCTTTTCTCAAGGCTGAACAGACCCAGTTCACTCAGCCTTTCCTCATAGGAGAGATGCTCCAGGCCCTTCACCATCTTTGTGGCCCCCCGCTGGACTCTTTCCAAGAGATCCCTGTCTTTTTTGTACTGGGGAGCCCAGAACTGGACGCAGTACTCCAGATGAGGCCTCACCAGGGCAGAGTAGAGGGGGAGGATCACCTCCTTCGACCTGCTGGACACGCTCTTTTTAATGCACCCCAGGATGCCATTGGCCTTTTTGGCCACAAGGGCACACTGCTGGCTCATGGCCAACCTGTCGTCCACCAGGGCACCCAGATCTCTCTCTGCAGAGCTCCACTCCAGCAGGTCATCCCACAGACTGTATTGGTGCATGCAATTATTTCTCCTTAGATGCAAGACTCTACACTTGTTTTGTTAAACCTCATCTGTTTTTTTTCTGCCCAGCTCTCAGCCTGTCCAGGTCTCACTGAATGGCAGCACGGCCTTCAGGTGTGTCAGCCAATCCTCCCAACTTCATATCATCAGCAAACTTGCTGAGGGTGGCCACTATCCCCTCATCAAGGTCGTTGATGGAGATGTTGAACAAGACCAGACCCAGCACCGACCACTGAGGAACACCACTGGTTACAGGTCTCCAACCAGACTCTGCACCACCAATGATGACCCTCTGTGCTCTGCCAGTCAGCCAGTTCTCAACCCACCTCACTGTCCACTCACCTATCCCACACTTCCTCAGCTTTGTTGTAAGGATGTATTTTTTACCAACAGGAAAATATTCTGCTGAACAAAAGGTATTTACAACTTTGTTATGATTAAGGATATTGAAATGTACATCAGCCATGCTAAAATGACTTTTTTTTTTTGGTTGTTTGATACAGGAAGAATAACATCTCCCAGGAAAAACCCTGTAACAGGAGGAAGTATGTTTCTTGGGGTGTTTCTCACCTCATCAGATGGAGGTGTCTATAATAGTAATGCCTTTATCTGTGTTCATCATTTGGAGTCTCTCCCTGCTCATTGAGTAGCAACAGACACATCCATGATCTGATTCATATAATGACAAAGAAGCTGTCTAAAATAGCGTGCACTGCTACATTCTCTCCATTCTCTTCACTAACTATAAAGGGATATCAGTTGCCCACAGGCACACACCAAGTGCCATTTGAAATGCTGTAGTGCATTTGACACAACTGTGTGGGGTTGGCAGATGAGGTATAGAATCTCAAAGAGACCTTTCTGGAGCCATATTTGGAGCCAGACATTGCTCCACTGGAGCAGTCCAAAGACACTGCAGACACTAAATACCTGCATTAGATGACTGAGTCAGTTGCAGCATGGCCCAAGTTGCTTTAGGATATCTGTTCAGGAGATCGTGCTTGATCTTTGATGCTGCTCAGGGAAGAGCTAAGCTTATCTTGGTCCAGTGCCATGTTATCCAGCTCTGTGTGGATCTCTTGCATCCCCCAGAACATACTGAACAACATTAGACAATTATATTTGTCCAATAAAACCAGGTCCTGAAAATGACTGCAGTGTGAATTTACATTCCTAGTACACATGTGGATGGCTAAGCTTCTCCCTCTAAATCTGGAATTGAATTTCACCCCAAAAGTGAAGTATCTCTAATTTCCAATCTTTAACACAGCTGGTTAGCACTCAGGGACATCTATAAATGAGATCTCGTAATTGATCTTATTCGGGAAATTGTTTGCTGGTGGAGCTCAATATAACATGGCATTGCTGACATATCTATTCCACAGGACAGATGGCTGCAGTCATTCTCTGGTGGTGACTCACCAGAGAACTTGGAATTGCCACTCTTTGATTATTTTTCTGTTCTAAGATGGAGATCTGGAATTAAACATATTGCAGCAACAACATAAATTTCCTCTTAGGATGTGTTGAAGGCTTTTGCATACAAAGATATATATAAATAGTTAATATACTTTTTGCTTGTAAGGGGTCTCAGCCAAGAGGATAGACTATACTCAACACAACCCTGCTTGAACAGGAGTGTTGGACCAAATAACCCCCAAAGGTCCCTTGGTGCCTCAGCTGGAATTCTGTGATTCTGTGATCATACAGAATTGAAACTTGCCCGACTGCAGTGGATCAGTACATCTGTCAGTCAAAATACAAATATTTTCTGGATTAGGAGATCGGGATTCATCCAAGTCTGGCTGAAGTTGGATGCAAGACTGCTGAGCTGGTGTAGAAGGAAGAAAGCTAGAAGTGGTGTCTGGCTTCTATTTAGATGCTGAGATCCTACTGATTTAACAGAGATTTCCTTAAATCCTGGGCACTTAGAATGAAAATGTGCCTTTGGATCAGGATCTAAGATAGAAGGAATCACAAATGGAGCTCACCTATCTCCTGCTAATACTGTCTGTGTCCATCTCCACTAAATTAGTTTCTAAATTAGAATTTGAAGCTATTAAAACACCTATTTTTGCTCTGAGATTTTGCAGTTGATCACAAAATCTTGCTCTTTTGGGATAATCCAGTCCCTGAAAATTAGATTTAACACTGAAATCTAATGCAGGGCTTAGCTCAATCTGTATCTGTAACAGTACTATATTGTGTTCTGTTTTGTACCATGTGATATTTGAAAAGCTTTCTTCTGATACACATAGTACTTGCTGGGTTATAAAAAAAAAAAACAAAAAAACAACAACCAACTAAGCAAAATAACAAGGTAGTGAGATATATCAATCTCTGCTCTGATCTAGGACAGCAACTTGAGGAAAATTTCTGGCCAGCCCACTATACTTCCTTTTGTGTGACAATTCTAAGTTAGTATAAAAATGTAACTTCTATGCAGGTCTGTACTGTGTTCATCACTTTGATTGGCATAGAGCAGTTCTCAAAGCCTCAGACCATTCCTATTTGGTTCATAGCACTTTGCATGGGGATGAATGATGGGTCTGGGTGACCCCCTGGGGTAGTGTATGGGTTAAGAGAGACACCCACGTGGCTCCAATGAGAAAGGCACTCCAATGAAACAAGCACCAGAGAGATGGAAGCAACAGATCAAGTTTGTAAATTAACTCTTATTCTCTATTATCAACAAACCTGCTAAATAAATAGATACTGGCATTAATATGCAACATCTGCGTAGTGCCGCTGTTGTGGGGGGGATGCTCTACTGGGACAGAGAAGAGCGCTCCCCCAGGAGATCATGGAGTTGCCTCTACTGGGGAATTGTCACAAATAGGTCAGATCAAGATTAGCTGGGGGGCCTTGTGGGCAGGATTGCTTCTGTTTCAGTCTGGTGTCTTGTGGGTTCCCAAAACCTCTCCGGAAGAGCGTCTCTGTGCTGTCTGCATGTGGGTATTTGTACTGTGATATTTCTTTGAAATGTGCTGTGAGCCCTCAGACAGGTAGTCCAATGAATGCCAGTGCAGTCTAAGTCCTGTCAGAGCCTCAATGTGCCTCAATAACTGACTTAAACATTATTCAGCCTTTCATTTTATGTCCAATGGACTTGAAGTTTCGCAGTATCTTACAGTTTCTTGATTTTTTACAGTGTTCTGCTTGTACTAGCACTGCAGTGCACTTCTCTAATTCTTCTTTTTATACCAGTTTCTCCTTTGTCTTACACTTAGGCAATCATTATACCATCTTGGTGATATTCTTTTGGCTTTTAAAACCAGGGTCCAAGCATGCAGTATTTAATGGAGTGAATAAGAGTGTAAGTGAATGAGTGAGCACATCCACTGACTTCAGTGGGATTAATTAACACTGAGCAGATAGGGAGCTGGCAGCAATCATGTCCTGAGACTGCAAATGCATTGACCTCTTGGTCTGAACTTTGCCTGTGGACTTTCCTGCCTCTGGGGATGCGGCACCTCCACAGACATCCCACCTGGATGTGGGCATCTCCAGCCATATACGATGGGCTGCAGCAGTGATGAGGAGAAACAAAGGTCATGTTTAGGCTGGAGGCAACCAATATTTCAGCTATCCATTTCCATAAAAGAGCCTAGCTTTTTTCTTAAAACTCTTAGAAACCTAATAAATCGTTTTCGGAGAGCCGTTTTTCATCCAACAAATAAAACTGAAGCTAAAATAATTAATGTATATTGAAACATACAACAATATAATACTCTCATTTAATGAAGGCTTTCCCTGCTGTAGACTCTTGTTACTGTATTACAGCTACTATGGAAGTCAATTTACCTACTCCTAGGCATATATTTTAAAGCTTATTTAAGTAGTATAATAAAATATAATAATACAGAGGGTACCCTGGGATTTACCTCAAAAATCCTCCAGCACATGCATTTGAAAAAGTATTCACAAGCCCTAGGTTTTCTGGAGGTGTTTATAGCTCTTCATGAATTTCTGTGGAGAGAGGGAGGGATTGTTAGTCCTGGTTTGCTGACACTACAAAACATAAAACTTCCTCAGGGTTTTGCAAAAATTCCGTGTTAGTGTTTAAATCACTCCTAAGTTGTGCTAGATAGATGTAGCAATGTGTATTTCATTTTATTTCATTATTCTTTGGGACTCTCAGTTTGCTTTGATTGACACTGCTGGAACTTCCAAAGCTAAAATTACAGCGTACAAAGAAACATGCTCAGTGCTGAAGGGATGATGGATCTTGCTCTGTCTCATTTACAATAATTTTCCTTGCCCTAAAATCTTAGAATGATTAAAAAAGGGCGATCTAACTAATCCTCCTCAGGAAAATGTGAGCTGTCCCGATTTACTCCTATGAAAGAGCTTTCAAAAGCATTTTCAAAGCACAAAGGGCAAGTTCCCCATCCAGAATGAATTCAAAAGCAGGCTGCAGTAATGGGACTGTTTGTGACCTCCAGAGACCTTCTGGGAGTCTTCACGAGTGCATGAATTTTCACCTGCTAAATTCTAGAACAAGGAAGATATTCTTGAAGTTATCCAGAGAGAAAGCCACTGTCCTTCCAGTATAGTCGTGGAGAAATCCCTGACTGCAGAAGAATCTAACAGTCACAGAATCATAGAATCACGGGGGATTCTATCCCCCATGGGTTGGGAGCCCAAGGATCATTCAGTTTCAATCTCCCTGCCACATGCAGGGCCACCAACCTCCAGATCTGGCACTGCCCAGGCTGCCCGGGCCCCATCCAACCTGCTCTTGAACACCTCCAGGAATGGAGCATCCACAGCCTCTCTAGGCAGCCTGTGCCAGCACCTCACTGTTCTCTCTGTAAAGAACTTCGCCCTGACATCCAATCTAAGCTTTCACTGCTTGAGCTTAGCAGTCACTGATATCAATAAAATGCTTGTTGCACCAAGACTGGTCTTCCTTCTTCAACCAGGACACCCTGCCTCACTTTGTCATCTGTAACCCTAGTCCCCCTTGGTTCAAGCTTGGGTTTGCCCCTCTAGTTCGTTTATTTAGGGGAAAAAAAAATAAGCAACAAGCCATGTTTTCTTTAGAAATGCAATGCAGCAGCCTGACTGCTACTCAGAGCCTTTGCATTTAGTCAGTACTTAAATTCACAATCATAGATTTATCTGTACACCACGTAGGTGGTTCATTTCAGGCTGGAAGGAGTTTATATTTCCATTGGAGATGGAAATGGAGTCAATGGAGTCAATGGAATCAATGGAGTCAATGGAGTCAATGGAGTAATACTTGTTGACTTCAGTTTGTGAGGTCAGTGTTTAAGATGACTGATTTTCAGTGTAGCTAGAAGGATATTCATTCAATATCTTTGTTCTCAGTGAAGTCTCTTATTTCCTCCTGCTTAGGATAGCATGGCTGATTTATCCCATACGGTGGTTTCTACCTTGTTCTGCCTCCTGTTTCCATGAACAAGGAAGAAGAAATGAGCTGGAAACTGCACCTTCTGGCTGCCTCTTTGTGAGCACCAATTCTCCTAGTTCTGCAAGTTTCAGTTTCTGACAGTGAGCTGTACTTGATATGATTAGTTTTTCAGTAGCATTCTGTGCTTCAGGGTTGTGTCTGCTTTGGAAAATATTGGTGCAGGCAAAGCATACTTGAATTACACAGCACTGCTTTGGGTTGTGAAAGTGGACACCAAGGTTTTTGCTCAACAGAAACACAGAAATGCAAAATCTGCCATTAAATAGCCATGTTCTGGAGTCTAAGGAAGGTGTAGGTCAGACGCCAGGGCTGTGCCTGCATCATGGCATGGAGATGGAACTGCAGGTCCTGGATTAGTTCCTGGCTGGTTGCCCTGAGCCCTGTATCAGTGTTAGGTTGCAAAATGAGCTGCTGGGATGGGGTCTTGGGGCCCCCTCTATAAGATTTGCACCTCAGCTGCATTTCACTCACGAGGAGCTAAATGACATCAGACGGTTTGTGTGAACTAAAAACATGGGTATCAGTTTACTGCATTGCTAGTTGGTTAAGTTTTCACATGTCCCTGCAGGAAAGAAGTATTAAGAAGATGAAAACAGACTCTTTCATGGGACAGCTGTGCACCCATCTGCATCCCAATTTTTTTTTTTGCAAACTACTTTCCTCCAGTTCTGGTTCTGCTTCTTCATTTGTAATTTTAGGATCAATCTGTGAATGTGTACTGGTCTTTCAGAATGAATGTTACCTGTTTATTACTTGTTTTCCTTCCAAAATGCAGTTTGCGAGTAAAGCTCTGCAGAGTGAATCCAGAAAGGAAAACCAAGTGTGGAAAGAGCCTGAGAATTTGCATGCTTAATGCCTCTTCTGCTTAATGCCTGTCCTGTTTTGAGAGGATGGAAGGGACCAGATGACTTATGTGGAGCAGCTGAGGGAATTGGGGTTGTTTAGTCTGCAGAAGAGGAGGCTTAGGGGAGCCCCTACAACTCCCTGAAAGGAGGGTGTAGCAAGGTGGGGGTCAGCCTCTTCTGCCAGGTAACAGTGACAGGACAAGAAGTAATGGCTTTAAGTTGCACCAGGGGAGATTCAGCCTGGATATTGAGAAAAAATTGTTCCCAGAAAGAGTTGGTGAGGTATTGGAACAAGCTGCCTAAAGAGGTGGTGGAGTCACTATCTCTGGATGTATTCAAGAAGCGTGTGGACATGGCACTGAGGGACGTGGTTAATGGGCATGATGGTGATGGGTTGATGATTGGACTAGATGATCTTAGAGATCTTTTCCAGCCTTAATCATTTCGTGATTCTGTGAATCTCTGCAGTGGGAGCCTAGGCAGTGGGGCTTGGACAGGAGCTGCTCCATCTACTGGAGCTATCAGGGGAGAACTGCTTAAATGAGGAGTTGGCAAATATGAGTGTTTCAGTGTCCATCACATGACAAGAGCCCCTGTTTGGCCTGTTTTAAATTGCAGCAGTGGAATGTTCAGAAGGAGCTTTTATTTTGGAGGAGGATCCCTGTCAGAACAGAAGCCATTCTCTCAGGCAAAGTACCTATTAGGTGGCCTTTATCCATGTAGCCATTCCATACATATCTGGAGCAGGCAAGCATTTACACATTTGGCTAACATCAGTCTGCAAAACCTCATCTTACTCAGGCAGTTATTTAATTTTGTTAGCCCTAGATGGGGTCCTGTGACAACTGCTAATGGTATTAGAGCATCATGAAGCATAATCAATCCTACATTTATCAATCCCATCAGATGGCGGAGAGGTGCTGGCACAGCTGCCCAGTGCATCCTTGGAGGTGTTCAAAGCCAGGGTGGATGGGACCCTGGGCAGCCTGAGCTGGTGGGTGGCAGTCCTGCCCATAGCAGGGGGCTGGAACTGGATGACCTTGAAGGTTCCTTCCAACATAAGCCAGTCTTTGATTCTATGATTCTATGATTCTACCCGTATGTGCAACTAGAATTTATTATTTACAGTGAGTACCTTCCTGACTTGTCCATTGGTAGTGTCACACATGATGAGGAATTTGAAAGACAGCAACAGCCCAGCTGGAATGACGCTAGATCTGCATTTGCAGCAGCACAGCTGACATAGCAAGAGTGACACAGCCAAAATTAAATCAGCGCTCTGGGAATACTTGATAGTGCAAATCTCAACTGAAGCACACAGCAGGCCCGGTGACATCATGGGCACTTTTCTTCTCCTGAAACTCCTCAAAACAATGTGTGAATCTTATTTTGTAAAACATGACGTTCTTCAAAGTGTTCTCCCATGATTCATTTGTTTTGGGTGTGGTAACAACACTCAGTTCCCTGTGTACTCATTAATTTTCTCCCAGTGGAGAATTTCTCTCTTCCTTGTAATTTTTGGGGGTGGAAAAAAATTCCTGGTACACGCCCCAATAGAACAACCCCTGACTGATTGAGTAAGGGGAAGACTGAGATCTCGGTCTGGCACTGGGTGCTTGATCCAAAGTCTATTTGCACCCATTGATTTAATTGTACTGTGGATCCAACCTTTTATACCACCTGATTTTAAAGGTTTCTGTGCTTGCTCTAGTAACTATGCTGTCAGGTTTCTGAATTTTGGAAGTGTACCCTTCTGCAATATGCCAGAGTTTCGTCACGTAAAAGGAGAAATGACCTCCTGATCTGGAGACAATCCAGCTGTTCTGCTCTGAGGGATTCTTTAGAGTTCTGATTCAAACCTCAAAGGTCACCGATACTGACCCTTCCCAGACATTGTTATCTCCTTCTGTGAGATGTGATCAGATGTGAAAGTGAAGAAGCATTACTTTCTGATCTTTTTTTTTTGGTCTGTGAGTCTTCTAATGGAGCAAGATGCTGGAGAAGATCCACTGCTTGGGACTATGTGCTGCACTGTGGGATTCAGCCTCATCACAGTGATCACAGTGCTATTTCCTCTGTGCAACACTGATGAAGCTTTGGGCTAGTTGGATATGGTTTTGATTAATTGAAAATGCTTTCCTAGTGCTTGTAAGTACATTTGATGGCAAATAGTATGGGTGTGGACCAGATCTTCTGTTTCAAGGAAAGTCTGATTTTCCATTCCCAACTAGAAAGAAAAAAACTGCCCTTTCCCAGTAAATGAGATGAACTGTTTGGTCCTAATTTCCATCTTCTATAACTTTGGTTACTGATTTTTGTTTTTTAAGTCCACATCAGGAGAAAGAAAATCAAAACTGCTACTCAAAAAGGGGAAAATGGAAAATGAATATGAACTTCACCATATGCCATCCATTTCTTTCCTAGGGCAAATGATATTGTATTTCTGAAAATGCATGAATTATGAGAAAATCGGGTCTTTTTTTTTTACCCCAAAAACACTGTAATGAAAACTTGCCAATCAGCTGTTACCACAAGTGCAACCTTGGGCTGATCGTCCAGGCAGATCTGGAATGGGCTTACCAAAAAAGCACCTGATGAGCAAGGAACAGTAGCAGACTTAGGTTAAAGCAGGAAAAACAAATCCAGCCTACTTTAAATGGAGTTCTGCTGTCACATAGGTTGGACCCTTTATTTCCATTTGTACTTTTGGAAATTCTTATCCTCCTGTTCCCCTTTGTAATTCACTGAATAGATGTATAGGGCTACAGTGGATTAGAGATTTTATAGCAACTTCATTTAGATTGAAAAATGGAGATAGAAAAGTTAAATAAGAAAATGAATAATTCAGTTTCTTGGAGAGTATGCTGTGTCATTTCAGTGAGATCCTGTGTATGATAAATGATGTTCAGCCTGTATCACTCCATGCGTGGGGTTTGGTGCTGGGTACCTTACAGGCATTCAGAAGCCAGCATGGGTCTTGGAGATGGGTACCTGGGGATATAAGTCACCTGGATGACTGTAGTCAGTACTCTTGTGGATACAGTGCTTTAGGTGGGCTGAAACTGGGAGAGGGAAGTATGCAATTTGGCTGCTGTTTTTTAAAATGTTCACAGTGTTAATGTTATTAGTCAGATAGAAGAATATCTATTGCCTTAATCAGTAACATAACCTCAAGAGAAAGTAAAATCCAAAAAGGTAAGTCCTTTGAGTTACTTCAGTGCTGAAGCTTTCCTAATACTCTTCATGTCTGTGCTTGCGTCTGTATGTGACTGTGTAGAATGGAGAAGTAGCAAGCTGAGACTTCAGCTTCGGTGATCAATTTTGGAAATGATTATTTATTTGATAGCACCTGAAAATAGATAAGTTTCTTGAAAGGAAATTATATGGAAAAGAAGATTGCAGTGCAATGAAGGATTTGACAGTTCAGCAAGGAGAAAGAGTAGGGAAGAAAATAGGTTATGGAAATTGGAATATGTGGTTACTGAAGTTAACTGAAATGTGGGTGGCTAAAAATAATTTTGCATGTGAAGTGTATGTACATCCTTTTTCTGGAAAGCATGTGAAGGAAGTGTTTTTTTATTTCAAGGACAAAGGCTTCTCTCA
Organism: Centrocercus urophasianus; assembly: GCF_019232065.1. Taxonomy (NCBI): domain Eukaryota; kingdom Metazoa; phylum Chordata; class Aves; order Galliformes; family Phasianidae; genus Centrocercus; species Centrocercus urophasianus. The sequence continues at coordinate 11,043,597 of NW_024884253.1, forward strand.
GAAATGCTACTTGGGATCTGTAGATTAATGTGAACTAAGAATTACTGTTTATTGAGGAACAGGTTTTTGGAAACAGCCAAGTTAAATGTATTCTTGATCTCTCATCTTTGTGACTCTGCAGTTTTTGCTTCTTGTCCTGACATTTTCTCTTTCTTTATTGGACAAAAATGCGGACAGCTAAAACCAGTTGGAGTATTCCTCTGGAAACACTGCTTTAAAACAAATCATTTCATTGTCAAAATAGAAACTGATGTGGAAAATTCCTGTTTTTCTTGAAAAACAAACAAAACAATGCAAAAGTGAAACAATGATTTCTTCGGCTCCTGACAGCTAAAGGCCATAGAATTTTTTTTGCTAATTGGGTTGAGGGCCAAAGACATTTCTTTTTTCAGCAGATGAAACTTGAAACTTTTTGGATGAAACTTGAATTTTTTTACACAAAACAAAATAACCTTTTGCTGGACTGTTTGTGAGGCTGTCCTACTAATGCAAATTCTTATTCATCCTCATAGAAATGGGCGGACACAACCATAAGACAGATTACCCATCAGCAGTTGTGGGTTCAAGATTTTCCTCTACTAAAATACTTACTTTGGATGCCATAAATCATGGTGCAAAAATGCTCAGCTGTGTCTTACATTTGGATTACGTTGAAGTGTCTTTTGAATCTCAGTGTGCTGTAGGAAAGGAGAGAATTATGTGCAGAGCTCTCAGATATGCAGCATAGGTGCTTAGGCCAGGAAATATTAATTGCACATGAGGAAATTGAGATTCTTTGCCCATTTAAAGACTATCTATCATTTTCAGAATTAAACAACTGAGTAGCTCTCACACGGAAGTTGAGAAGGTAAGGAGATGTAGCATAATCGTATGTGATTGCCAGGTAATGAAAGGTTTCAGGATCATTACTTTCTTACAGGAGGTCTATCTGCCTGCCTGACAGGTCTGTAGCATCCAAAGTTCTGACAGAGATTGCCTGGCCCAGGAAGCTCTGTGCCATCCCACTCCATAATTCACAAAGAACTCACGTGCCTTGCAGTTAACCAGAACAGAGACATGAAACTGGCAGACCTTAGGGCAGGAATTTGCCTCCACCTGAGTAGTGTCCCCCATTCCACTGCAGAATGCAATCATTTAATGCAAATGGTCAGACTGAGATAGTTGCATAGGGCACAGGTAGCTCTTAGACCTTTCTCACCTGCAGCTGCCCAACGTGTGAAGGGGTGGGGACATCATTCATACTGCCAGCACCCTGGGGCGATCCTTTCCCTGTGCTCTTCTGTGAGAGCTGAGCAGCCCACCTGCTCCAGGAATGGAGGTGGAGGTCAAGATGGAGATAAAGGGCCCTTTCCATGGTCTGCTGCCTTCAACACTTCTGGACTACATTAGCTCTGCATTGTTTGTTATATCCAGGCCAGTGCCCAAGAAGTGTTGGTACCATACGATGTCTTTGCTGTCACTTAGTAAATGCTAGTGTGGACATGAGTGAAAGAAATCTGCCTCATCTGCACAGAAAAAAAAAAGAAACTGTGCTAAATGTGGCACCTTGAGAAAGGGCAACACTGAGATGAGACCAAATAAAAAGATTTTTCATGTTGCTAACATCTACAGTGAGAAACTTTCTGTTACTTCTTGATGTATATTTTGTTGACACGGTTTTAACAGATATGATCAAGCTCAATTTGCCTGAGTTTGAAAGATGCACGGTGCTTCAGATAAAAGAGTGCAAGTTGGTAGGCTGATGGTCTTTGTTCTGCAGAGCTGTGGCAGCACTGGAAAGGACTAGTGTTGCATTTGAAGGCTTTTTCACCTCTGTCATGACTAGCTCTTCATGAAAAAGACTTTGAACTCAGGACTCTAGAACATTACACTTCATCACACCTGGACATGAAAGATTTTGAACAGTGCTTAAGTCTCCCAGTAAAAGACAGTATTGCTCCCCATTTGGGACACAGCTCATGTACCTGAACAAATAAAATATGAACAAACAGAGGAATTAAATTAGAAAGGAATCAAGACCTTGAAGAGCTGTGCAGAGCCCTGACTGAGTTATAGCTCTTAGCAACTCCTCGTCTGGAGTTCAGACTGTGCACACTGTACTGTGCACAGCAGGGTAAGTCCATTGCCATGTGCAAACTGTGAATTTCCACCACCAATTTTTCTCCAGAAGCCACACTGTGTGTTTCACACTTTTCACTTGGATTTTTGCCTGTACAGCAGCTGTGCAGCTGATCTTTTCAGTGCCCTGAGAAGCTGAAGCTTTCTTGGGTCTATGAATCATTAATGAACTCTGCCAGAGGCACCGAAATTTGTGATATTTAAATAGCAGGATGCTCAAATACCTGGATGACAGTTACATTTCACTGTTACATTGATAGTTTTACATATACTGTCAAATTCTATCAACAAAATGATGAAAGCATCTGTATCACGTCTGGGTGCATATGATCTCCACTGTGTGTGTAGGTACTGGTGTGACACAAATAAACAACGGCTTTCCCATGTCAGTAGATAGCAAACAATCAGACTGGAGTAATAAACTGTAACTTAAAACACCTCAAAGTGTTGTGCTCACTGTGGTTCCAAATGTGTCAATGAAGAATTTTTTTTCATGTTTTTTGTTTGCCTGACTTTGTATGTATTTGAAGTCCTGTGTTCTTGTTTCATGATGAAAAGAGGAAATGATGTGGAGAGAAGGAAGGAGTCAGTATGAGTCAGGAATGACTGAAGAGCCAAATGCCTAGGGACTCTCCAGATTTGCACTCTTTGACTGAAGACTTGTGGATTCCATCGAAGATTGGGAATACTGAATTGCCCATGGAGAGAGACTGGAGGTGCTGAGTTCTGGACTCTTTGGATGTGCTTCTGCTTTCTACCTGCCAGGGACAAAGAACTGCTCTCTGGCCCTCCAGACCGTCTCTGATTTCTGTACTTCTAAGGACACCAGTACCAGACTCTTCTTTCCTCTATCCCATACCTCCAAAAATCTAATCCTAAGTTTATTTTATTTTCTTCCTGACTGATGCTACAGTCATCAGTCCATATGAACTGTTCAAACACTGAGAAGAATACACAAGTATATGCAGGTAAGCATTTTCATTTTACATATTACAAAAGGAATAACTTCCTCAGACAGTGCAGTGGTAGCAAGGGCAGGTAAGAAGGCAAAAGTTTTTGAATCACTGCATTGTGCTTAATCGTTCAGAGATGAATGCTTCCTTGAAATCCAAATGAGACCACATCTCACAGGCAGGTGGCCATGAGTCTCATCTCTGGCTTGGGAGTGAGCAGTGCCTGTTCATTGTGAGCTACAGGTATATAAGCATCTTGGGGCTGATATTTTTGACATTTGACATGACCACATAGCAAGACTCGGTGCCAAACCCTCTTCTGATTTGCTTTTGCTGACAGGCATTTTAACTTCATCTGCGGATATCTCAGAGCCAGTTTGTAGCAGTTTCCAGCCCTATAATCTTGTCAAGGTATTATAATATCACTGCAACAAGCAGCTTTCTGCTGGCACTTAGCCGTGGAGCACATGCCAGAGATTCATGTGAATCATAGGGAAACGGTTCCCACTACTGAGTACATTAAGTTAAAGGAGAAAGTTATTTCCATAGTAACCACATATGGTAGGTCAGATGGTGACTTTCCAGATTTACCACCAGTGGTTTTGATCCTGAATTATTTATACAGTGAATTTAGCTTCTTCGGTCTGCTTGGCTGGTTGCCTGTGAATCTCCATGTTAACATGTGGGAGAAAAAGGAAGTTTTATATGGAGCGCCAGAAATGCTTAGGCTTGATGTTTTTATTCATAGATGAATAAAGAGGATCATGGCAAGGATCAGTGCAAATAGCAGTGGAAACACTTGAGCTCTCTAATCTACATTTTACTACAGACAATGTGGTCTACATTAATTTGAACATGTTATAGGTGGAGCTGGTAGCATTTGCAGTGCCTGAATTGCCACACATGCTTCCTCCATAAGACCTATTTTTTCTCACTTGAATCTCCGCAAAGCTTAAAATACTACAACTGAAATCCATCAGTTCTCCTGCTGCTTTGGACAGTAAATTTTGGAAGAAAATTTCAGCCAATTGCAAGCCAAATTCTGGAGAAAAATATTTCTTTGCTCACATAAAAGTTTTCTAAAAAATGTTTTGATGTGAAACTTGAGTTCTCCTATTGGGAGCAAGCACCTCAAATTGCATGGTAAAGTGATCTTAACATTGTGAGACGTCCACATTTTTGTCCCAAAAATTATAGTCAAATGTGGTGAAAGTACAAATTTTTGGTTAATTTTGAGCAGATTTACATTACCTACTTCTTTTCCAACCACCTGAGGAATTTTGGGCCCAACCTTTGATCTCTTACTATGAGACGGGAGCCAGGAGTTGGACTCAGTGATGTTTATGTGTTCCTTCCAACTCAGGATATTTTGTGATTCTATGAAAGGAGAAGTCTCCTACGAGGAGCAGAGGCTGCTGGGTCACACCGTATGACTCACTATTGTGGGCAAAAGAAGAGTAACCACCAAAGAGATCCCGCAGAGACAGGCAACAGAGGTTAAAGGATGGATTGATGCTTCCAGACAGCAAAGCCATGGGCTGTGAAGGTCCTTTCGTGAGGATTCAAAGCTATCCTAGTGGACTAGGGGCCCATGGTGTAATTCCAAACAACAGAGCTGGCAGTGGGCTGGAAAATTTGCCTGCAGGGGGCTGTGAGGTAGAGGCCAAGGCAGCTGGTATTCAGTGCTGTGCATCGTGAGTGAGTAAGCGATGAGATTGGCTGTAAAGCCATCATGGTGAGAAGTATGTAATTGTAGGCAGGAGGTAAGCATGAAGACATACAGCTCACATTGACATGGACTCAATGGATATACAGCTGCCAAGAAATTAGAGATACTGACTTCATGCAATTGTGCCTCTCTTTTTAACTGTGGCTTGTAAAAGTGTTTGATACCAGTGATATATATGGTTACTAGCAAGATCTGTATGCTGCACTCCAGCCCTTACCATGGAGCTGAAAGGATCAGAGCCTCATGGCAACCTCTTAGACAGCAAAATTAGATTTAAATCCAAATTCTTTGAATGGAGAAGCTATGTTCAAGTTACATCAGCATCTCTATTAGGAAAGTGATTTGCAACATATCTGCTTAAGCAAAGATCTGGCACCCATTTCTCTAGTGGCCAGCTTCTGTGTTTTGTTCCTGTTCTTTCCCATATTTCTCTTATCTTGGTGATTTCCTGTTCCTGTATCACACCCCAGGAGTAGAGAAGGATGGAAGAGGTCCACTGAAGCTGCTGTATGTTTCTGGTCTAGCCTTCTGCAGGCTTAGTTGTGCCTTCATTCTCTCTCAGTGCTTTCCCCTCTCCACTGGGTCCGACTTGATGGAAAACCAGATATCCATGTGGGTGAGGGCGTTATTGAGAAGGTGGAATGAAGCTGGTCCCTCTGTTTTAACCAGCTTTTGAATCTCCTATCATGGTTGGCATTTCCAGTATTGATAATTATGGAGATCAGGAAGCCCTTGGTGCGAAGGTACCTCTAAGTATTTCGTTCCTGGGCCTTCACTCTCTCTTTTGAACTTTCTGCTCTGCCAGCTTTTAGCCCTTGCATCCACAACTTTTCCTCTGGGACTGGTTGAATGTTTGTTGAAAGGTTTTATAGAGACCATTCAGTTGCATGTGAGATGAGAGGATGGCACAGTGCTCAGCCTTTGTCTAAGAGAGGAAATATCCATGCAGCCATCTGCAGTGGACAGCCAACACATTTCTCTGGAGAAAGGTTTGCTGAACCCTTTGGGCTGACTGCTGTGGAAGCCTCTGGCAGCAGGCCATAAAATTCTCAGTATGGCAGCAAAGAAATCAGCGAGAGTTTTCCATTCATTTCAGTGAAAATAAAACTAATTCCTAACAACATTATGTAGTCATAAAAAGCCCCAGAAGAATGAAGAAACAACTAGCAAAAAAAACAACCAACAAAACCAGAAATAACAACCCAAAAAACACGGAAACAATTAGAGTGGCGAACAGGCTTGCTAGCAATTTGTTTTTCAAACAAACTTAACCATTTTTCCATTCTGAAATGTGAAAAAATTAACTGCCTCTTTTACCCACCCAATTCCTTCCATGTCATTTCCAAATGCTAGTGTGTCTTGATTTGAAGCATGTAAGAATTGCTCACCAAAGCTTCTGAGTTGCTGATGAGAATTTGTCAGTGAAGAAGAAATAAATCCCATTGTTTTAGTGTTCTTCTTCAGTGATGGGGAGATAGAAGCTGACTCAGAGTGAGTCTGGACTGGGTGGTCATATTCCTACTGCAGGTACCTGAGGTTCAGTGGGATGAATGTAGATGGACAGTTTTCCTTTTGATGCTGGCTCTGTTATATGATTTCGTATGTTGTACCAGTCTTTTTTATCTAATTTCTTATATTGCCGCTGCTCCTTTGCAAAGTTCTCTTCACCACGACCAGGGCCTAGCTGGATTATTCAGTAGGTGAGAGATGTAGAACTGAATAATTTGTGTTGCTTGGAACCTTTGGATTTCATCAGGGCCATCCTCCGGCTCAAATTGGAATCAGCTTGGAGATCAAAGCATACGGCTTTGGGCCTCTGGTCAGATCTCATACATCCCCAGTGCTGAAGATTCCCCAGTCTCTCTGGGTACTTTCTTCAGTACTGAACCATGCTCAAGATGAAATCTTTTTCCTTGTGACTTTTTATAACTTTACTTGTGTTTCTTTACCATCCATCTCTGAGAAGAGACGGACTTCATCTTCACTGTGCCTTCCATTAGATAGTTGTAGATGGCAGCAGTATCTCCCCTGAGCTGTTTCTTCTTCAAGGTGAACAAGCCCAGATCATTCATATTTCCTCCCACAATGTATGCTCTCGTCCTTGACCATCCTTATGACCAAGTGTGAGACTCATTATAGTCTGTCAATGTCTACATTGTGTTTGGGAGCCCAAAACTGGGCACAATTTTCCAGAATCAGTGGCTGCACTTTTGCTGGATTGAGAGGAAAATTCCCTCCCCCTACCCCCTGGCTTTGCTCTTGCTAATACAGCTCAATATGGGGTTGGAAAGGGTGCACTGCTCATCCAGGTTCAGTTGGTGTCCACTAGGATCCTAGAGCTGTCCGCCAGTCTGTACTAATCCACGAAGGTGCTGCCTCCAACCCAGCACATCCAAAATCACAGAAAATCCCATCTGTTGCAAATTGTGCAGTTCTGAGTCAAAGCAAATTTTACAGCTGTCTTTGGGCTTTTTCCTTTTTCCACTAGAGGGACCCAAATGCAAATAAAACTCTATCTAGCTAGGAAAAAGTGTGTGGGGGGGGGATCAAGGATATAAGCGTTGCATGAAAGGCAGTATTTTCTCCCTTCTAAGATTTGTGCTAAGGTCTGGATTCACCTTTCTTTGAGCTTGAGGTGGAAATACTTAGAGACTTCAAACTAAGAGCTGGAGTGCCTATTTCAGAACAACTTCGCAAGACTTGAGCACCTCAGACTTTATTAAATTAAATAAGCTGCAAGCCAAAAAGCAAGTTTTAACTGTTAGCCAAACAGTTGCCTTTTGTCAGTAATGAATATTTCAGTTTCTGTGTCAATTTTAGCAGTGACCTCTCTGCAGTGTGTGTCTCTGAATGGACATCGCTTTTTTTTTTTCTGCCATATGATGGCAGAGCATGGTTTCTGTTTCAGGTAAAGGACGGAAAAAACTGCTGCTCCTCACTGAGTGTTCAAAACCTGTCAAAAGCATAGAGGGAGGGGGGCCTGGATGTTCAGTCCTAGCCCTCTGAAAAGAAAAGCAAAAGAAAAAAGTGCTGAAGGCATAAAGATGGTAGCTGATGGTTTTGGGGTGTTATAGTGGAAAAACACAGGATAAACCTTTCCTCCTGTCACATAAACTTCCTCCACAACAAGATTCACTTAAAAGTCTACTTTAGCTTCAAATCACCACTGTTTAGCTCTAAGTCAGCTGAATAAATGTCCTGCATGGAAGATCAAATCTGAAGCAGGTACTGGGGAAAGAAGAGACAGTCTGCTTTAAAACGCTAAAATAACTAGACACGTAAATATGGCATAACCATATGCACCTACAGACTCTACTGAAACTGAACCTCAGACATCTTCTAGGTACAGAAGTGCTTAATAGAGGAACAAATCTTTATCACTGTCCATTCTGCAGGTCCAGTTTGGCTGCAGAAATCTGTGACTGTCTGTCCTGGTCCAGGAGGACAGCTCAGGGTTTTCTCTCAGCGTATGATTCTGCTTTGAAACAGTTATTTTTGCTGGAGTCTGGGACCAAAGCACTCCAAGGTGGATGGATTTAGTAACCAGGCATCCAAGTGAGCATGATGGGAGAGGAGCAGGCAGCTGGGTTTTAAGCACTGAACATTTCCCATGATGGTTTATTGTGACCCTCTTTATTTGCTTTTCTGAATTTCCAGGCTCATATCTTTTTCTTTCTCACACTTTTGTTGCTGGTAGGTTTCATCTCATGCTACACCAAGAACTTTGCAACCCAGCAACTTCTCTTCCACTCACTTCTTATCAAAATTAAAAGGAGAGGGCATGAAGAGCTGCCAGAAATAGGTCTTCTGAGATCTGTTCTGCCTGTCAGATGTGCTATTAAAACCAAACCTCCTTACTGTGCGCCAGGGTAAGAGAGAGAACTTAAATCAGTTGAGAACCACAATGGAAGAGAAAGGTGCTGACCTGGGACTGGGAGACAGAGAGGGAGGAAAGCCTAAGCACATTTGTGTGGTTATCAGGCATAGGTCTGACATGCCTGTCTTCACCTGCTATGTTGTCCTCCTTGATGGGCAAGCTCAAACTGAAGTTAAGCTTGGGACTTCTCTGATGGAAGGAGGTGCTTTCACGTAGCTCCTGGTGGAGGGAATACTGGTGGGATAGTGATTTAGTCAACTCTGGATTCAGAAGTAGACTCTATCAATAAAAAGGCATTTTTTGGCTTGTACAATTTTCCTAAATTCCAGTAGCAAAGAGTAATATTTTTGGGCTGTTACCAGCATAATAACAATTGATCTTGCCCATACAAAAATGCTGTAAGAAGAGCACCACCAGTTGATGTGATTAAATTAATATAAAAGCCAACTTGTAACTGGACATACTACTACTTCTTTTGCTTTCCTACAGGTCTTTGTATTTCTCTCTTGCCTTATTGTTACCTGTCCTGTACACTTCTCTCATAATCTGCTGCTGACAGTTATCCATTAGGCATAATTTCCTGACCATCTTGTGTATAACTTAGACAAGCTGTAAATTTTGAGATTTATATGGAGTCACATGAACTATGCTCCTGAGGCACTTAAATGAAAACCATTTAGATGATCAGTCTTGGCAGGAAAAATACAACTGGAGAGCTATAAGACCAATCCATAAGAAGTAGTTAAAGTTAGTCAGTGGGAGTTGATTAAGACAAAACAGGCACTCAGCTTTGTCACTCCTTGGGATGGAGCCACCGGTGACTGTAAGTTGTGTGATGTGGACATGAGTGGGTCCTAGACAAGAATCACTCTGATTTGTACCATGTTCCTGCTTGAAACTCTCTGATGTCTGGAAGCCAGGTGGGCCTGGAGAATCCCAAATAACCACCAGCAAAACAGCACAACTTGAAGGAGATCTGGGGGTCTGAAGTGATAACTGCAGGACAAGGGCAAATGGCTTTAAGTTGAGGGAGGGGAGATTTAGGTTGGATGTCAGGGAGAAATTCTTTACTATAAGAGTGGTGAGGTGCTGGAACAGGCTGCCCAGGGAGGTTGTGGATGCCCTGTCCCTGGAGGTGTTCAAGGCCAGACTGGATGGGGCCCTGGGCAGCCTGGTCTAGTATTGAATGGGGAGGTTGGAGGCCCTGCCTGTGGCAGGGGGGTTGGAGATTCATGATCCTCAAGGTCCCTTACAACCTGGGCCATTCTGTGATTCTGTGGGTTCTGGTTGACAGCAAGTTGAGTGTGAGTCAGGGGTCAGAAATGTGCCTTGGCAGCCAACAATGTCAACTAGACACTGGGTGCATGAGGTCCAGCACTGCTGGCCGATCAAGGGAAGGGACTGTCCCATTCTGCTCTGTGCTGCACGGCCTCACCTCGAGCACTGGGTGCAGGTTTGGATACAGCAATATGAGAAGGACATAAAACTGTTAGATAATGTCCAAAGCAAGATGGCGAAAGGCCTAGAGGGCAAGACATATGAGGAGTGGCTGTAGCTACTTGCTTTGTTCAGCCCAGAGCAGAGGAGCTGAGGGGAGGCCTGATGGCGGATGACGGTGACAGGGCCTGAGGGAACGGCATGGGGCTGTGTCAGGGGAGGGGAGGGTGGGGGTCAGGGACAGGGTCTGCACCAGAGGGCGGTGGGCATGGAACGGGCTGCCCAGGGCAGTGAGCATGCTGGAAAAAAAGTGTTTGGACAATGCTCTCATACATCGGGTTTGAACTTTGGGTTCTTTCTGCTGAACCTGTTCAAAAGAAGCACCCCGCTACCAGCTTTGCTGTCCCAGGCAGGAGAGAAAGCAGGGAACAGTGGAGCTGGAGACTCTCTTTGTCTGCAGACTCTTCTTAGACTTGGTGCAGAAGAGAGCAGCCTCCTAAAGGGAAGAGAAAAAATAACCAATTTTAAAAACAGTTATTTGCAAAATGCAAAAGCCATACAGAAACATTCATTCCTCATGGCCAGGCTAGCACTTGAGCTCTTGCGCAAACCCAGGTGTGTATAAGGAAGCAGTCTATGCCATAGAAGTGTGAATAAGCTGTGTGATGCATGTGTCATATGTTGTGAATGCTCAGAACTTAATGAGAGTTTCATAATTTAAATTTGCAATAAAACTAGTCAGTTTGACTGTTACGGCCAACTGCAGTGACAGAGCAAGCTTGAAGTCCTCAAGATCATCTGTTATAAAATTAAAGCCATGTTTTCTCTTATTAAGATAGACATAATCATTTAAACTCAGTAATAAAGCTATGGTTCTCTGGGCTGGTTGACGAAGGATCCATAATAAAGGAGAACTAATCCATTCTGGCACAGACAGAGTGCGCAGAAAGAGATTATATCCTATCATATATTATTTCTTTCACAGGATCTTTGTTACATGCAGTGCAAAGGGTGAAAAATGTTAATTGAGATGATGTGGGACTGGGGCTATTGTCTGTAGGGTCCCAGCCTCATTAGCTGTAGAATTTGAAAGTGTGAGCAAGTCAATGGATTTCAGAAAGAGAAAATGTGGCTTAATGTTTAATGCAGTCAAATACCACCCTGAAAGGCTGGATTCTTGCCCCGGTGCTGAGCTCCTATGTGATGCTGAACCAAGATTTTCATGGGAGGAAGAAGTGGCCCTGCTGCTGGTGTAAGAATTGGCTGGTTGCTTGCCAGGAGGTGGGATACTGGCCTAGGGTCTTTCTGCTGCTTGGAAAAACTTAAAATAGCTTTTTCCCAGTCCTTGGGCAATGGGCTACAAACGGGTAGAAGGTAGCACTGGGAGAACTTCCTGGTGTTATCGGTGGTGTCAGGAAAGCAAGCCTGGTCCAGTCAGTGCCACGGATTCAGAGAGCATCCATGTTGCAGACCCTAGAACAGGCAAGGGATCAGGACTAAGACACAGGTGCTGTTAAGATAGAGCTAGCATTTCCTGATGCCTACATCTGGACAGATAATTGCTTTATGTATAGGCTTTATGCATTGCCTTCTGGAATAGCTGATTCTCTCCAGTGGTATCTGGACTTCAGCTCCAGTGATAGAAGTTGCTGGGGACAGCTTCCAAATCCTTAGGTGCTGCCACACTCAGAGTCACAAAGACCTTTTCCAACTCTGGGTAAAATAAAATATTTGACATCTACTGTTTTTTATATCAGTAGTCTCTCATTAGTACCCCTACCTCCAGCCTGGTGCTACACTGGAATTCCTGTAATGTGGATTCCCATGACTTTTCTTTTCTATACCTGTTAAATACAATGCGTACCAAGACTGAATTGCACTTCAGCCTATGGTCATGTACAGGAGAAGACGACATGAATCAATGTGCTAGAAAGCTGAGGAACCACAACACACTTCTCACCACTGTGCAGCAGAGCTTGAAATTGAGGCCAGTCTGTGGCCTGTGACCATGCAGCGCTTGAAATGGGCTTAGAATTGGCAGTACTTCATTCCCTCATTACTGACCCATGAGTCCTACCTGGTATAGCAGGACATGTACATTTGAAAGCTGACTGTTGGTTACATCTGAAAAGCACTCTTTGCTCTGAATTCTGCTTCATTCATCTGACTAAATGGAAAGTAAATTCCTCAAATTGAATATTAATTAAGCGAAATAAATGCAAACCAGAAGGAAAACAAAAAAAAAGAACTGCTGGTGAGCATCATCCACCAGTCTGTGGTTGTGTAACATGCTTGGAGAGCACTGCTCTCTTAAGTGAGTTAATGAAAGACACCAAAACATCCTTCGTGACTGTGGTTATGTACTGAGCAGTCAATAAACCCCCACTAAGATTTATTAGGTAAAATCCATGGGAGTGGTGGAAAAGGAGGAAAGAAAGAGCAGTCTATACATCTGGTGCCAGAACTTTAATGCCTTCCTATCAGCTCCAAGATTTTTCTGGCTGCCACTTGTAAAATTCTTTGGATACTCCCTGAAGTTTGTCCCCCTCAGCTCAGCACCATGGGTTTTGTTCCTACCCATCTTAACACGACCTCCTGCTTGGTCTTCACACTGTCTGTCTTCTGACTTCCACTCTTCTCCATGATAGAAGAGCTCTCCTTCAACAGAAAGGGCCATGTAATTTTTTCTTTCACTTAACACTTTTTGCTATGTTTTGCTTGTTCACCTGAGCTCAGGTGTCACCTCATTTGTCCCATCTCCAAGAACCAGTACCCTTGTGAAAAGTGGTACACTCAATGTTAAGTTGGACACTCACTGCCCGCTGAACTAAATTATTCCACTGATCATGTTGTAAGGAGGTACCTAGTACTTCATGATAATGTTCTGACCTCCATCTGCTTGTCCGCTATTGGTCCTATGACACATCTACTAGCACTTTGCAGATATCTCAGATGTTCAGGATACCTCCCTTATCACAAGAGCCTGTGTATAGCAGCTGAATTGAGATCTAGATCTTGGCTGATCATGGTGTTATTTGAGACCCTGCATCTGCATTCAGGTGTCTTAACCTGTTTGCATTCATCTGTTTTATTCTTCAGCTGATCTTCATGGGTACTGGCTGGGCATCTGAACAGATTTACTGGAATCCAAAGGACATAAGAGCTGTATCTCCAATGACTTTAATGGAAACTGAGACTCTGATATGATGAATACATGCAGGGATCTAAACTTGTGTCTTACTCTTCAGCTGAATCCTACCTGAGGCTCATGATGTACCATGAAGAAGTTCAAGACTACAAGTATTTATAATCAAGGGCACTAACAGTCCATACTATGCCTCATCAGTCTCATTTGGAGTGTCCTTCCACTTCTGTACTTGGCCTTGAAGCTTTATTTCAACCCACAGATGCAGTAGGATGCTGGTCTCCATCTTTGCCACAGTCCTACCCTGCTTGGACGTGGGTTCCACTGAGACCTTTCCCGTCTCTATGGCTCCATCTGGCCATTCCAAGGATGTGCATAACCCTGGTTCATCTCATGAGGCCTGATGCTACTCAAAGCCTATCCTCAGGTCCATGGAAGTGCATGATGCCTGGGGCTGGAGCCTGATCCCGCCTGTTCCCCACAACCTTCCCTGCTTCTCAGTTAGTCTTTGATAATTAATTCTTGTATGCCTTCTCTGTGGTTAGTTTAATCAGTGTTGGGGTATGTGTGGCAATGAAAATAAGCTACAGTATAAATGGACACACTAGAAGTATTAATATCAATACAAGTATCATGATCAGCTTTAATCACAAATCACAATAGGACCACATAGAAGCTAAAATGGAGATAAACTGAGCGGCTTTTGAAAAAAATAAGAAAAAAGAGCTATTTCAAATATAGCAGATGATTTATTATGACTCTTCTTCCACGTATCTAATTGAACAGACTTCTCTGTTTATGAATTTGATTTCAGATATTTTGCTAATACTGGGAAATGGTCCTGTCTCAATCCTTATATTCTAATATTCCCACAGTTTTAGTAGTATTATGAGCCTAAGTCTGATTTGTAGTTTTTGAAAAGATGCCATCTTCCCATGATAGGGAATCAGTATCCAAGACCCATACAGCCCTTAATCTTGAAGTCTTCCAAATTTTGAACTAGCTCAGAATGTGACTAGCATATAGCATAAGCCCATTTTCTATTTTATTTTAATTTTAAAATTTGTTTTATTTTGATTTATATGTTATGTATACATACATCCTATTGGGGTATAAGGACTCATATTTTACTGCAAGGAAAGCAGTCACTGCTAGATGAGAGTTGGATTTCTTCCCCAGCTGAAAATGTCTGACCCTTGAACTCTGTGAGTGGGATTCAGTCAAGGTGAAGGTCTCAGTTTCAGAACTTGTGAGATGCTCTTGAGTACACAAGACATCTGGGTTGATCTGGAAAAAACAGTCCTACAAGAGACAAATACCATTCTGGAGTAGTGCCTGAAGGGCATGTGGAAACTTCAGGGGCATTCATCAGTGGTGTTCCTCAGGGACTGGGACTGGTGTTATTTAACATCCTTGTAAGAGACATGGACGGTGGGATCGAGTGTACTCTCAGCAAGTTTGTATATGACACCAAGCTGAGTGGTGCAGTTGACATGCTAGAGGGAAGGGATGCCATGCAGAGGTACCTGGAAAGGTTTGAGAGGCGAGCCCATGCCAACCTCATGAAGTTCAACAAGGCTAAGAGCAAGGTCCTGCACCTGGGTTAGGGCAATCCCCAGCACAGATGCAGGTTGGGCAGAGAATTGCTTAAGAGCAGCTCTGAGGAGAAGGATTTGGGGATGTTGGTTGATGAAAGATTCAACATGAGCTCGCAATGTGTGCTTGCAGTCCAGAAGGCCAACCATGTCCTGAGTTGCATCAAGAGACTTCAACCAGCAGGTCAAGGGAGGTGATTTTGCCCCTCTGCACTGCTCCCATGACAACCTACCTGGAGTATTTTGTCCAGTTCTGCGGCCCTCAACACAAGAAGGACATTGAGCTGTGAGAGCAGGTCCAGAGGAGGGTTGTGAGGATGTTTAGAGGACTGGAGCAGCTTCTCTATGAGGACATGCTGAGAGAGCCTGGAGAAGAGAAGACACCAGAAGGACCTTTTAGCCGCCTTCCAGTACCTGAAGGGGACCTACAGAAAAGCTGGTGAAGGACTTTCTAGAAGGACATGTAGTGGCAGGGCAAGTGGAAACTGTTTTAAACAGGAAAAGGGTAGATTTAGACTAGACACTAGGAATAAATTCTTTACTGAGAGGGTGGTGAGACACTGAAACAGGTTGCCCAGTGAGGCTGTGGGTGCCCCCTCCCTGGAAGCATTAAAAACCAGGCTGGATGGGGCTGTGAGAAATCTTGCCTGGAGTGAGGTGTTCCCTCCTGTAGCAAGAGGGGTGGCAACAAGATGATCTTGAAGGTCTCTTCCAACCTAAACCATCCTATGATTCTATGATCTCTAAATGCACCGAATCACACCCTAAATCATTACCAATTGTAATAGAAATACCTGATGCACAGGCATAGTGGAACACAGTGGAAGAGACTGCCTAGGGAGGTTGTGGAGCTACCGTCCTGGGAGGTGTTCAATAAACGTGTAAACATGGCACTGAGTGACATTTAATGGGCATGGTGGTGTTGGGTTGATGGTTGGGCTAGATGATTTTAGTGGTCTTTGTCAACCTTAATGATCTTTGTCTTCAGATGTTTTCATTTGTACTGCAATCTCTCCATTTGTTTTGGATGAAATGGACCTGCAGCTCACTGACAGGACCAAACTTGGTGATGCTGCACAGTGAATGTCCAAGAAGAAAGAGCCCAGATGCAGAGGGGAGTCTGTGTGAGACCTAAGCTTAAAATGTGAGACCTGACAGGCTTGATATTCATTGCTGTCTGGTACAAAGATAGAGATATCACTTGAATATGGGTGACTGCAGCTATTTAGGAAGACTGTAATGTGAATACAGGCCAAGCAAAAAAATCAAGTGATGTTCAGATGAAATTGATAAGCCAATGAACTGTCTCTTCCTGCATCTTGAATGCATGAAGCTTAAAAATAATTTTTTAATGGGAAACATGCCCATGCATTGCACAGTTTTCAAAATTGTCAGGCTGTAGGCCAAGCAAAATAAGTTTTAGGATTTTCTCAGCTTCATAATTGTGTTATTACACTGTACTATAGCAATTGGGCTGTGGTATTAATTCTATTCTCCAACATTCAAAAGAAAAGGAAGTTTTTCTTTAATTGACAGATAAAGTTTCATTCATGAGGTATTAACAGACTTAGCTTTTTGCCTACCAAATTGTATTCCGTGTTTCTGATAGTAAGATTTAACTTTGTCACTAAGGAGCTCTTCTATTTGTGAAACACTAATAAGTAGCAAGCAAAGAGGGAAAAAATCCCTTAAGGAGGTAGGTAAGACATGCAGTGTTTTTAAACTGAAGTATCAACTGTTTACATACTCTGAGTGGACTATCTCTATCTTGTCTGAAAACCTGCTTTGAAAAACAAAGATTTGGTAAACACCATACTGGCACTGCGTGCTCTCTTTGCCACTGGATTCAACTGTTTGCAGGTTGTTCTCATGATCACAAACCTGTGACGGCAGGGGAGCTAAAGCTGCTCAGGACTTCCATGAAATTTGTCATAGGAAAACTGATTGCCTAAGGGTCACTGCTGAATTGGTGCAAAATCCTATTAGCAGACATCACTTTCTTCTTGGTGCTCGATTCAGTCTGTCCATCTATTACTATCACTGTCGTAATGTCGTAAAAACCTGTTTGCAGTTTTTCTTTGTCCAGTGGGGGAAAACCACAGATAACTGCTTTTTTTCTTTCTGGCTATTTACAACAGTAATCTCACGTGAATATTTGCCCTTTAGGTATTTGGAGAACTTTGACAAAGAGCTCTGCAAACATTCCACACCATTTCAGTAATGGCCCCATGCGTGTCAAAACACCTTGAGGTAGCCTAGGCATGTTTCATCTGCTAAGCACAGAAGTTGAGGGAGAACTCGCATTTTCCTCCGCTGTTGTCTTAATTGACGGCCCATCCCATGAAGGTTGGCCAGGGATGTCCTTCCACCACAGGAAATGGGTGAAGATTCTCTCCTGCAGGTGATGTAGTAATGTTGATGGGTTTGGTGTGGAACCTGGGTTAATTCCTGAAAGATAGCTCTCTGAGGTTACTGTATTATTTTGTGAGTGTTGCATATTGCACTGAAGATGGATAAAACAATTGTCTCTTCTATCCTTGGACAGAACTTAACCTGGAATGTCAAAGTAAAATATCCGGAGCCTCTAGGCGATTCCTATCACCAGACTAGTTCACTGTCTCAATTATGAAAGCTGTTGTTGATTCTTTTTTTTGCTCACACTTCTTCATTATGATATATTGTCCATTAAAAGGCAAAAAAAGCCAACCTAAAGCACTGCACTAATATTCCTTTGTAGCACACTGGCTCGGTATAGCAGAGAATGATACCAACTAGTTATAGAGCATCTGTTCTTGTTTACAGAGTGCTCAGTTGCAGCTGAATAGCTTCCAGAAAATATGAACTATAATCCATGCAACTGAACAATCCTAGAAAAAAATACATCATCATTGTTGCTGTTGTTATTCATTCAAATATACTGTGAAGGTGAACCAGAGCTTGAGACTTGTTTACCATTTGGTGTCTCTATTCCTCTCCTTTAGCAGAAGTGGAGACAAATAATTTAGCAAGCATTTCAAGACTGTGTTTACAAAGCAAGCATCTGAACATGTTGTGCAGATGAGCAAAGAGCAATCGATTCTGATGGGTCATTATCAGACTAAAACTTGCTTGTTATGACAAAAGTTGTTCTGTCTGCGCTGTGTGTTTTTGAGGTAATGAAAAGTTGTGATATTCACTGTTGTTGAACAATGAAAGTGTTGGAGTATGTCCAGAGAAAGGCCATGAAGATGGCCAGAGAACTGGAACATCTCTCTTATGAAGAAGGATTGGGGGAACTGGGCTTGTTTAGCTCGGAGAAGAGAAGGCTCCAGGAGACCTGATTGCAGCCTTCCAGTACTTGAGGGGAGCTTATAAACAGGAGGGTGAGAAACTTTTTTACGTGGGTAGATAGTGGTAGGACAAGGGATAATGGCTTTAAACTAAAATATGAGAAATTTAGATTAGGTACTAGGTGGAAATTATTCAGTCAGAGGGTGGTGAGGCACTGGAAGCAGTTGCCCAGAGATACCCCTTCCCTGGAGGCATTCAAGGTCAGGTTGGATGGGGCACTGGGCAGCCTGAGCTTGTGAGTGGCAGCCCTGTCCATGGCAGGGAGTTGGAACTGGATGATCTTTAAAGTCCCCTCCCACCTAAGCTGTTCTATGATTCTATGATTCTATGAATGAAGGCATCCCAAGGCATTTTGAAGCAAATGTCACTTCAAAACCTAATCCAAGAAGCAGGTTGCGACCCACTGTGTTATGCTTTGCTGTGTAGTGCCTGTTGAATTTAGTGAAGTAATGTGTAATGGTGTGCAGAACTGAAAATGTAGTAAAAGGCATTTCTGAATTGCAGAAACTTTTTATGAGGTGTCTAAATCTTGATTTCAGTCACTAAAAACATTTTTTCTTCTTCTTAATCAGACTGAGAATCCAAGTTCTGACTAACATCTCTGTGGGTTACTGAGCTTTACTATTTAGGTGTCTTCAATTGAAGAAGGAATCTCTTATGAAATGACCTTTTCTGAAATAAATGCTGATGAAGGATCTTCACAGTGAAACATCACCATAGAAGGACAAGCCGAATTCTTGCAGTACTTCCCATGGCTTCTCCTAAACAATATTTATATATATATATATATATATATTCTGTTTGTGGTTACACAGCTTCCAGAATTTACCAAAGACTCAACCGCCAGTTAATGTAGGGTTGCATGATATATATTTAAGAGCACGGGGGGTCTCTTTTACTGTAAAGGACACTGAGATAAAAGATGCCGTATATGGTTATAGAATGTCTCTGAATGTGAATTAGCTGTTCCCCAAGACAATAAACTGTCTGGTGTAGTATTAAAATATCTAGCTCTTAAGTACTGAAACCAAAGGTGAGTGAAAAGCCCTGCATAATTTTGTAATATTAAATCTGAAGTGGAAACTGTAAGCTTCTGACTCGAAAAAGGGGAAAATTATTTTCTCTGGGAGGATAGTTATACATGGGAGCAGGTTGCCCAGGGAAGTTGTGCCATCTCCATTCTGAGAGGGTTTTTCAAGACCTAAGCACTGAGCAGCCTGGTCTGGTCTCATGGCTGTCCCTGTTTTGAGCAGAATGCTGGATTTGAGACCAGCTAAGTTGCCTTCCAACACCATTTCTCCTGTAAGTCTATAATCCTGTGTACTTCGATGGTTCATTAAGACCTCAGTCAAGTGGGTTCATTTGTGTTGGTGCTGTGAAATGGTATCTACCTAGGCTTTCTAGTCTAGTTGAATCAAGCAGATTATCTGTCCTGATAATCTAGATATCTGTCCTGATGTCTCTAATGTGAGACATAGATTGGTATGTATGTCTAATGGGATATACAAAATTCTCACTCCTTATAACAGCAGTTCTTTCCTACAACTCTACACATTCATTCACCAGGTTTAAGACCAGGTGGGTGCATGCTGGAGGGATAATGGCTAGGACTCTGGGGGTTGCGTCGTACATTTTGATTGAAAAATTTTTCTGCTTGTTGATGTAAGGGTGGAAGATTTAGCAAAATACAGAGTTGTGTGGTCATGAAGCACCTTTTTATTGCTCCTGCATAGAAGTAGAGCTTTTAGCATTAGTTGGTCTGAAAATCTAAATATTCATCTAAATGTTAGTACAGCACTGCTCTAAAGAACTTCCTGAAGAAGAGATTGTCTGGACTGTTGCTATTGGTGGATACAGAGTTGGAACTGACTTTGTGTTAATAGGTTGGATTGAATGGATAGGACTATGTTTTGGATGACTTTCAAAGCAAAAAGAGATGTGTTTAATGAGGAAGCAATGGAGAAATATTGCTGGAGAGTTGCAATAAAACAATCAGATGAAGAAGATAGATGATCTTATCAGTTGTATTTTGAATGGATTTCCAGAAATAATCATATATAACTGAATATAGCAGAAAAAAATCCTGCTAGCCTCTTTTTAATTTATGCAGCTTGTATTTTTGGTCCTAGCCCTAGGAGAAGAACCCCAGTGTTATGTGAGGATAAATGTTGGGCCTCAATAAAGCCTTTGAGTGGTGTCAATGTGCCTTGTCAGAAATAACCTACCACATCAACAGGCAGACAGATACCTCCAGCAAACCCTCGCTTTGTTGGCTGAAATGGCTTTTTTGTTCACTTGGTTTTTCCAAAGCATCTTTTTTGTAGACCAGAGAATAAATTATCACCCTCAGATGTTTTCATTTTTTCTCTGGAGCATTTTTCTCCATGTTCGAGCCAATTCTGAAGACATCATCTTATTTAGTATTTGCAGTTGTCAATTGAAACCCTTCAATGTGCTAATTCTGAAGCCAATGCTGTGGCGAACAGTCTGCTGAAATGATCTCCCTATGATGCATGTTCTGCTTGACCTTATGTTGCCATGTTGTGCTAAGGGAAGAAGCTGACATGGGAGCACAGCAGAAGACATAGTTGCTGTGATTCCCTGTCCTACACCACTTACAAGATGGGTTGTGTGAAAATTGGGTGAAATTGTGGAGTTGCCCTCAAGAGACACAGATGATTATTTGCTTATGATTGTGCTCTACTATCCATGAATTTGCAGCAGTTTTCACTGCTAATGGCTTGCTAGCGCCATGTGAACCCATGGAGCAGTCTGATTTGTGTGTCTGTGGTCTGCAGTCAGGAGGACACATCAGTCAGCAACTCTGTGGTGGATTCAGGGAGAGAGATCTTTGTAGAGATGCTGTCCACAGGGAGACTTTCAGGCAGTGCCAAAGGACCGTTTTGACACCTTTGCATGATGCTGTCTGTCTTGGTTCTGGTTATCCCTGTGTGGCAGTGAACAGCTTGTGGGTAAAAGAGCTGAAGGTTGTGGTTTCCTGACTCCTTTGCTGCTTTCATCCCTGTCAGGAGCATCTCCATGAGTTCACATGGGACTCACCTCTGCATGTCTGCACTGTGGTGAAAACATAAGCCCAGAAAAGGAACGTTATGGTAGGACACTTTTTTTCCAGTCGTTTAGTGGACAATCCAAAGCCCAAAGTGTCTCAATAGAATTGGTTTATCCGTTGTACTGTTTGTGATTCCCCAGTGCTGCTCCTAAGTGCCTGCTGACAGTACTTGATTGATTTTTATTTGCTTGTATGGTTAACCTGAAAAATCCATTCCTGTATAAGCCTATCCCTTCTTTTTGCTGCATACCTACTTGAAACTCAGGACTGATTTTGAACATAAGTAATGCATACAATTCTTACATGTCATTCCAGGCTCTGATCATTTACCGGGATTGACCTAAGAATTTCCTGGTAAAAATGAAGACTACCTAATCAAAAACATGTCTGCATATACTAAAATCCCTCAAGCACCATGTTGACTGTGACACTGACTGTGAGAACAGCGCTGGTCATTGCAGTTAATTGAGCAGCTTCTTTCTCACTGGTGCTTTTCCAGAAGGGTATTAGCACAGTGTGTTACTGGAACATACAAACACTGAGCACCAGATGCAGTGGGGTTGCTTGATTTTTCTCTCCCCAAATGTGCCCTGATGTGTTGAGAGTGAAATCTGGTAATTTAATTTGTGATGCCTTTAAGATCACTCCAACAACCCAAAAGCAGTGGACAGAGGCAAATAACATTTTGCAATGTATTTATTAAATGATAATGCAAACCAGAGAAATCTATAATGGAGGGAGGAAATCATATTCCCTGTCTGGGAAGGTACTGAACTGAATTTAAAACCAGAGAACCGGACATTGTGGAGACTGAGAAGGGAAGGAGGGGGAGCTGTCCCGACTTTCCCCTTAAGAAGTGAATTACTGGTGAGACCACACAATATTCTTCCAGTTTTCTGTCCTTCTGATCTTCCTTTACAAGTAGACATGCTCACATTTTGATGCATTTTTGGAAGTAATGCCCTTGATGAAGTTTACTTAAGGTTTACTTAAGATTCCTTTATTTTTTTGCCCTGAAGGATGATTTGTTCTTGCAGTTGTATTCCCTGCCAGAAGTCCTACCCTCTGATTGCTTCAAATAAGTGGAGAGTAACAGAACACGGAGATACTGAAACTGTTTTTACTCTGTGTTAGGCAGCATTTTCCCTTCATGTACCACCATCATTGCTGAGCAGCGTGGAATGAGAAAAGAGTCTCTGTAGTGAAGTCAGTAGCTCTTCATCTGTAGAATAAGAGGGATTTCAGCCAAAAGAGCAGAATTGCTTTTCTCTTCATTTCTCATTTTAGTTTCTGCTCTCTGTTCCTCAGTATGTACATTACCCTTTTTTTTTTTTTTTTTTTTTTTTTTTTTTCAGTCACTGGGGGATAAAATAGTCCAAGATCCTGCTTACCACTACTTCAGCACTTTCTGATCAACCTATACTTACCATGTAACCTATACCCTATACCCCTCCTGAATTTGTCATGAAGATTTCCATGGGAATTTAGTTCTCCAGACCAGATTCTGCTTTGTTATTTCAGTATAAAACCACAGCAGTTCCACAGAAACCCTGCTGCTTTTTTTTTTAAAATCTCCATCCACATCTATGAGATTTGTGATTCCCTTGAAGCAGTGTGGAATAATCAGTAGGTTGAATATGGCTGTAAGAAAACTTACTGTGAAGATTTGCTGCACTAAATAACTTCACTTATTATAATTTTTTAAAATTTCAATTAAAACAAAGTTGTATTCTGATATCGGTTTTTGAAGGACAAACTCGGGAATATGGTTTCAAATAGATCTCAGGGTTACTGTTAGATTTCACTTACTATTTTTCAATTTAATAGGCAGAGCAAAACTGTTAGTTCTGTATTTCATGTCATAAACACAATTGTATAGAACCTTTGCTTTTGAACAGAGTAGGACTTCCTTGGAGTCAGAGAAAACAGAGGTTACATGTAACCACAGATGAGGTCATTCACAGAGATTTTTTTCTCTGTCTTTCTCAGAAGATCACATGAATAAACCTCCCTAAAATGTCCAACAAAATTTTCCTCCAGAGGAATGGAAGTTATCTGCTGATTAATTTTATAAAAGAATTCTACATTCATTTATTCATACAAATATCCTCCGCTAAAGTCAGATTCAGTCAGAGTAGTTTGAGTATGTATATTTTAAGAATAACACATATTAAAATGTTACTATTTTCTCAACAATCTTAGGAAAATCCTTGGACAAAAGAATCAGAACTGTAATTCATACTACAGGACATGGTGCTGTCAAGTATATTAGTTTGGAGTTATTTTACATTTGCTGTAATTGCTAGGCTCATTTAGCACCAGGAGAGTACTTAAGCATCTGCATTCTCTACATGTAATTTCGGGAAACTGAATTTCTGGGGTCATGGTTAGTTGTTGAGCAAAGCAATTTATGTGTCTGTTGATCCTGTTCTAGAGGTATTGACCCTGTCCATTGCAGGGAAGTTGGACTAGATGACCTTTAAAAGTCCATTCCAACTCAAACAATTCCATGATTCTATGACTTTATGATTCTATGATTCTATGGTTTTGACTCTGCTGTACTTCATACTGTACTTCTCCTGTTTCTTACTTCATGTATCTGTAACTTCACGAGAAAAACCTTTCTATGTAAATTCTGATCATCTAAGGTGTAAACGCTGTGCTATGAGGTCCATGCTTTAACCTACATGACATATTTTGTCCCAGTGATTCCACATGAATAAGATTTAAACATGTTTTTGAACATTTTCCTGGATTTGGCTCAGGATGTTCAGTCTTTTTAAAGTCTACACCCATTTTCTTTCACTTATGAGTCACCATGCTTGTAGTTGATCCAGACTTAAGTTACAATGATCCCCAGGTCTGGCAAAAGTCACTCAGGGGATAATGTGGACATTGGAAAGTCTGTCCTTTGGAAGGACATTCACACTTTTTACTCCTCTGCACTGATCAGCATGGTGTTTGAACCTACACATGGGTTTTGCACAGCCTGCAGGTCAGTCGGGAAAAGGCAATGGTCAGAGCTGACCCTTCTCCAGCTGTTGGCCTGAATGACCTAATGTACTGTTGCCACCCTCTTAAGTTGCCCAATAGCCTGGCCAGGCAGTACATGACCTCACTCCATGGCATGAAGTACCATGTTGTGTGCCATTTGGTCTCATAGCAACAAAGAGATCTCCTCACCCAGGAGAAAAGGGCTGGCTGATCCACAGACCAACATGTGGCAAATGAACTTTTGCAAAATCTCAACTTGTCTGTTATTTTATAGTAGCATGGTCAGACAACCATTTAAGAATACTTGTTTTTCAGGTCCAAACATAGTGTGCAAATACAGATCTCTGACTGAAAAGATCGAGGCACCTCCAGCTTTCCCTTATCTTCCAGCAATAACTCTATTCCCATTTTCTCTAGAAAATTCTCTGTTTGCAGCAGGGTAATTGAAATTCAAAATCTTTTCCTGAAACTCCTTGATCCTTATAGCTTCTGCTTTTCAGCTACAGATGAAGGATGTTGTTCATATTAGATCCTTGACACAAAATCCAGTGTCTGAATCACCATTTGCTCCCTAACTTCTCTCTAATGTTGGAGGTTCTTGTACTGAATTGAAGGAAATAGACTACTTTGGTGTCTAGGATCAAACCAGCATCTCACAAGCTATGAAGGGATGTGGTTAAACTACTCTGCTTGCTTGAAAGGAGTCTTGGGAAACATCTGCACAGTCCAGGAGAAAATAGGGTCTGATACTGGTGAAGGCAAATAGCTTATATTCAAACATTTGCTGCCAAGGAGATGTCCTAAAAAACAGTGAAAGAAGTCAAAAGTTTCCCATTTGGTTGTCAGCAGAAGTTCAGTTGACTGCACAACCTAAGCTTAGCCCCAGAAGTGGCTAAAGTGCTTTTTAGAGCTCCTGTCTCTAGCGCGGCTTGGAGGGAGCAATAAAATTAGACTCCTGGAAATGAGAATGTGACCTGTATTAAGTTTGCTTTGAAACTCTGGTGCAATAGGAGTTCAGTCCCTGAAAATATACTTTAAACAGACCCTACCCCTGAATTTGTCTTTCCTGGTAGAAAAATCTGGCAGAACTGAGTGGGATTTGCAGCAAAGTTATGCGTTAATGTAGTTTAAGCTCCTGAGGGCAAAACTATCTTTGTAAATCCATCGCTGCAGAAACCACTTCTTAGTGCTTCACCAGAGCGATTGCCCTACATGTGGTTAAAAAAAAAAACCAGAAAGTTACAATAATCATGTAGATTAGCAGACAAGAAAGAAACAGTTGTATGCTTGCTTGTGCATGAAAATGTTCCTTTCTGAAAACTTGCAAGTAATCTTTTTAGACATGGCAGAAATCGGGAGAAATGTAGCCTTGAATCAATACCTGTGGGAGATGATGACTAACAGACTCAACAGAGTTTTTTGTTTGGAGGGGAACACTTAAACTTTCAGAGTTGGTACCAGCTGTTCCTTTGAACAATGCTGCACTTATGATTCAGAGGACGGAGGCTGTGTTGTAAGCAAGCAAAACTGATTATTTCCCTCCGTACTCTTACTAAAAAAATATTTTAAAAAATTGAAAGAAACTTAGGTGGGCCTGAAAGATAGAGGAGCCTCTAAAGTACTTGTGAATCAGTTTTCCTGGGGTAACTGCATCCACATGTGAATTTATTGAAAACATATGTGACTTTGATAAAAGATTACATTTAAAGAAGGGGCTAGAACTGGGCTACAGACAACAGGGTACTGTGTTTCATCAAACACTGAGCTACACATTTTAAAATGTTTCATGTTAAGAGAAAATGTTTAGATGATTTTAAACAGTGCACTACTCCATTTCCATTGGCTTGCTTATCACAGACCTCTTAGGAGTGTTTCTGTTACGGAGTAATCCACCAAGGCCATTCATCTGCTTGCTTGCTTGGGGGAAGAAAATTGAGTTACAAAATGTTTACTCTAAGGAATGGTATTATGTATTAGTGAGGTTTAGGGCTGGGTGAGCCATCTGGGGAGAAGAAAGCGCAAACACAAAACTTGCCTGAGATTCATTATCATCATTAACTTGCCCTGCATTTTCAGTGTATGAACTGATGATAAGTAGGATGTGGTGTGTTTGATACAAATCAAATACGAATCAAATCTCTAAAAGGAGCTGATATGAATTCAGACATTTATCTGTTTAAAAACAGATGAGGTACTTTCAAATTACCTAGTAGACAGCAAAGAAAATGATTGCGTTTTGGGGAAGAAAACAAAAAAGATGTTTAATATAACAGAACTGCAGGTCATAGAAACTGCATTGTAAATTGTATATTATTGTTTATGCTGCACTGTATTTTTACATCACAAATAGAAATGCACCTGGGCTGGGTTCAGCTTTCCCTGTGTACACAGAGTGCTTTAAGTACACTACATATAGCTAGCTTCCTCCTGGATTTAATCCTCTGTAAATTCAAAGACTCTCCTGCAATCTGAATTTCATAATGAAGTTTGAAGTCAAAGTGTACCAAAGACCTTTGGGATATTATTGGTCCAGGCAGGTCAGTTCTTTAACTAATGGCTGCAGAAATAAAGCCTGAAATACATCTTTGCCTTTGACTTTTGTACCTTGGTCATGAAGTATTTCTTGCTGGGGGCAGTGGTATTGAGCAGTAGTCTGCGACAGGCTCTGAACTTCTGACTTCAGCAATGCTGTTTGGCTGCTGTTCCCTATTGATGGTCTTGTGTGTGGATATTTTGCTCCAGAAATGCAAGATTATTTTAGAACAGTGAATTTACAACAGTAAATTTACATCAAAATTGATAAGAAATCTCATGATTTTTAGCACTGTTTTGGCAATTTATTCTATCTACAGAAATGAATTTCCACAATCTGAGAAAGCTCCTATGATCATAAGATGCAGCAGCACTTAATCATCCGAGGCAACCTGATCTTCATTTAGTGGAGATTAATCATTATCCAAAGTCCTCTAAGTGGAGGATTTTTGCCACCTTTAGACACTACAACTAAACACAGCTATCAGCAGCAATCCTCTGCCTGAATAGAGGAGCTACTTACAACGCAGTGCTGTTTCTGAGCCACAGGTAATAGTCCTTGAATGTCTAGAATATAACTGAATCAGATCCAACTATGAAAGGGTCATGCAAGCATCTTGACAGAGCTCTAGATTGCTGAGGAATCAAGCAGGTATCATTCAATTGCCTTTTTATTTCAGGTAGTTTCCTGCCCATCCATCATGTGAAGAAGGCTGAGTTCTAATACCAATGCTGATTCTTTAACCAGATGACTGGTTAGTCAAAGGGAGTTTATAGGATGGAGGACGTAGCCTCTGTTATGCAGTGGGCTATCAAAAAGACAACTCTCATGTCTTCTGCTCTAAGCACTTTAATCAATCAACTGTTAATACCACCTGACACAGTAATACAAAGCTCAGACTGATCTCTGTGATTTTCTAACAGCAAGTGTCAAGTGGTGCTGTTGTGGATGCTCCATGCAGGTTGAGTATCTGCTTCACTGAATTAGAGTCTCATCAAACTGGGTTAGGTATCTTCCTCTGATGTATACCTGCCTGGATTCCATTATCCACAAAGCAATGCCATGAATGGCATGATCAGAGTAGCTACATTTCCTTAAGGACACTTCCTTAAGGACATTTCAAGATGTGGCTCTGGGCAGCCTGGTCTGGTAGTGGGCAACCCTGCAATAGCAGGGGAGATTGAAACTAGAAAAACATTGTGATCCTTTTCAACACAGTCCATTCTATGATTCTATGATTCCATGATTCTACTATTCTATGATTCTATGATTCTATGATTCTATCACATTTGTTTTGAGAGTAAGTGTAGGAGTAAACTGTCTTAGGCCAAATCTCGTAATGATGCCTTTTTCATAGAGGAAGATGGTCTCAATAGGCATGTCTGTCTATTCCATGAATACTGTAGGAATGTAAAAGGTTTTGAGACATCTTCCCTCTTGTGCAATTTGACTAATGGACTCAAAAGTTATTAAAAAGAATAGATGATGATGTCATAGCATAAATCAGTCTCAAATAATTGTTGCCTAAATTAGATAAAAATATTGAACAATGTTGCAACAAGGTAAGAGCTGGTTGTAAAGGCTTGATATCTAATAAGAGCTTTTACACAAACATAGCAGAGATTTGGGGCAAGGAGAAGATAAATTTCAGATCCTGAAAGTCAGCTTTCCTCTGAGCTGGAGTGAGAGAACCATCCACGTCTACAGCATTAGATAAGTTACTCCTGCCTGTTTATCATGTCAATTTTCTTTTCAAAAAAATATGTCTTATCATTGTTTGTTTGGATATCAGTGTAATTGCTGACTCTCGAGAGCCTCCAAAGTGTTCACCATTAGCAAGCATAATGCTCATTACAGACCCTTCTTCAAATCAGTGACCATTGCTGTTTTCCATTGCCAAGAGAAGATGCTCCCCTCTAAACTTCAATTTCTTTCACAGTGTGCTTCTTTGGTTCTGTGAGCTTTAGGGGAGTTACTTTTCATACCTAAATAAATAACATGTATGTAATAACAGAGACTCACCAAAGGACTGAAGCAATAAAAACTGTATTTGACATTGCTGTCCCACCTTTTGCCTTAAAAGAATTAAAACAAAGGGAAAGTCCTGTGTGTCATTTCCATTATCACTGTGCATATAAATATCACATGCACCAGTCCTGATTTTGTCCCACCAGCTGCATGGACTTGGTCCAGATGCAAAGGCATGTTTGTTTGACAAGAACAGAGTGAAAAAAAAAAAAGAGAATTCACTCTTTGGTCTGGGTTCTGAGGAGCCTGAAGTGTGCTCTTTGGTGACTGACAAGCTTGGTGTGCCTGCCCAGAGCACATGCTGTGGAGGGATTTTTCTTCATCTGGCTCAGGACTAGGCAGATCTGGGCAAGCAGAGTCAGGAAGGAGAGACATTTTTTAGCACTGCCTGCTTTTTTCCCTTCCAGCGTGTGCTGCTCTTGTTCTCCCTGAGTTTCAACAGCCTTTCTAGTGCCTATTGCTAGGGTATGTTAAAGATTTTGCAAGTAATGTAGTCTATCAGCAGAGGCTGAGTTGAATTTTCCAGCCTTTAATTTCAGGGAAAATCCTTGCCTTATATTCTGGCTATTTTGGCTATCAGTAACTAAACTAAACAAGGCTTGGGCATAGGGTGAGCACCGTCCTACAATAGCCTGCATTGTGTAAATGTTGGCTTCCTTGTTAGCATGGTGTTGGCCCATGCCAGCTAATATTCTCCCAAATGGAGTCCCGGCATGGTTCAGGAGCAGGTCAGGTACTCTTTCTAAAAGACTTTTGATTAATTTTTCTATATTTTGTTAAGTGAAAAACTAGTGTAGGCATATGGATGCAAACTGTGCTGTGCTACTGTATGTAATGCCAAAAAATAGCCCTTGTCCATTGTTTTAAATTGGATGCATGTAGATTTTGATGCCTAAGAAGTAGACAGTTGCAATCCATGGAGCATGGGCCAAGCTCTTCGTTTTACTTCACTAACCACAGAGCAATGAGGTACCAACTGAAACTAGATGCAATGTCACATTTTTCATCAGACACACTTGGAGCAGGTTCTATTGGTCAGATATTCCCACATGCATTGAGAAGCCCAATGTAATCAAATTTGTGCCTAAAGCAGAACTCCATCAATACCAACACCTTGTCAGCAGTAGTAAGGTGCCCACTTAACTTATGATGGTTATTATTAAAGTATCATACCATAATACATTTTCACGTTGGTCCCCTGAAGGTGCAAATGGAATAGGAGAGGCATTGATTAGTACCAGTCCAGCATTTGACTGGAAAATGTAAAAAGGCACAGCATAGTAAAAATCTATGATTTTCAATGCATCTGCATACATAGTAAGATACATCCCATGTAAACATTGCCACCTAAATGGTAGGTAGTTAGCATAACCACGTTTGGAAGACACCTCTAGAGGCTGATGTCTGCCATGTCCTGGGAGGAATGAATAATGCTCTGCAGAGCTCTCTATTGACCCAGCTCTCTACTCTGAAGCTGCCAGCTCTTTGGGTTACTTTTATCTGGGCACCAGTTAACAGACAACACTGCTTTTTTTCCCAGTACTTTATGCCTTTTTGTTCAGTATTTTTTCTCTTGAATTGCTAACTGTCATGAGCCCACCTATTATTTATTTATTTATCTATCTATCTATCTATTTATTTATTTATTTATTTACTTTTCTTATTCTGCCTGACTTTTCACTTGCTCTCTCACAGGCCAAGAATTTGTTTCAGTAAAGCTGAGTCAAGGCCACACCAAGGCACTTAATAAAACTGTGACTTAAGTTGCACTGCGCTGAATTACATGCACATCTATAAGTGTAGTCTGTAGAGTGAGCCTAGACAACTAAATTAATTGCACCTCTAACTTTGTCAAGTCATATCCACACATGGTCTAAATATCACTTGTTTTGGTGGATGCTACACGGCATGCCAGACCATTCCTTGTTTAAAGCAACCCAGGCCTTCTGCTCTTCTACAAACTACTGTGTGGTAGTTGACCATACAACGAAAAGAAAAGCTTGTTTCAGGGTCAATGAAGAAAGTAAATGGTCTTTCTCAATTAATTTTTGGATTTAGAAACTTAGAGTTGATTATCAATCATCATCCCATAGGCAGAGCTGTGCTTTGAAGTTGGCAGTTGAAAATACTTTGAAAAGGCAATATTTTAATTCAGCTGAAAATGTTCCTCTTGATCTGGGAATAAGCTTCCAAGGCAGAAGATAGAGTAATATGACCCTTCCAGCACATGGAAATAAGGAATCTGAAATCCTGGAATTCAAAGGGACATAAATGGAAACATCTAAACCGATAGAAACTAAATACATCAAAGGGAGAAAATAAGCCCTGTAGGCAGGGTTAAGGAAGAAACCTCTAATATAATCTCATTTTTTTTTTGCATAGCTACGAGGCAGGGCAGTGGATGAGAAAAGGCCATAAGACAAATGACTGAACTGCTATGGCAATTGCTACAGCAAGCCCATAATGAAACTCTGTAAAGCAAAACTAGAGAGGGTCCCAGTACTATTTGTTACTCATTTCAGAAAACAGTTTGAATAGAAAACTAAAAAAAAAAAAAAGAAAAAAAAAAAAGAAAAGAAAAGAAAAGAAAAGAAAAGAAAAGAAA
>NW_024884253.1:11075110-11106249 GCF_019232065.1 Centrocercus urophasianus
AAAAGAAAAGAAAAGAAAAGAAAAGAAAAGAAAAGAAAAGAAACCAACAACAAACCATACAAACTGTAATTCCAGCTAACATAACAGAAAGTTAGCAGAAGATTTAGGAACAGAATGAATGCCAAATTAGACATCAAATCTGTAGTTTAGTTGGCTTTAGCATTCTGGAAGATGACATTTGAATGTCATATTACTTTAATTTAGGGCAGAGAGCTTACATTTACAAGAAGGCCTTAAATAGAACGTTCATTTTAGGTTTAATTAAATGTTTCACCCTTTTTTTTTAAAATGGAAATAAAGCACTGACTACAGCTTTTCACGGAATGTGTTCTGTTACTTCCTGTTTCATTGATACTCACCATTACTACTGCTTCTTCTATTGCTATTTTTGAAAAGCTTTAAGTCCTCAAAAGGCAACCACTTCAATTTCATCTTTCTTATCAGAGAAGAAAGGTTAAAAGGAAAGACTGATGACAATCAGTCATTGATGACAATCCTCATTTTTACGGTCTTTTTGCAAACTTCTGGGGGAGAGAGGCACCTTTTTCTTTGCTTACTCAGGTGAGCAGATCCTCACCGTGAGCTCTGGGCAAGACCTACCAGTGGCAAGCAAAGAGTTAAGGCTCTGTGAGAAGCAGCAGGGCTGGAGTCCCAGCATGCTGCAGTCCATCCCTCCAGCACCAGTGTTCTGCTTTAACTGTGAGCTCTGCCTTAAAATCATTATCTGAAGAGTGGGAAGCAAACCCTTTGGGTTGTAAAGCAACAAACTTGGTTGGAGGTGAAATCCAAGCTGCTTCGGTAGGCCTGGTTCAGTTGCTCTGAATCATCAAGTGAAAACAAGCCATTTGCCATCTGGTCATTACCTTGGGGACTGAGGTGTAAATCCCTGTTCCTTAATCTTCCCCTCTTTAAGAAAACATTTTCTCACAGGTGGTCCAGATGGTGAGAGGCCTCCAGACAAGGCATGGAGGTGATCAGTGATGGGCTGCTCCAGCACAGCAGGAGGTCCCCATGGAGAGCACGTGGAGGGAGAGCTCTCCTGTACAAACAGCTCAGCAGGGTGTGTATGTGTGTATGCGTCTGTGTGTGTGTGTGTGTCCCTGTGTGTATGTGAAAGCTGTGTGAAGCATCCCTTAGGCTGCTGGTGACAGGCAGTGAGGGTGAGAACAGGACATGATGATGAATACCATCATTATTCTTTTTCTCCCTGTTGCTTTGTACTCAGGCATCTA
This sequence comes from Centrocercus urophasianus, assembly GCF_019232065.1. Lineage (NCBI taxonomy): Eukaryota > Metazoa > Chordata > Aves > Galliformes > Phasianidae > Centrocercus > Centrocercus urophasianus. The sequence continues at coordinate 11,076,343 of NW_024884253.1, forward strand.
TACCATGGCTGATGTGCCTCACCAGTGGTGCTGAAAAAATGATAACCTCATTGATCCCTCCTCACTTGGCTTGAAGGAAAACACTCCATTTTCTTCAGAAATCTATGTTGGAAAGGTCCCCCAGGCATCCAACACAGCCATCTCAAGAGAGAAGAAAAAACATTATTTTAGAGGCACTTTAGTTATGGTATCTGCAGTGCTTCTCTCCAAGGGGAGATTTCTTCCCTTGTAACTTCAGAAGTCACCAGATGCTAAATAAGGCCACTTTAATAAGAAGATGCTGCTTCTCCAACTCTAAGTGAGTTGCTCACACAGTCCTTGGGATTTATCATGGTTCAGTGCAGGTTTGGCTCCCTTATAATGACAGTTCACTGTGCTGGGGACATAGGGACTTACCAAGAGAATACTGCCTGTTTCACTGTCACTCCTCCTTTTGGTTATTTCATCTGCTCCAAAAAGGGATCAAGTGGAGCAGGGATTTTTTCCTTTGCTCATCTCCCTTGGACACTCATGGCTCAAATTCTACTCTCCCTATTTTCCAATCTAAAGACAGGCACTCTACAAGCAACGAAGATACAGCACTGGCACAAGATAACAAGTGAACTAAGAGTGAGGTGGATAAAAGTATTTAGAAGGGCTGCTTCCATTACACAGGAAATCAAAGCTCCTTGACATCACCAGAGTGTGGATCAGTCCTGTGGAACAGTGGATGACCCAGCACTCTTCTAAAGGGACCAGGATTGAAAAGAAGTCACCGAATAATCTGCCCCCACAAATAACCTCTGCATAACCTCTTTTCTTACAGAGGTGCTGCACAACATCACAGGCAGAATCAGTGGCCAGGGCCAGGAGAGCCCAATGAGAGCAGCAGGGATGACTTCAGAAAGAGAGGGGAGAGCAGGCTAAGGGATACATTTCCACTTCCATTCCTACAAACAGGAATAATCGGCATGATGCAGAAGAGCAGGTTTTCTTACAGATCTTAGGCCAGCAGACTCAAAAGATTTAATTAAAAGCATTATCTACAGGGAAACTTATGACCCGAACTTGCCTGTGTACTTTTGAGGTTCCAATGCCTGGAGGGTTCACCCAGTTGGCTGAAAGTACCATTTTTGGAGTATTTGAATGAGGTACGTTTGGTGAATTTTGAAACACACATGTTGTGTTATAATAACATTTTTCTCATATTTTCCTCACAAAAGTTTCATATCAGAGTTATTCATGAAACTTGGCCAGATCTCATTGAGAAAGTGCCTCACAGGAGCTTTTGTTTACATGAAGCAAATTAATTTATTTAAATAGAACAATCAGTGTCATCCTGGGGAAATTATTGATTGACTCAAGTTTAAAGAAAAAAATAATTCAAAATCAGCTATTCTGATCTCTTAAGTTGAATTAGAACTGGTTATTGTCATATGTTAGTATTTTTGGAAGTAAATTAACAAGTTTTACTAATATCAGTGATCTTTATATCTGTAAGAAGTACACTATACAAAATGTTATAATTCTGTTCTGCATCAGTTGATGTTTAACAGAGAATGATCTAAAATCTAAGCCATTTTATTAGAGGTTGACACCAGAAGTCAAATATAAAGCTGTGCTTTCAACTTGAAAGCTTGCAATTTCCTGACTTTGCTGCATTCCCCTTTTCCTTCCCATTTGAAGTTTCAATTACTTTTTTTCCATATGTGGTTTACCTGGAAAAAGAAGAATAATTATATTGCCAAACTGTTTTGATGAAACTTCAATCAATACAGTTATCTATCAATACTTGCAAATTGCAAAGAAACTCAATCTCCTAAAACTAATTTTAATTTTTATTCATTTTTTCTTTAAAGCAAATTTCTTGTGTGTATGTATGCTAAAGAATGTGCTTCCCTAAGTAAGATTGCCTTGGTCTAAAGGTTCTGGTCAGACATTGACAACAGAGCCCTTAAGTGATAACCTTGCTACTGACCAAAACATCTGAGTGTCTGAAATTTTACTTCAATAATTCTAAAATATCAGCTTTTTTAAAATTCTCATTTCTATGCCAACATACTTTTAGTTCGAGAGGAAATTAAATATATAATTAACATAAGAGTTCGTTAGTATTTTTCCCCCCAAAATTACACCATTGCTGGAATTAAAACATTATGCCAGAAAGAAGTGTTAAAAAAGCCTAATTAGAAAATGAGGAAAGCAAATGTTATAACTACTGAACAATGGGGCATCTCAGGGCTAGGGGAGCTTCACATTGCAATACTTGGCAAAAATAATAGGCGTCCTCAAAATTTGCTGCAAACACACTGTTGACATGACTGCCTATTGCAATAGCATATGTGAAAATGGATTTTCCATGTGGAATATCAAACTCTAATCTGGTCTGGTTAGCAGTAAGCTTCATTCTTTTGTCACTTGCTGCATTTTTTATTTCGAACTATTGCAGTGCCATTACTGCTGTAGCACTGAATACGTGGTGGGTTTACAGGAGGGGAAATTTAAATAAAGGGTGTCAGCAGGTGCTCACCTCTACAGAACCCATTTCCCAATGGGAGGAAATTTCTTCACTCAGGACAGCAAAGCTCTGATATACAGCCAGTTATGATTGTGATTCTCCTGGAATCTACCTACATTCCATGTTGTATTGGCAGGCACAACTTCTGTCCCCAGTATCTTGCAGAATTTATCACTGTGATTTTTAGGTCAAATATATTCTCCTTGACCTCAGCATCTGGTGTGTGAAAATTATTAGCAAAGTCGATGTAATGTTAAGAAAACTTTTAAATCTCAAATGAAAAAATACTTTGTGTTGGTATCTCACAAACCCTCTAGCTCAGCTTTCAGCAGTGTCCCAGCATGATGAACAAAATGGTGATGGATTGAGACTTGTTCTTCCCAAACTGCACATTTTGTGAAGGAGCTATTTTCTCACTTAAGAGAAAATATCTTCCAAAGTATCTTTGGAAGAGTGGGAATGCAGGTATGCATTTAGGTGCAATGAAGTTGCACTACAGACAGTAAGGCAATGTTTACTATGTGGTTCATGAATAATCTGATTTTCTTTTCTACAGAATTTTGCAGATAATTCATCCCTCTTGAAGGGATCACACAGTCTGAACTGGAGGGAGGGAATATGATATTAACCTGAAGGCTTGTTAAACTGTGCTGTGGTTATAAATTCTGTGGAATCCCTTTGTATTTACAGTAACTGCCAAAACAGATCTAATCCGTTAAGGCTTCAAGATGTACATTTCTTGGCTTGTGTTCTGGGACATTCTCATATTGGAAAATGATGTGTATTTTCCATATACACTATGGGTTTATTAGAAGAATGGGTAAAATCTACTTATTTTGAGGATAACATAAAGACTGAGAAACTAGGAAAGAGAATGGAGCAATCAACTTATGCCTGAAAATGGGGATACGGACTGAAACAAGTGTGGGCACCTGGAATTCACAAATGAATGTAGCTGAGACTTTGCCTGAGCCCAGAAGTCCTTCTGCTTTCCTTGCAGCTACGTAGCTAACCTGACTAACAGAATCAATGTCAGCATGATGGTATTCATGTTAATATGCTTATACCTATGCAGCTTGCTTTGGGGCACTTTAAGTGTCTGTATTTAAGTATAGTTATAATAAATGCCAAGAGGATCTTCAAAAGCTCAGGAGGAAATAAGGAAAAAGAAAGCTGCATGTTACTAACATAGCTGCTATTTGTGGATTAACTACGGAAGTGCCTATGCATTAAAAGTCTGCAAGAAAAAAGTAAAGATTTGGAAATACTTTTTTTCCAGGGTGTTGAGGGGTGAGACTCATTTAAACATTCCTATCCAGAGAGCAGATTTTCCTTTTAACAAAAATGGGCACAGAAATGTTGTCTTTCACTTAAAAAAGAAAAGAAATTATGATTCATTCGTTTCTTTCTTCCTTTTTATTTTTATTTTTCCTAACTATCTCTGTTGATTCCACTATCAAGATGATTCTCACCCTTGCTGGAGGCAGTGAGAGTTTTGCCATTGACTCTGCACAGCAAAGGTGCAGGAGAGACGCTACATTTGCGTTTCAAGCCCAGGTTGTTATAATTACATGAGAGTCTAAATGATGTTTTTTCACTCTGGATTGAAAGTTTCCAAAAGTATCGTATTGTCTGGAGCTGTGATTTTGGTTTGGGCCTACCTCCAGGGCAGGGAGAGGTTGATTAGCTGTAGAATCTGTCTGAGATCTTGGTCAGCGATATTTTTATATTTTTGTGGTTCAGATGATGTATGCTGCACTATGAAAGCAATACTTTTCACTCATAAATCATACTTCAGAAAATGGTAACTAAACGAATGAAAGCATGAAAATGAAGACTGACGGTGAGTTAGCTGGTGTGAAAACCATTACTGACCCAAGATATACATTGGGGAAGAAAAAGATTCATGACGCATAAGTGTCTCAAAGGCAGGCTCTTTTCTTTTCCATATAGGTAATCGTAAATTATTAGTCTAAAAAACATAATAAATTATGACTTTTCTAGTAAAAATAGCTTAAAAAAAGAAAATTTTCTTTCTAAAATGTATGGAAGAAAAGTATACACAAATATTAATAAGCTTACAACAATGTTGTTATAAAAGGTTGTTTTGTTGAAGAAGACTTTAATTTTTTAATAGATTTAAAAATCTGGAATATATTCTCTTAAAAACGAAGTAACTGGAACTTTACCTTTGGTTACCAACTATAGCTTGAGTGTAAAGATTTGGGTGTTCACAGATAGTGGAAGGATTTAAAATAACGTGGAACACACTTCTCCCATCACCTTTTGATTACTGAAGCAGCTGCTGCAGTAGAGAAAACTACATCCCTGACTGCTCGTTTATGTCATTCTTTCCTCAGCTTATCCTCCCCACTTCTCATCGCCAGCAATTTGGACGTCCAACACCCAGCAGAAGATGGCTTTTAGCTCTCATGGATAGCTCCAGGAATTCTGATGGAGGTCTTTTGAGAAAATTGGTTCATGCCTGGAGGATGCACAGAATTCTCTGGAAGAAATCCCACGTTGTACTTAAGCACTAGGGGAAATGTTGTCTTTAGGTTTTAAATCTGGTCATTGCTGGCTTCCTCAAGCACCCTGAAACAAGTGCATTATGAGAAAAAATAGCAAATACCTCATATTCTCTTAACTCTTCTGGATATTATAGATCTTTATTCATGGCATTGTCTGCAGTCAGATATTTTCTTTGCAAATCAAAGCCTAGTCAGTGTCCCTCACCAAATGACATTGTCCTGTCAAAGCCACAGATATGGTAGCCACTAGGAGTGTGGAAAAATAACTAGGAGATAGCAGGAACTTAGAAGTGCTAGGATGGAGTGACACTCAAATTTGTTTCATAGGTGGTCAAAGGCATGCGCCAATGGCATTCCCAGGGAATACTGAGGTCTTAAACTCTCTGCTATCAAGGGATTGATGATAATGGTGAATCTAAACCCTAAGATCTCACACAGGCCTGCAAATATGAATATACTTATAGCTTTGTGCGCAAACTAAAGCACTGTAGTTTACTTTTTGCTGGGTTGTGGCAGTAAGATGTCATTGTCATTACTTCCATGACAAAAATCTATGATCTGTGGAATTAATTTACTGTTCCAAACATCTCAATAGAGTGACGAGTCAACACTTTGAACCAGTTCATCTGGATTTTTGCAGTGTAGGTAACATTAAAGCCATCATTTTGTTGTTTTTTTTTACAATGATTGAATGTTGGAGCACTTCTGCCTTGCTAATTTAAGACTGCTGTCATATCTTTAGAATAATAATAATAATAAAAAACCTCAAACACTTGATAACATGTTTGCACAAAACCTTGAGTAACATAAAAACTGGCACCCAAACTTCTGACTTGCAAGGGTTTCAATCACAATTTGCATCTGACTTGCATTTGGGTACAATTTGGATATCTATGTAAAAGAATTACAAGAAATATCCCTTGGATTTTCTGAGGCTGAAATTGTTTTATTCCATTATGTACACTAATGCAGTGAATTGATGTATATAACAATACAGCAGTTTCACTTTTAACAAGGATACTTATTATATTTTTTTCAATGACTTCCTTTCTTAAAAAAAAAAATAAAAATAAAAAAAAGCAAACAAATAAACAAAAAAGCCCCTAAGTCAGCAGTTGTGAATATGTGGGCCGAAGTTGTCCCCATGTAACAGCTGCAGTCTGCAGTACTATAGGCTAGCACCGGGGGAACCACTGTGGTCTCTGTTTCCAGGGTTTAAAAGCTCTATTGATATGATAAACCATAATGATTCAGAATGAGGATTATGGTCAATCTGTAAATAGCATGGTACCATGCTTGCACCATAATACAGTTACTATGATTTTTTGACATATTCCTGGAAACCTCATTTATCTGTGGAATAGTGATTCACCACAGCACTGCTTGTATGTAGAAAGAGTAGGATTATACTTTGAGAATGTGAATAGGAATTGCATGGAAGCAGAGTGGAGATGAAGAGCAGTGGAAGGCAGAGGCTGCACAATTCTTAATGGGAAAGGCTGGCCTACTTATTTGGAGAATACCTTTTTGTATTCTTAACATGTATTCTTAATGTTTCTGTTGTTCTCCAGAAATTCAGATTATGCATAAATAAGGTTTCACAGTGAATACAGAGAGGTGCATGCTGGAATCAAGTATCTGAGCTCCTTTTGCTCTCCTCTTCCCTTCAACTTGGGATAAATAAACCAAATTTAATCTTATCTTGTTCATAGTACTGGAGTTTCTCCTGGGTTTTATCCTTGCATTGAATATAATAAACAATTTCTTTCATACCAAGTGGCTTTCTTTTTTTTTTTTTACAAACTGGGACAAATCTCTTTTTTAAGAAGTCAGAAGTGAAATTGTATGTGGCAGATGGTGTTGGTAGCTTAGGACTTAGCTGCAAAGGAAGAAAGATTAATTATTTTAGAACAAGCAGAAGCTTTAGGACATTCCGTTTTATCCGTATATCACAGATACACCTGTGAGAGTGAACTCATGGCTCACAGATCCCAACCTTTCTGATTTCATTTTTAAGGGTACTTTCTCTCATCAGAAAGTGTTCATACACCCCAGTGGTGTGTTTTACAGAGCAGGTATGCAGCGATCAGTAAAAAGGAGGCTTCAACAGCTCTTTTCTCCGTAAAAAGAAATAATGTGCAGGAGGACTCGCTTAAGAGAAAAGGAATGAAGAATTTGAAAGAGAAAATAATTGTAACTGTGGAAGGAATAAGGATTTTGACTGTAGCCATAATCAGAAGGCAAGCCCGAGGATAATGCTATGAAATTGCAGAGTAGACATCTGAATGTACACAGTCCTCTTTCGTGGCTGCAATCAGAATCAAGCATCAGCAAGGGGATCTTTCTTGCTTTCCCAACCCAACTGGCTCTTACTTCCTTCTAAGGGCAGAAACAAGCAGCGTTTGCAGAGTCTTGCTGCTATGTTTCCATATACAAAAAGAATAAATACTTATTTTCAACCTACATAAATTATTGTATGGGAAGAAAGCAACCTAAAAAAAAAGGCATAGCATCCAAATGAGAACTCAACATTTATGTGTATCCATTCTGTCTGAAACCTTCCTCCCCGCACTGGGTAAAAATATGGTTGTTGCTGCCCTTCGCAGAGATCTGTATAGAAAAGAGGTCAATTTCTCATCTTGGCTCTTAACAGGCTCTTAGACATGCAAACAGTCTTAATGACTAGAAAGTTAAACTTGCCACCCTCAGTTACAGTTCGGCCTGAGAGAATGGTATTCCACATGATTTATGTGACATTGTGTGTGGTAAGTGAGTGTATTAATGTGTTTTTTCACTCCATATTTATTGCCTGGCTAGAATTCTCTTGTCCTGACCATGTGCTCTTCTTTGTCAGATCAGGAAAGTCATAATAAGCAACTGCTCCTTTTCTACAAACACTCTTGCATTTGGAGCCTCACAAGATCAATCTTCCCTCTGTTTCTCTTCCCATGGAACAATGCCACGAAGGAGCAGATACAGACACTGTCAGAAACTGTGGCCTGTTTTAAGAGCAATGGAGTATAGTGTGCAACGTTCATTCTCTTTGCCAGAAAACTCCTGTTTTTCAGAGGTAATATTTCTGCAGCTGGAAACAGACTCAAAACAAAAACTGTTGTGGTTTGTCAAGTTTCTTCTCCATTGATCTGTAATCTAACCAGCAAGCAGGAAAGAGCAAAAATAAATTAGAATGCCTTTTGTGTGCATCAGTGGTCTATTGGGTAAGCGGAAAAAGACAGGTACCTGGAGAGCGACTGTCTTTGCTAAACTGATCATACTCAGAACTATAGGTCGTATGGTAAAGTCTGGGCCTTTTATCTTGTACTGAAGATTCAGGATTGATATTCTGTGATTGAATTCAGCATTAAATCTTCTTCTGAAATTTCCTTGAAATGTTTGGCTGTAATTAGCTTGTATTTAATTGAAATAGGAACTAATGTGCAGTGGCAGCATGCAGTTTAAACTTCAAAATTAAGAGTCATTCCACTAACTCATTGCAATCATCCAGATTGATTAGACACTAACGATAAATATGCATCTACTCTGCTTTCTGCATAGAAAATCTTCTTCCCTGTAGATGTTAAATCCTTCCCAATGTACTCTCTGAATGACCCATCCAGTTTTCCATAGGATGCTGATATGTGTTGTGTCTTTGGAGAAAGTGTAGGTGGAGACAGTGCTTTGTTGTCTGCAAGTAGCAGATTTACAACATTGTGGAGACAGATTAGGAACAGAGAGGTGATTATCAAAGATCTGTGGGTTACTCTGTTTTAAAATGTCTCTTTGGATGGACATTCACCACCAATAAAAGATGTTGTAGGCAAGGTTGCACTCTGTATCAGTAAGTAAACTTTGGTGTGTATTTGCGAATGAAGCTTTCATCTGCTACCAAAGGCTGAGGGGAGAAGTCAACTTCTTGATATGGTTTTAGCTTATCTGAGATGCCTATGGAACCTTTGCATATAGTTGCTGATCCAGATAGACAATGATCTGTTTACCAGCTCCATGTGGACGTTTCAGACACCCTGGGATAACTTGAATAATACTATGCACTTTTGTTTAGGCAAGTGAATCACACCAACTGGCTCAATATTGTCAATGAACTTCAAGGCATCATTTGGGAAACTAATCAGTAGTGGTCTCTTTTGTGAAAAGTCAAATCGCTCCCTAAATTTGATTGAATCTATTGAGCATTAGGTGTCACTCCATTTTTTCAGGTATTCAATATTGTTTGAGATGCCCTCAGGCATTCTCATTCCCAGGAATTGTACTCGATCTTTAAGGCCTGTAGGCTTTGAGTTGAATTTCTAAGCCCAGATGGACCCAGATATAGGCATCTCTAAAGACAGTAAAACCCAATTTTGAGGCAACTGAATTGATTCCCAGATCTGTAGTGAACACAATGAGATAATTAGCTCATTATTAGGTATTTATTCAGAAGACTAAGTTCAGATGGTTTGCTTTTAGGCTGAAATTTATCCAGTAGGTCAGATTTTGAACCTCATTCTTCTAAAATGCAGAGGCCAAATGAAGATGTGCTTTAGGTCCATTTTCCAAATTGAAGCATGTGGACACCTGGGAGTCTGTGGACTTGAGACTGGAGAGGTCTGCAAAAGATAACAGCAAAGCAAGATATGTGTATTTAAAATGGCCTAGTTGTGTGAAGTTTGGAAAGGGTGTGTATCAGCACTGAGGATCTACTGGGACTCAACAAGTTGAAAAGTTGACAAAAGATGGATTGAGGCCTGGTGTGTGCATGCATACTACTGTTTTTTTCCCTACCAGGGAAAATGTAGACTTTTGAAGACAGAGGTTTTGACTTCATGGAATTATTTTGCTAAGATTAATTAACTGTGATAGATATAAATGATAACATAAAAATCATTATATTATTAATACCAACGGCCATTCTAGTCTACTACTCCTTCTCCAGCAATGATAGGGAAGACATATTTTTGAGAAAGAATGTAAGTCTTGTCCTTCTGGACCTTTTACTATTACTTCATGGTTCTGTTGTCCATAAGTTTGTCTAACTCCTTTCAGCTTTCTTCTTTTGGGAAATAACAAAGTGACTGACGGCCTTTTTTTTTCAGCAACCTTTAGTCAACTGATCCATTGACACTCATGTGTGTTAGCGTTATTTATACAAGTATCTAAAATTTGTACTTCAGCCATATCTTATGATTTCTAGGATGCCAACGTAAGAACTGGGCTGTCCATAATGGATTTGTTATGTGAGGGTTTTATATATTTATTTGTTCCAGGAAAAATAAGCATTTTTACATTTACAAGGAATGTTACCGTTATGATACATCCTAATACTTTCCTATTGGTAAAAAGACAAATCATGAATGTACTTATTTTAAAATCATTTCAGTGGAACCTTTGTTAATGTTGTGAAATATTGATAGATTTGAGTCAATAATCGCTGTGTTGACATACCGTACAATTGTGATTTATATCAACTCCTTTGTTACAATTTTAATTTTTATCTGTGCCTGTTTTTCATGTTGATTTTGACAGAATCAGGATGTAGTCTTAGAAACACAGCATTCCTTTTGCAGTGATAAAGTTTATGCCTTTAATGTTATTTTTCAAGAAGTCTAACAAATTGTCTGGGTAGTTTCAGCCTTCGTTTGCTATAGTGCTCACATATGAGTGTTCCACGTTTACTTCGTACAGCTACTGAAGTTCCAATTCATTAAAGCAATTTAGTCACATACTAAATTCATTCAACAGGACCAGAAACCTGCTAAGAGTTAAGCGTGTGCTCATATATTCTTCTGAATCAGTCTTTGCCCCAGGAGCTGACAGAAACAACCTGTGAGAACTACTGACAATGATTTAAGATCATATCTAAGTCTTATCTCTGTTGCTACTGAATTATTTTAATATGCACATACCGCTGTGTACAAACTAACACATCCTACCTCTGGCAGTCTGTATCCGTGGGATTTGTTCATAAAAGCATTCTGAAATAATCAAACTCCTCTCTACACTCATGTTTTTAATGTTACTTATACCCACTACATCTTTCAAGCTTTCCTTTCTTGTTCTGTGAGATCAAGGATGGCAGAATTTCACAACCTTCAGCCAATATCCTTCATATGTTTCAGGAACAAATTGATGTGTTCCTCCTTTTTCTCATTTCAACTTAACAAAACCTCCTCTTGTGCAAATTCTCAGCAAACAGCAATTTGACGTTTTCCAGATGATGCAGGGATAAGAACTGAAGATCTAAGAGAAAAAAAGAAATCAAGTAAAACTAGAGGTTGGAACTTTGCCAACATGAGCTGGACCCACACAGAAACAACTTAGTGAAATAAGCAGAGGGCAGAGAAATGCAATCATGATGCCAGAAGTAAACTTAAAGATTAAGAGAGCATCCTTTGTCAAAACACAGAGATGGAGAGCACGCTTTATAAGGTCTACATCTAGCAGACCTCTCTGAAGAGGTTGCTCAGGTATGCTGAACAGTTAACTAAGTAGTTGACTTCAAACGGAGAACTGATCTTCAAGAAAACGCTATTGAATCAAAATGTGACTCTTTCATAACTGATTTCTGCAAGACTAAATGTCCTACTACCTTCACATGTTCTTGTAGATCTGGACACAAGGCTCAGAGGGTAATGAACAGCCCATAGATGAAGCTGATGGATCAGTCTTAACACAGACAGGGCCTTTTCTCTTTCTCCCTTTTTTTCCACAGGGCGAAGGATGTGGCCTTATCTTGGGCATTCCCTGACTTTTGTCAGTTTGTGTCACAGCTAGGATGTTATTTAAATCCAGTTTATTTTATCTGAAAGTATTTATGTGAGCAGATAAAGCATTATGTGTTTATCCTAAAGTGTCCTGTTCCACTTCAGTGCTCCAGATAACATTGACTTCTGTAGGAAATCAATTCTCTCCCTTATTCTCTGCTTGATCTTTTGTCATGGATAATGGAGATGTGTGTGTGACACTACTGACAGACCTAAGGATACAGTCTATTAAGAGGTTAAAAGGAAACTCCTCTTCAGACTATAGGAATCTGGGTTTTCTTTTTTTTTCTTTTTTCCTGTTGGAGTTTTATTTATTTGAGGTGAGGTAGGGAGAAAAGTGGGACAGTTCAAATCTTCAGTATTTATGGTTGGAGGGTATCCTCTCCCTCTTCTCTCACTTCATACTGAGCTTACTCAAGCAAAGCCATTAATTTAGATGAGAGAAAGTGCTATTCAGAATAAGTGAAAGTGTCAAGAACTGTTTTGGAGTGGAGTATATAAGATTTATGGAGTTAAAATGCAAAAAAATGAACTGAAATGCAGTCAAATGCTTGTAGAGAAAATACAAATCCTCTATTACATATTGGATCACCCATGTGCTCTCCGAGGTTAACACAGAGTATAGAAGAGTCTCTGAAAATTTAATTGAGGTTTGTGGACTAGGAGATGGGAACCATGGGATTGGATTGATGTGCTAACAATCTTCTGGACACAGAGATTATGATTTTTGAGAATGTGCCCAAATTTCCAGAAGAAGGATGAGTAACAAATATCTTATGTAAGGTGTAATAGAAACATAAAGAGGAAAAATATGTAGGGCAAATGCCCTACTCTGATTCTTATGTTTAAAAAGCAAAGGAATAGAAAATTGGCAAGAGCTGGACTATGAATTGGCATGAAAGACTTTAACAATCCCCATAAGCATTCTTTTGAGGAAACGTCAGATAGAAGAAGGGGAGTAAGGTTTATTGGGTCGGAGGGGTAATAAAATTGGGAGGAAGTTGTTGCATGTATCGTGTTCCCTAGGAAACCTGTGTGCTGCAATGGCAAAAGTCCAAAATACTAATGACACCATGAACCAGAACAGCAGCAGACGAGAATTAGGTTGCGAGTCCTAAGTACCTCGTATGTCAAGGACAAAAGCAATGTGTTGTTCTTCTGATAGATATATCACTTCAGAGGGAGAGTCTGGACCTCAGAGCTGGTAATAATATCTCCAGAGATGCACTTCTTCTGTAGCTGAAGGTAAGTCCCCCTCTGCAGCTACTCTAAAGAGTGCATTTATTATGTATGCCACTGACCTTCCATCCACTTACAACATCATCTCTCATGGATTAGGAGGAGACAGTGCTCAGATTTGCTTTCTCATGAATTATTTCTGCAGATGTAATGCTGATGCAGCCTTCCAGTGAATGACAGGAAATCAGTGACTCTACAAGGGTCTGATGCCATCTGTAATGGCTTGGTGTAGAGGTGGCTGCACCTTGTACCCTTTTCTTCAGGGAAACTACTTTGAACTGGCAACAACAGACCTCCAAAAGCCCACACCAAGAGCAGGCCACCTGGATTCAGGGCTTGTAGAACATCCAGTCACAGCAAGGGTGACCTCTCACTGCCGCCTTATACTGTTTTGCTTTTTTTTTATATTTATGCACCATACAAGGGTAAAGTATCTGCAATTCATAGTGAAATCTAATGCTACGCTTTGGGCAGTGAGTGCAGCTGATCAAACTATCTGTAACTGTCAGCTCAATATTCCAGAGGTAAACCTCACTATGAACAGGAATATTTAAAAAATGAACATTGGAACTGGTTGGTTCATTTCCTGGCACTCCAAATGAACTTTCTGGTCCTCTTCCAAAGAGCTCTCACTGCAATCTATTTGGATATAAGGAAGCCAACAAATTAGTTGAAGCAAAACTGCATGAAAAATGGTGATCTGATTGCTTCACTCTAGAGTTTTACTTACACCAATCTTTCTGTTGTCTGGGGTACTATTCTGCAGCCTATTTATCTCCTCTTATGTACTAATTCTTGTTGCTTTTGCAGTTCATGAGCTTGTAAGTCCTATGGATTCCCTAGAAATCCAGGTGTGTTGCTTGGATACTTTGGGAACTTCATCTTCTACTGGAGAAGCGGCCAATTGTCTCCTAGGACTATCCTGGAAGCAGATGTTGTGTTGCTGCATGGTCACTTCTGTGGTGTGATGCTACTTGCTCTGACAGTGAGCTCCCACTATTCTAAGTGCAGAAAGATCACTCTGAGGCCCAGACAGCTCTTTGGATATTCAACCAGATGAACTGATTTGCCCTGTGGCTGGAGAAATGCCAGGGATGGACCATTAGGATGGGCGTCTACCATTATAGGTTAAGCAGAAGCTCACAGCCAGACTGAAAAAGCAGGACTACCATGGAAGACAGCTCAGTGTAGGATCAATTCATTTGTATATAAACTTGTTTCCCTTCCCAAGAGTTAGGTCTATTTATGTATATATAGGAATGTCAATTTTGTTTTTTAATTATAATCACTAATACAAGAGAAACAATTTAAAATGTTATCTTATGAAATCACAAACTTAATAAATTCCTTTAAGAGATGGACTCTGACTCACTGTCTTTAATCATCTCAATGATGTGCCTAAGTGCCCTTCTGAATCAGTGAAGAGAAAGAAATGTTTCTGGTATATGATTCTTCTGATCTACCGCTTGGAACAAATATAAGGAAGGAACTAGTAAATGATGGGTGATGAACTTCTGAAACATGCTGCTTCAGGGGAGCACGTAGCATCTGCAAACACAAAAAAGGCTTAGATGAGTTCTTTTGAGTAGAGAAAGGCAATGAAGTTGGTGAAAGGACCAGAAAACAAGACTGAGGAGAGGCTGAGGGAATTGGGATTGTTCAATCTACAGAAGAGGAGGCTCAGAGGAATGCTCAGCACCCTTCACAACTTCCTGTAAGGAGGTTGCAACAAGGAGAGAGTCACTCTCTTCTCAGATGACAAGTGAGAGGATGTGAGGAAATGGTTTCATGTGCTCAGAGCAGATTTAGTTTGAATATTAGGAAGAATCAGCAGCATCCTCTATTACTGCTGGTGCAAGCAGAGTGCTAAAAGAAGAGGACGCAGAAGGACATTTCACATAATCTTCAGCTGTGTCTGGCATCATATATGACTGCTCTATTTCTGCCTGGCTCAGGACACTGATTCCTCTCCTTATAATTCCAGGCCCAACCCAATCATGTTTCCTACCTAATGTGTCACACTGGAAATTCAAAGGCTGGCACAGGAGGACAAACAGGTAAGAAGGATGGGCAGAACAGTCATAAACTGTATAGTAGATGCCGGATATTTTTCATCTTTTATTCCCAGGATATTCTGTGAGGGTACTTGACTGGAGAATCATTTTGATGCCGTTTCAATTACAGATGAATTACTTTTTTGTCGAACTGATGACTGTGAAAGTGTTTCTTACCCAACCTTGAATACCATACTCAGCCTAAAGTATGTCAGCCTCAAATGTTTCTTCCAATCAGTATACAAGCACAGCTCTTATTTCAGAACAAAGAGCCACTTGAGGGAGAGTCTTGATTCATGGCCAAAACCAGAATAACTAGAGCTGAACTAAAGAGATCTACTCGGAGTGGAAATAAATGAATAAAGTGCAAGGTGTTGTGCTTGAGTTGGGGCAATCTCAGATGTGAGTACAGAGTGGGAGAAGAAATCACTGAGAGCAGCCCTGTGGAGAAGAACCTGGGGGTCCTAATGTATGAAAAACTGGACATGAGTCAGCAGTGTGCACTTGCAGCCCAGAAGGCCAACTGTACACTGGGCTGCATCAGAAGAGGGGTGGCTAGCAGGGGGGAAGGAGGTGATTGTCCTCTGCCCTCTTGAGGATCTGTCTGGAGTACTGCATCCAGGTCTGGGCGCCTCACTACAAGAAAGACAGGGAGCTGTTGGAGTGGATCTAGAGAAGAACCATAAAGATGATCAGAGGGCTGGAGCACGTCTCCTATGAAGACAGGCTGAGGGAGCTGGGATTTTTCAGCCTGGAGGAGAGAAGGCTGCAGAGTAACCTCATTGCAGCCTTTCAGTACCTAAAGGGAGCCTACAAACAGGAGGACTCTTTACAAGGATAACTCTTTACAGGGATAGATAAGTAGCAAGACAAGGGGAAATGGTTTTAAGTTGAGGGAGATTTAGGTTAGATGTCAGGGGGAAGTTCTTTACAGAGGTGCTGGAACAGGCTGCCCAGAGAAGAGGTGGATTCCCCGTCCCTGGAGGTGTTCAAGGCCAGACTGGATGGGGCCCTAGGCGGCCTGGTCTAATATTAAATGTGTAGTTTGGCAGCCCTGCCTGTGGTAGGGGGGTTGGAACTTGATGATCTTTGAAATCCCTTCCAACCCAAGCCATTCTATGATTCTGTGATATGACTCTGTGAAGAGTCCCAGCTCTGTCAGCCAGTCCCTGTAGGGAGGTGCTCCAGCCCTCTGATTGTCTTTGTGGCCCTCCTCTGAACCTTCTCCGACAGCTCCATGTCCTTCTTATGCTGGGGGCCTGAGAACTGGACAAAATACTCCAGGTGAGTTCTCATGAGAGCAGAGGAGCGGAATCATCTCCCTTGACCTGCTGGTTGCACTTCTCTTGATACAACTCAGTTGGCCCTCTGGGCTGCAAATGCACATTGCCAGCTCATGTTGTCATCTCATCTGTCATCAACCGACACTCCAAAATCCTTCTCCTCAGGGCTGCTCTCAAGCCATTCTCTGCCCAGCCTGTCTTTGTGCTTGACATTGCCCTGACCTTGGTGCAGTACCTTGCACTTGGCCTTGTTGAACTTCATGTGATTGGCATGGGCCCACCTTTTAAGCCTGTCCAGGTGTCTCTGGATGGCATCCCTTTCCTCTAGCAGGTCAACTGCACCACTCAGCTTGGTGTCATCTGCAAACTTGCTGAGGATGCACTTGATCCCACTGTCCATGTCAGCTACAAAGATTCAAATAGCAGTCATCCCAGCAGTGCCCCTGAGGAATGCCACTCACTACTGGTCTCCACTTGGACATTGAGCCATTGACCAGAACTCTCTGTGTGTGACAATCCAGCCAATTCCTTATTCAGTGAGTGGTCCATACCCAAATATGTTTTTCTCCAATTTTGTGATCAGGATGTTATATGGGACAGTGTCAAATGCTTTGCACAAGTCCAGGTAGATGACGTCAATTGCTCTTACTTTATCCACTGATGCTGTCACTCCATCATAAAAGGCCACAAGTTTGTCAGGCATGACTTGCCTTGGTGAAGGCATGTTGGTTACCAGCAATCACCTCAATTTTATCTTCCACATGTGTAAGTAGGTCTTACTTACTTACAAGAGGATCTGTTCCATGAATGGGGATGAGGTGATGGTGGTGAGGTGATGGAATAGGTTGCCCTGAAAGGTTGTGGATGCCCCATCCCTGGAAGCAATCAAGTCCAGGCTCAGAGGTGTCCTGAGCAGCCTGGTGCAGGTAGGTGGTAGCCCTGCCCATGACAGGGGATTGGAAGTAGATGATGATCTTATGAGGTGCAGCTGAAGGAGCTGGGATTGTTTAGTCTGGAGAAGAGGAGGCTCAGGGGAGACCTCATTGCACTTTACAACTTCCTGAAGGGAGGTTTGGAAGTAGATGATGACCTTATGAGGTGCGGCTGCGGGAGCTGGGGTTGTTTAACCCTTTCTAACCCAGGCCATTCTATGATTCTATGATTTTAAGTCACCTGTATTACTTGCTTAGATGTGCTTTAGAATCAGTGATAGAAATATGTACTTCAGGGGTTCACTTCATCCACGGTACTTTATATTTTTATGCTGGGCTTAGACTTACTGAGATGCTGATGTCCATTTCAGAGGTGCTTGTGATGTGGCCAGGAAAATACCAATGTCAATGACTAAAACCACCAGTGTGGGCTGGATATCAAAAGAAGGGAGAAGGAAGAGAAAATGTGCATTGAAAATGGCAATACATTTTCTTTCCCTGTTTTGAAAATACAGTTTTCAAACTTTCAATTTTCAGAGAGAATTCCCATTTCAAAATAAACATTTATAAAAACGTGTTAATAAAATGAGTGAAATAACCTTACAGTGAAACAATACTTTGTTTTGGACTGGATAATACTTTTCATTTTGATCCAAATCACACTTTCGTAATTTCATTTCTCCTAATAGTAAGAAGAAAGTATTTGGGCTGACCAACACACATAGTTGTGTGGGCTTAATCACTCAACCAAAGAGAAAAAAAAAGACCTACTCAAACTATTACTTGCCTATTACTTGAAATAGTTGTGGTCACAATGCTAACATTATATTTTGCTTTAGGTTCTTGTGTTATAGGTTGCTGTGTTTGGTACCAGAGATTACCTCCAAGACCCATCTATGGGTGATTAGTTTGATTTCTCCTTTTCACCTGACTTTGCGAGAGAATGCTGTACGTGTCACACAGGAATCTGTATCAATGTATGCTGTCATAGACAAGGTGAAGTTCTGAAAGGATTGAGATCAGCTGGTGATAGTAAGTTTTCCTTGGGTTTTCTGATTCTGTCTGCGGCATGGAAACAAAGCTGTACTTTAGCAGAAGTCCCTGGTAGATTTGAATTTTGCTGACTTTCAACACAGAAAGTAACATTTTGCTAATGTAAGTTATATATATCCAGTTGCCAAAAACTAGTTTTGCTGATGTCTTACAAAATTGTACAGAAGAATCCTTCCTCTAGAATTTTCAGAGTGAATATTTTTTACTCTGAAGGGAATATGAGGTTTATGGTGAATTTTTAGCAGCTAAAAATCTTCAGGTTCAATTCAGAAAACATTTTCTGGACAACATCTTTGGGATGGGAATATTTTTTGACACATTTTTAAAAACCTGCGTTCTCTGAAAAACAACATTTTTTCCTTTTCATAAATTCCTATTCCTGAAAAAAAAACCCAAAACCATAAAATAGTGTATTTTGTATTTTTGCCAAAACCAGAAATATTTTGATTTGGAAACACTACTTTCATACCTTGTCAGATTTGTATTGAATCCATCATTTTTTCTTTCTTTGTAGCTGGGCTCCCCTAGTAGATTCTCTTCTTCCTCATCTCTTAGTGCAGTGTTGCAGTCTGATAGGGCATTGTCTCCCCACATTGGAAAAGAGAAGGAGAGGAAGGGGATCACTATGATGAGGACTTTATGCATGCAGGAAAATGTGGTATTAAAAGAAATTCTGACCAGGTTTCAGCTCAACGTGAAAAGCCCAAAGAGCATTTCAGTTCCTGATCTTGATTCCTCTGAAACATCAGATGACTTGTAATTGACATAGAATAAATATTGTGATGTGGTTCAGAGAGCCCACTTTTTAAAATCTAAGTTTCTTTGTAAATTAGGTGAAAATATTAATTTGTCATTCATGAATTCAGGCCTCATTGCAAACTTTTTGTTGATTTAGGAAGTCTTTGGAAGGGAGAGATACCTTCCTTAACATTAATCTGACTTCTTATTCTAGATGGAGACAGTGAAGGATCAGCTCCTTAATAACATTCCAGTTATTCTGAAGTTAATATATGGCCGTAGCAGCCAGTACCATTCCTTCACTGAAAAACTACTGGTATTTGTGGATAACCGAGAGAGGTCTGCCAAGTACTTCTACTTTTTACACTTTGTCAATTAAGAAAATTAAGGTATGCTGTTTCTACATGACTAAATTCAAGAAACTATTTAATATTTTTTGTACAACCTTGCCTGGTTCTTAATATTCTGTTGATTCTTATGGATGCTTTTGACTGTATTATATGCTATCTACAAGTTGTCTTTTCAGCATTTTTATTACAGTTTGACAGAATAAGCAGCTGTTTAACTACAAGTATATATTTTCCTTGGTCTTTGTTCAGAGTTGCTTTAGCTCTTGTGAAACACTGATTTCCAGCTGGGAGCCAAAGCAGTTTGAAATGTCTGCAGCAGACAGCTAAAGATACAGTTTAATTAGCCTACTTTGATCTTTTGTATGGTGGCTGATGATTTACTACAGCTTGCAGCATGGTGAGGCAATTATATTCATGGTCATTATGACAGCATCCTTTGAGCCAGAGTTATCGTAGAAGTAAGATTAATTATAATGGGATTTTGTGGGGCCCAGAAGACAACATAAGGTAATGCTATATCCAGAAGAGTGCAATAAAAGAGAGCTTCATAATCAAAATATTGGGTGAGACCTTGGTCCAGCTGAGGTTCATAGCAAAACTTGGTAATTTTAGAGAGAGGCATTCACTTGTGAGATATCTCAGACCTACTGTAACTCGGATGATTTTCTGGAAGATTTAAGCTATGTCCTCTTGTTTGGATTGACTTCCTTGTCAGCTGAGGCTATGGAAACATTTCTAAGCATCATTCCCTTCAGCATTATTTCCTTTCTTCATTAAGAAATATGGAAAGTTAGAGAATGCAGTTAAACACAATGATAGCTTTGAGCTTTTCTTTCTTTACTCCCTGCTTTTTTATTGGAAACTTGTCTCAGGTGATTGCGTTCAGATCCCATGCATCTGTTCTGTCATGATATGCGGATATTTTGGGCCAATCTCTGCAGCATAATGTAATACAGCAGTGTTGCACTTATATTTGGTCAAAGGAGATTATTTCTATAAACATTATGGCTTTGGTAGCAGTTGTATGTCAGGAGAGCTAGTAGAACTAGCCAGCAGACAGCCTCTTCCAGCTACTACCTTTATCCCTCTTTTCTTGTGTCTGCCCTGACACAGCACTGTGGAGAGATATCTTCACTACTTCTAACCCAACTGGTTTGTGTACCAGGAGAACCGGGCATGTGGAGGCAAACACCATCCAGCAGGCAGCTCTACTCCTTGTAGGAAGGCAAGACTTCTCCTTTGCCTCCCTATGGAGTCAAATACATAACTTAGCACAGCTCCTTCTTTGGCTTTTGTTTCACCTGGCCTTTCTACAGTTTTCTCCACTAAAGCAGGTTTTTCTCCTCTCTCCTTGCCTGCTGTGCATCAGCTGTCAGCTACCAAAGGTGAACCACCACCTCTTTAGCTTTGAATCGAATCAAGCCTCAAAAAACTTGCTCAGGAGCTGCTGAGTTTTGTGTAGTTTCTCATCAACTTCGTACTCTGATACTTGGTCCTCTCTCGGTCACTGATATTTAATGGTGCTGGGAGATGGAAGGCCAAAGATTAGTGGCCATAAGGAGTGAAATGCTCTGACACCCTTGTACTTTTTCCTGCCGAGTGGGGGTCCCACCACTCAACCAGCAGCGTGAGCAAGTCCTGCTCTGCCACTGCTGGTGGTGAAACGACAATATTGAAGCTTTTTGGCTCCACTCATTCGCAGAGCTTCATTCATAAGAAGCAAAAATCTCAAAGCCTCTGCCTTCAACTGCTTTCAATTAAATGTCTGAGAGGAATCCTTTGTCTCCAGCATTTCAGCCCACGTGAACAGTCATGGGTTAAAGCCTCCCTAGGTAGTCGGGAGCTTTTGGAGCCGCCGAGCCAGTGACCCTCGGATAATGAGGTCAGGGGGAGATTTCAGAGCCATATGCTTGTCCCTGTCCAGGTGCTGGAGGATGTGTAGACATGTGTCAAGGATATGTCAAAGCTCACGGACACTTCCACAAAGCTCAGACCTTCCCCAATAGCCTGCTTACTTCCTTCAGCATGCCTCAGCTGGGTTCAGCCTGGCAGCTCTGATCAGCTTTAATTAAATGAAAATCTTATCTGATCTGTTCTAAATGCAAATTCTCATGCACTCCTGCTGTGTCTCTTGTCACTTAAAAGATATGATTTTTATTATTGCTATCATCATCATCATCATTAACATCTAATGATTACTATTATTGCACTTTTACTGTGGCTTTACTGTGATCTTCACATGTTTTTAGCTAATGTTATCTTTTTCCTATCAGCTGTTGACACAGATGAGGACTTTCACATTGGGGTTGCTTTGTCTCTTTGTGCAGTTATACTGCATTGCATTGTATGGTCGGCCTTTTTTTCTTTGGATATCATTTTTTGTCAGAAAACCCTCTGTGCAAGGGCAGCTATTCCTATTCTGAATTAAATCAACACTGTGATATGGGCAGGAGGGCTCTGTGTGCTCTATAGGTGCACTGGGTGCAAGTGTCGGACTCACCAACATGTCTCAGTCACTTGGGGCTGCATTTGTAAAAACAAAAACTCAGACAAGATATCTATATATATCCCACCATTGACTTCTGCCCTTATAACACAGCTTAGGAAATCGGGCCTCAGCGTCTCTGAAAGTACTCCAGTCCCAAACTGCTCCTACACTGGGGTGGGAAGGAGAGAGAGTAGGAAGGGGATTCAGCCATTGCCCTTCACCTGATATCTGCTATCAACTAACTTCAGGCAGCTCTCCACACTGCTAAGTGTTCAACCTTTTCAAGTTACCATCTGACATGTTTAAATATCCTCAGGAACTGCAGGAGCTACTTGGGATGGGTTTATACTTTCAGTCTAGGTACTGTCATCAAATCATGTGACTTTGCCCAGGATGGATGGTGGTGTCTTGTAAGATCTTGCTTGTTCAGGGTCCAGGATCCCTCACAACAGCGGTGTGTAGCAGGTTTTGAAGATAGAGAAGCACAGGCACATTTGGCAGCAGGAGGCTACAGGTTCTTGTTGACATTAGATGGAATTTTGCTGTGATCTCACCTGAAGGAAAGATATGGTCTCCATAACCCCACTCTGAACTGTGTCTCATATCCTGCTCCACTTCAGTGACAGCTCTCATTTTCAGGCTGAGGACTCCTTGGAGACAGGGTGGTCTCAGCACCCTCAGAATACAATTTGAAGCCTCAACCCCAGTGCTCTGTCTCTTTTGCTACAGATAACATTTGCAAGAGCCTTGCAGATCCCTGTCTTTTGAGCCTGACTGCCAAATGTCAGTTGGAGACTGGAACTTCTTATGTAGGTCCCAGTGAGGGAATGTGGTCTTGCACTATAATGATAATAATTATTCTTTAAATTAGACTTTGCACTCTGCAGTTTTGCTCTTTGCTTCGCCTCTCTGTTGGCTGAGTGCCTGAGAAAACAAAGCCAGAGATTGTCTGCAAAGCAGTACTACATCTTATTTTAATAACCGTAACTCATCACTTTTTTTTTTTTTTTTTTTTTTTTTTTTTTTTTTTCAGAGAAAATATCTGAAGAACCCCCTGGCTTTGACCATATTTTATAGATCTATTGGTTTGCAGAAGGGCAAATAAAAAACATTTGTAGGAAGGTGTCATGAGAATGGGTAACTATTACATGCCTACAAGGTGACAAATTTTGGCTACTGTGCACATAGGAAAGAAGCAGTGAAAGAGAGCCTGGAGACCTGTCCAAGAGAGGAAATTGGAAAGGGGCCAGGTGGCTTTGCTTGCTGCTTGGGTAGCTCTGCAAAGGGAAGAAAATTGTTGCTGCTGGTTCTTCGTTGATGAGTTTGAGTTACTGTGGATGTTTCACGTGGCAAACTCTGCTGGAGGGGGCACAGCTGCAAATGTGGGAGGGATGGAGAGATTCTCTCACTCACTCATCATACCTGATGTTTCAGGGTGAAGGCACCGTCCATTAGGAAAGTGCTGCCAGTAGTTTCCCATGTTGTCATAATGGTATGGAATATTGCCTTGGCCAGTTTAGGTCAGCTGTCGTGTTTCTGGCCCTTTCTGGCTCATTGTGCTCTGAGTCCCCTCGCTGGCAGGATGGTATAACTAGCTGAGAAACTGAAATATGCTGTACCACTCTTCTCAGCAACAACTAGAAACGTTGGTGTGTTATCAATACCGTTTTTCTCCTAAAACCAAAACAGCATTATACCAGACACTATGAAGTGTAAAAAAACCTGTCCCAGCTGTAACCAGGACATCTTCACAAGGGTTACTGTGATGGCTGGAACAAAAGCAACCTTTTGTGTAAGGCATCCCATAAATCCTTAAACTGCTCCCCTTTCCCTCCCCTTCCCCCAGTCTTTATAGGTCCAGAATGCAGTCTTTCTGTCAGTCCCTTGCATCTTCTTTAACGCTCCACTTAGAAACAAGCTACATGCTGTCTGATTATCCCAGAAGCTTTTTAGACATCCTACATGGTTATTATTATTATTTCTATTAAATCTTCCATGTAAGTTGTTAACTTGTTTTCCAAAGGGGAAAAGACTTTGTAATTGCCCCTCTTTAGTCTGCCCTCTTGAGGTCCCATCTGGATTATTGAGTCCAGGTCTGGGGCCTCCATTACAAGACAGACAGGGAGCTGTTGGAGGGTCCAGACAAGGGCTGCAAAGATGATGGGGGTTGGATCACCTCCCCCACAAAGACAGACTGAGGGAGCTGGGGTTGTTCAGCCTGGAGAAAAGAAGGCTGTGGGGTGACCTCATTGCAGCCTTTCGATACCTGAAGGGAGCCTACAAACAGGAGGGGAATCAACTCTTTGAAAGGGTAGATAACTGCAGGACAAGGGGAAATGGTTTTAAATTGAGGGAGGAAAGATTTAGGTTGGATGTCAGGGGGAAGTTCTTTCCAGAGAGAGTGGTGAGGTGCTGGAACAGGCTGCCCAGAGAGGTTGTGGATGCCCCGTCCATGGAGGTGTTGAAGGCCAGATTGGATGGGGCCCTGGGCAGCCTGGTAGCCTTTTAGATATGGAGATTGGTGGCCCTTTCTGTGGCAGGGTGGCTGGAGCTTGATGATCCTTGAGGTCCCTTTGAACCCAAGCCATTCTATGATTGTATGATTCCATGAATTGCAGTCTGTCTCTGTAATTCCTGATCCCACGAGCCATTTAAGCTAGATTTTATCTTCTTGCCCTGCAATGGGAAAGGAAAGGAGAGCTCAGTCATGGTCCCCTCTGCTTGGCAGCACCTTGTTACTGAAGAAGCAGATGTGGGCCAGAGGGCTCTAGAGCAGCAGCTGTAAATGCTACTTCTGCCTAAAGAGGGCTTGCAGGAGAAAATGGTGTTGAGTTGAGGTTCAGGATGAGAATGCAGATAGCAAGCGCCTTAGTGTGTCAATGTCTATGGTAGGTTAAATCACTAAAAAAAAAAAGGTGCAGAAGTTCCACAAAGGATATGAATATGTGAAGATAAAATAAGGGGAATAACTAACTCTTTTCATTTTCTCCTTATGTTATATTCTCTTTTCTATAATAGCGCAAATATTTTGCCTGGTCTGGTACAAAGCTTCTGATTTTTCCAAGAAGATATTAAAAAAACATCATCATCTAATGGCTTCTGCAGTCTGGGTCATTCCAGACAATAACATCTTGGCAGCTCAGTTCATTTGCACTGGAGATGCTGGGACCATCACGATCAGTGAATGAATTCCAGCAATTCTGGATGGATTTCTGCTTCCAGTGGGCGTTTGGATCTGCTTCTCTGTTTGAGCTGTGCTGTGTATGAGCAAGGCATCAAGCTGTTACTCATTTTTAAAGCTGGTTCTTTTTGGCACCAGTTGTACTTCAGCTGACTCCTGCAAACAAACAAAACATTCTTCAAGGTTTTGTGGAGGTTTGGAAGAAGTCTCACGTTTCTCACTGCCTGCTCTTTGAAAGTAGCAAATGTGCTGTATTTCTCCTACCTAAACACAAACAGAATTCACCTCTTCTGGAGCTGACAGGAGCTTCCTACAGTTGATCCCATGTGTGGGTTGCCTTTCAAACCATTTTCCCTTGTAACTGGATAGTCTCCCAGTTCTGAAATATTCACAAAGAGTTGAATGATTGGACAGATTTATTTCTTTGTTGGGACAAAAATGAAACAAAACAGGCTCAAGCCAAGAGTTTCAAAAAGCAGGAGACTAATATTAAGCTTTGACATTTTTATTTGGGCTAATAAATAAACAAGCATGAAAAAAATACTGAATATATCCCAGCAGCTGTGTTTGGTGTTGATGGCTTTGAGTGCTCCGTTCTTAAAAAAAAGCTGTTTTACCTATATGCATGGATCTGAACGCAGAGGTTTGAGCCGAGTTTCTACTTTTAAAACTCCTGGCCACGCTGCTATTTTATTTCATGCAGTGTAGTATGTAGGCATACTTCAGGTGGAGGGTTTGACACCGGTGTCCCAAGTCTGATGCTGAGCTTCTGCTAAAGCCTTGGCCAGGAATTGTTTCATTTTAGTTTTGGTCCAACAAGGAAGTTGGGAAATTTCTGATGCTCTCAGACCTTTTAGCTTTTGCTCAGTTTTCCATATCTCTTTCTTTTAGCTGCTGTACAATTTTCTTTGGCTATTATCATAACAGCTTTTCACTGGGGGGGAAAGAACTCAGTGGTGTTGTTTGCTGTGGTGCAAACTAGAAGTGTGTTTCACACGGCTCAGCTGGCAACCCTAATCTACCTAAAGCTACAGGAGCTGCTCCTTCTTTAGGAGCTAGTTATGTGCTGGCATAGCTAGAAAACATTCTGCTGCACCCTGAGTTTTTCATGGAAGGTTTCCAGAATCTGTGGTCCAACCAGGCAGGAGGAAGGCAGTAGCACATGACTGCCTATTGCTTGAAGGTAGAAACTACTGATTCTTGGTCCAGCTTTTCTTCCTCATTTCCAATAACTGAGACAGTAGTGCAGGCCAAACATTCAAGGGCTTGTGGAGATATTTTAACCAGGATTACAAGCATGAACGTGAGCCAGCACAGGGATTCTTGAAAGTCATATGTCAGATGGGAATGTGCACATTCTGAAGAATAGTGACTATAAATATGTGATGGTCTTGGGAGAGGTAGGCTAAAGAGATTGAGGGTTTTTCATCTTTTGGGAATACGCAGAACCTGATTGGAGAGAACTTTGAATCCAAATTTGAAGCTAGCCCCACTTTCAGCAGGTGATTGATCTGGGTGATCAGATGTCCTTCAGATGTCATTTCTGATCTAACTTACTCTACCAAACTCTTTGTTTTTGTGTTTTGAATGCCTTAGTTTGCCTAAGTTAAAGTCCTTTGGTCAGCAGTTAAATGGCAGCACAGAGTCACCCATAGAAACTATTAACAAAATATTGCTCTATAGAAGATCCTCAATAAAAAGGATATGTTGAAATGTGCAATTGTAGAAGTTCTTGTGGGTAGACAGAATGGAAACAGAGAAAAGGCAGTATAAGGAGATTGCTTTTGATTTAATTCCCTCATCTTTTCCCTGCCACATCTTAAATGGAGTCACCTTGATTCAGTGCAGCCAAGATGTAAGCTAACTGGTGTCTTGAGTGAATATATGAGCTCAGTGTCTTTCCTATTACATTTTGTCTGGCATTGGGAGAGAGGAACATTCCTACAGCTGATATCTCTACTGTGACAAAATGGAACAACTTAATGCCTTAGGTCACTGGAGCGAATCACTACACAAATAAATAACAGCTTTATGTGCTTGTCCAGGACAGAATAGAACAGAACAACTGGCTCTGTTTGTTTGGAAACATTGATAATTATGCTCATCAGAAAGTCAGAATGATTGTTAGGGGTTATTTTTTTCTTTGAGATTCATAAATAATCAGCCATGTTAATTTAGATCTTTTTACTGTCTCCTTTACTTTGTGGTTTTCAGTAATCAAAAGACATATGTAAGAAATCAGAGCTGGCCTGTGAAATCAGCATCCTGAAGAACTGAAGAGTAGCGGAAGAAGGAGGGATTTATCCAGGGAATATTGTTAAGATTATTGTTGTCTTGTCTTGGGCTATGCTTGTAGCCCGGTAGGCCAAATGTATTCTGAGTTGCATCAAGAGAATCATGACCAGCAGGTTAAGGGCGGTGATTCTGCCCCTCTACTCTGCCCTTGTGAGACCCCACCTGGAGCACTGCATCCAGTTCTGGGGCCTCCAACATAAGAAGGACATGGAGCTGTTGGAGAGGGTTTAGGGGAGGGCCACGAAGATGATCAGAAGGGTGGAGCACTCCTACAGGGAGAGCTGGGGCTCTCCTGCCTAGAGAAGAGAAGGCACCAGGAGGACCTCATAGCAGCGTTCCAGTACCTGAAGGAGGGACTACAGCAAAGCTGGGGACGGACTTTTTATAAGGGCAGGTAGCAACAGAACAAGGGGAAATGTTTTTAAACTGGAAGAGGATAGATCTAGATTCGATATAAGGAACAAATTCTTTACTGTGAGGGTAGTGAGACAATGGAACAGGTTGCCCAGCAAAGTGTGGATGCTCCCTCCCTGGAAGCATTCAAGGCCAGGCTGGATGGGGTTGTGAGCAACCTGGTGTAGAGGGAGGTCTCCCTGCCTATAGCAGGGGGTTGGAACTAGATGATCTTAAAGGTCCCTTCCAAACCAAGCCATTCAGATTCTATGATTGTTAAAAGTATGATGTAATTCTTAAAGCTTTCCTACTTTATTCATTTTGTTTATCTATCTATCTATCTATCTATCTATCTATCTATCTATTTATTTATTTTTATTCTTCATTTGACCTGTGGCAACTGTGGGAAAATTGAAAGATTAAACTATTCTGCTGAAGTGCCATGATAGCCATCAGGTTTCCATGAACCAGCAATGTGCCCTTGAGGCAAAGAAGGCTGATAGTATCCTGGGGTGCATTAGGAAGAGCATAGCCAGCAGGCTGAGGGAGGTGATCCTCCTCTCTTCTCCGTCTTAGCGAATCTACACTTGAAGTGCTTTGCCCAGTGCTGAGATCTCCAGTACGAGAGAAACATGGAATTCCTAGAGAGAGGCCAGTGGAGGGCTACAAAGTTGATTAGGGGCTTAGAGTATCTCCTTTATGAGGAAAGATAGGGTGCTGGGACTGTGCAATCTGGAGAAGAGAAGAACGAGGATATGCAGACTACTGGGGATTAAGCTGATATGTGTTAAGCATTGGGAGATGTCTTAATTTGACTGGTGGAGACTGGAGAAAAAAGTGGTACTGATGACAGCAAGACCCAGCTATTCCAGGGGGTGAGTTGTCACAAATTTCTTTGTTGAAGTGACAGAATTTTGTATTCAGTCCATGAGGAAAATCTTGCAGAGAAGCTCTCCAGGTTCAGTAAGATACATAGCTGCCTTAAGAAGGAGATTAGAAGTGGAAAAAAGGCCCTGAGCAGTCAGAGAGGTCAAACGTGGAGAAAAGAACTGCAAACTGCCAAATGTCAAGCTGAGATAGACCTAGGAAAATATGATAAAACAAATGACAGAAAATTCTTGAGTCATATAGGAAAAGAAGTGCTATGCAGTGATAAATTTGTGATGGTTAAGGATAATAAAATGTGTCAGTAAGATTAAATTAATGCTTGGATTCAGTTTTCAGTAGAAGTTATGGTACTGACTATGAGGTAGAGGTGTAACACCAATGGGAATGAGAATAAGAGAGGTTTTAAGATGAGATTTTGAAGGAAAGCATCATTGGAACAATTAGTGTGCTACTGCTCTAATTAATTAATAAATGTGAAAATATGCTGCATGAGTTTGGCAAAGGCATGTGTTAACTGTGATAACTGATAGACTCACAAATCTGTAGAATAATTGAGGTTGGCAGGGACCTCAGGGTCCATCTGGTTCAACCCCTGCTCAAGCAGGGACACCCACAGCAGGAGACACAGGGCCATGTTCAGGGGGCATTTGAAGAGTGCTAAGGAGGAGACTTCATAGACTTTAGATAAGCTGTGCCACCTGCACAGGTGTTCTTCCTGATGTTCAGACAGAAACTCTTATCTTCCAGTTTGTGCATACTGCCTTTTGTCCAGGCACTGGACACTACCATAAAGAGCCTGGCTCCATCCTCTTGGCACCTTCCCATAACTTATTGATAGATATTGATAAGATCTGTCTGGAGCCATCTCTTCTCCAGGCTGAACAAGACAAGCTCTCTCAGCCTTTACTCACAGGAGAGGTGCTCCAGCCCCTCGATTGTCTTTGTTGCAAAGGTTACATTAAATTTTCCTCCTTGGTGCATAAATTGAGGACTTTGAAGAGGACACTCCGTAAGCATATAAAAATGCTTAACTATTCAGCTAAATTTTAGACCTCTGAAGCTGGGTGAGACGTTGAAAGTGCAATTAATTCTGTCATATCATCTTTGCATCCAGTAACATATATCCTGAAAGACTTTTTTTGTGTAGTGAAACTGCAGAGGAGAAAATGGAGAACATCTCATGGGGAGTTAGGAAGAAAAAGAAAAAAAGTAGATGATAAAAAAAAA
>NW_024884253.1:11106341-11195717 GCF_019232065.1 Centrocercus urophasianus
TGTTTGAGGAGGGAGCAGAAGCAGGCCGTTAGGAAGACTGATTTCCCAGAAATCATTCTGGCCAGCAGCAGATGATGAAAAAATACAAATGGTCAGAGGAAGAGCCAGGTACAGTGTGATTTTGCTCAAGGGAAAGGAGGTGCTGATTTGAAAAAAGAGGCTGAGTGACCATACAAAGAGAACAGGAGAGATCAGGGGCAACAGGAAAGAAAGGATACACGGCTCCCTTGAGTGTGGGAGAAACCGCACAGCAGAAAGCATGTGACAAGGAGAAATGAATGGCAGACACAAGAGCATAATATAGTCCCAAAGGGGATAGGTAACAATGAAATATTAAGAATTTCTGTTTTCATACACTGTTTGAAAACAGATTTTGTGTGTGCTTGTTGGAACTAGGAAGTGAACAAAAAAGTAAAAGCTGACATTTTAAAGTTGGAATAAAAAAGATGTCCATGTATAACCCACATTTTTAAATGGACATTTCTCTGCATTTCTTTTTAAAGTTCATTCCCTAGCTGGCATGCACTGATGTTTGCAGTTTAGCAATACAACCAGCTGTGTTTTCTCAGCTCAGAAGGGAGGAGTCCGTGTTAAACTGTGGGCAAATCATGTCACAGGAAGCAAAGAAGGGCTAAAAGCCTTCTCTTTTTCTCTAGCTTTAAGGGGCCCTGGACATTCTGAGCACTAAATTTTCAGGAAGCAGAATCAGACAGGGAAGAACAAATACACACACAAAATGTTCCTCCTGGTAAGCCTATAGAAAGTGAATAGAAGATGTGATGTGTCAAATTAATTTGGCATTGAAGAAAGCCTTGTGATACTGCTCCTTCATTTAAAAAAATAACCAGATGTTTGCTGCTTGTCATTCAAGTTTATTTGATTTATCTTAGTGGTATAACCATTTTTCCTGTTCTTTTCCTCCTAATAATCGATCCGCTACTGTTTGAAAACTCCTATTGGAAGAGTGAACCACAGGAGATTATTTTAAGTTCACATAGAGAGCTATTTTAAATTCAGACACTTTGATTTCTACTTTTGCTGTGACTTTGGCTTCACTGAGTCTCTCGGATACACTGTCACTCTGAATTTGCAGTAGTTGTATTTTTTTATGTCAGGAAAGATTATTTACTTCTGCCCCTATTTTCTTGCAGGTAATACCATTCAATGAATACAATATCTAAGATTGGTGTGAGTGGAGAATGAATGGGAACTCTTGGGTTTGCAGCAGGTCATGGAGTGCAACGCAAGGAGAGGGGCTCTCAGAGTGGTTGTGTTAATGGCATCTGCATTTGGAGTTCATCAGGACCCCATCAGTTCCACCTGCAGTTTCACGACATGCTTGGAAAATGCAGCTTGTTGAAAGGAGATCAGCACTCCATGGCCCTGGGTTGATACATTTCACAATTGTTTCTTTTTTACTTTCTCCATCTGATGAGATAGTTTTGGGAGCTGTTCCAAAAACAAGGCTTTGCTGGGGTTCAGTAAGAACTCCTCTGTGTTTCACAGTGTGGTTTTGTTCCCTTGTAAAAACTGAAAAAAACACACAATAAGAGCCCAAAATCATGCGGCACGCAGTGTGATTTTCTGCACTCTCTCTGGGGAGATCTTCTCATAGATTTGCTGTGGCAACCAGCTAATAGCGAGCAGCCCACGCTGCGACTGCTTCTGCAAACTGTTGATGCTGCTCACAACAATAGATCCATTTGCTCACTTGTAAAAGGAGCAGCACTCTGCAGCTTAAAAAAAAAAAGCTTTCCTTTTTCTGCAGGAAAAGCTTCAAGCAATATAGGGTGATGAGTCTTCCCAAGGAAAGGAAGGTATCAATAGTGGATCCATGGTAGAAAAGATTGCTTTTTGAAAAAGCGTCGTTTTAAAAAGTCTTATTTCAACATTGACCTTTAAGGATAATTTATGACTCTCACAAATACCTGGAAGGAAAATTTAGGTGAGATTTAGACAGGTGTTAGACGAGACCTGGCTTTCTGCTCAGCCATCCAGAAATATAAGCAATCCTCTTGGGTCCCCTCCACTGGGAATGGGTGAGCTCACATACAGCTGGTAAGAGCCAGGTGTCCATCTGAGGCAAATGTATGCAGAGTTTGGTCAACAGTGCTCAGAGGAAAAGTGTGAACAATCAGCCCTAGATCATGTTTTGCATTTACTGTCATAGATTTAATCCACATCATTGATCACATCATTTCCAGCCAACAGCATGAGCCTGAAAATCAGTCTAACCTTTACTCAGTATCACCATGGGTAGTGATCTCGAGTGTCTCTTGTGTGAGATAATGAAAGGTTGTGGAAAGGCAGTCGGAGGGTGGTCACACACTAAAACGCAGGTAATACAGGTTGAAAGCTGGCTGCAAATAGCCCTGAGGCAGCAGCAATTGGATGTACTATTCTCCATCTAATGCCTTTGTAAATGCCACCTAAAGAGGAACGGTGCTGATATTCTTTCTGGTGAATCTCATCATGTTTTCTGAGTCAGTTACCCTGATAAAAACAGTGCTGATAAAAACAAGAAGAAGAAATGGTTGCTATTGGAGTTCTTTTGGAGGCCTAGTTCAGCTCTGATGAAGTGATACGCAAACTTTTTTTTTGGACTAGCAAAATTTCTTGCACCTTCAGAATCACGACTGCCCTGACTGATGCTTTCCCAAGAGAAACAACAGGGAGCAACTGGGTCACTTCTTTCACAGAGCTGTGTTTGCTGGCAGCAGGTGGGAAGGAGGTTGTTTCCTGCACAATTTGATCACATTGGGTGCTGGATGACTGACTCCTAATTGTTTTCATTTAAAAAAGAAAAAGTTAATTTCTCAAAGCAGTATCAGCCATCAGGAGGGCAGACTCTGCTCTTCATTTTGTGCTCTGAGTGCCAATTAAAACATCATCAGCTTTACGTTTTCCTCGCTGTGCTCTGCTCTTAGTGCATTGTCCAAACACAAGTCAATGGTGTGAGGAGAAAGGAAAACTGATTTAAGTGATTATTTTTCTGGAGGGTTCCAAATCCTTGGAAAGATTAAATGATAATTATGTCTTTGCTAGAATTGCAGAAAGGTTTAAGGGTATTACAAGATTTAAGAAGACTGCAATATTTCTATTATTTTATTCTTATCACATTGTGAAATACTTTTTTCCATCAGGGTGGAAATAAGATCTTCTTGTTTCCATTTTAGTCCTAACTCTTGGCCGGGCTGTCAGTTCAAATGGCAAACAATAGCTCAGCTCAGTCTCTGGGAGGTCTCTCATCTGAGAGGGATCTGAGGGATTACAAACCGTGAGAGCTGATTTACAGAACAAGCCAAATTATTTATCTGAAAATTTATGTCACGAATATTAAGGTCCTTTAGACACTGTGGAAGACCAGGCAGACCAGTAAGAATTGCATGTTCTGTCAGATTCAGCATCTCTTTTTAACACTAATTTCGATTTATGTTAAAAGAACTTTTCTTTGTGTGACTGATCTCAAAGTCAACAAAATCTGTGCTGCAAGCAGCTCTGTGCTGCCATAAATCACCTGGTTATTGCACCTTAGGGATCTTAGGAGCTCAGTGCCCATGAAGACACATTTATATTTGAAAAAAATACCATTTCAGCATACAGTCTGACAGATAGATGCTGTCTCCCTAGGTCTCATGTAACCACTCCATTACTTAATTGTTTATTATAACAATAATCACCATGAATATTTCCCAAAGGGAAGCTTTAATTTTTTACCTCTGAAGCCACAGCAAAAGAATTGAGTCTAATCTTAATATTCATATCTTCTCCTGAACAGTACTTTGCATCTTTTTGCTCACAGCTGGGAATGAATGAAAATGAAATGAATGACTGCTTACAGAAACACAGACCGTAGTAACATACCAGAGGAGGAGGGGGAATTAAAAACTGTGCTTTTATGCTCTGTTTTGGTGAAAACTTTATGTCACTGCTGGTAGCCTGAGAAGGCAATGTAGGATCAGGCCCCTGCTGCATTTCAGTTGAACCTAGATTATTTATCCCAAGACAAATCACGGAGAGAATGTTTCTTTAGTTTTGATACTTCAGTGATCTCCTACTGGTGTATACAGACATGAGCACTGCAGTGCCGACCGACAGAAACAGCTTGGACTCATGTTAGTCTACAGATCACAAGATAGTGTTAGTGCCACTTACTGCTTTAGGTGTTGTTTTACAATGAGGTGAAGCATGTGGGTCTGGTGGATATCCAGCATTGTATGAAAAGTGCACGGGGAACCATGGGACTGCCTTCTAAGACGTCTCCAGGCATTCTGGCATGGTTCTGAGCCTCTCCAGAGC
The DNA here is from genome assembly GCF_019232065.1 of Centrocercus urophasianus. Lineage (NCBI taxonomy): Eukaryota > Metazoa > Chordata > Aves > Galliformes > Phasianidae > Centrocercus > Centrocercus urophasianus. Next base: position 11,110,641 of record NW_024884253.1, read on the forward strand.
TACTGCCCGTAGCAGACCCATGTCAGCTCAGGGAAGGTTTAATCACTGATGGAAAGAGATTAAGGGTCCTCCCTTCCTGTTCTCCTAGGTTGATGAAATCACTTACAGAAACCTCAGGTTCTGTGGGAAGTGGTGCTACCCCTGGGAAATTTTTCTTTTTCATATCAAAGATTAGCAGCCAGACCCTTAAATGAGTTTTTGTTTTTTTTCTGCACTTTTTTTTTTAACGATACCTGGATATTATTATCATCTTTTAAAAGTCTTCGATCTCTCAAGGCTACCTTCGTTCTTCAGAGCACTGTTTCCATCCACAGTATAGGGCCAATATACCCTGTCATTATACTGAGGCTGCAGAATCACAGAATTGTAGAATCACAGAATTGTAGAGATTGGAAGGGACCTCCAGAGATCATCGAGTCCAACCCCCCAGAGAAATTAAAATGTTCTGAATTCAATCAATTTGCATTGAGAACCAATGTCTTCAGGGGCTAACTTCTTTTTTGGGAATTTCTTTTTTGGAAGCTTGCTTATGTGAGCAAGTACAAATGTGTGTACTAATGAAGCTGTGGATGCTCCATTCCTGGAGGTGTTCAAGGCCAGGCTGGGGCCCTGGGAGTGCAATCTGCTGAGCGACAAGCTTGCCAATGGCATAGGGGTTAGATAGTCTTTAAGGTCCCCTCCAGCCTGAGCCATTCTATGATGTGATTCTGTGATGATTCATTTGCCTTCATCTGGATGGTGGCTGTGGGACACACATTGTGCTGGTTCCTTGGTACTGTTCTCTGTCTTACATCCATGGAGGTTCATATGCCATCAGTTCACAACTGAATCAGGTTTGTGCCCAGTCAGTTCAGTGTTAAAATAATTGCTTTCAGCAGGAGCACATTTTGACAATCTGTTTGTGAACAAATTAGGAGGACAATTTTCTCTTTCCCTTTGTTTCCTTGTGTGTTGTCTGATTCATAAGTTGTCATCAAAACCCCGCACTCTACCTGCTCACAGAGTTCTCATTTCCTAAGAATTTAAAAGCCACTAAAGAACAGTCACGCACTGTTATTTCATTTTTATGCTTAGTGCAGTAGAGACTGAAATGCATGGCTTTCCCCCCAGAAATTTATTATCTCATTGTAAAAGTGAAATTGAGTGAATGGAGCTATTGGTTAAAAAGGAGGGGAAAGGATTTCAACAGCAAAATCAGAAAATTACTTAATTGAAGTGAGATGCTGCCAGCCCCCCTGGAAGCCAGCTGGAAGCCAGCTCTGCTCTGTAATGGAGTGGTGGGTCTCCAACAGGGTCCTGGTGCCTCCTCCTATTGCTCTGTAATGGAGTGGTGGGTCTCCAACAGGGTCCTGGTGCCTCCTCCTATGACCTCCTTCCAGAGGTCTGACTTCTGTGGGGCTGCGTATGGTGGTTTGTGCCTGATGGCTCCCAGCCACGCTAGGCTGCTGCTGCGTAGATTGCAGGGCCAAGAGAATTGGCTCTTCTTAGTCTCTGAGTTGCCAGCTCCCTCGTTTATGTAAAATGTAAAAGATGTTTCGCAGCTTTAGTCAAAGCTTCCAAGACAACCTCAGTGGATGCAACTTAATGCGTTGACAAAAGTATCAACTTTCACCATGCCCTTATCTTTAAAATTCTTCAATTCTGGGATTCTGGAAACAAGTGAACTTGATTAAAATACAGAGCATCATATTACTGTAAACCCTCTTTTACTCTGGCTGGAAAAAAAGCTTCAGAGAGAATGAGGCAAAGGTAAAGCACTCACTACCTTCTTCCACCTGGAAAAATAAACTGTTGGGTGAGTTAAAAATTGTATGGAGCAATAAGATCAAAGGGCCTGAAGTCCATTTAGCGAGTAAGAAGTGAAGCACCAATCCCAGACGGGTGACAGTAATAGCTCAGGGATTCATATTCACATCAACATTGGTTGTGTTTTCAGCAATGCATGAGGAGGGAGAGCCCATTCTAAGTGAATATGGAGAGAGAACTAAATTAAAGGAAGAAATCAGTGCGCTAAATGGAAGAGATTCAATTCTGAAGGACTTTGAAGAATTTTGAGAACTGGCTTAACAGAAAACTTACAAAGTTCAACAAAGAAGGGTGTAAGTTCTACACATAGAAAAGGATAATCTCCTGTACCAGCAGAGCCAGGGACCTGACTGGCTGAAAAGCCAGTCTTACAAAAAAGACACTCATGTGTATTGGACGCTAGGCTGATATATTAGATAAAAATGCACTTACATAAGAAATAAGGAAAACTGCTCACTGGGCTCCAGTAGAGATAATTTGACCAAGATGAAGAGAGGCTCTTCATTTCTTTCATTCATGTCCCTCTTCATTTATCATCAGATACTCAGCTGTGAGGCCTCCTGTTCAAGAGGCTCCACTGCAGTGTAGAACACCCAGGGTGGTTAAAGGTTTTGAGCAGCAGCTGCAACCCATGAGAATCCATGCTCTAGTGAAGAGGTGGCTTCAGGAGATCAACTAGCAGCCAAAAGCTGCTCAATGAGAATTACACAGATCATAGAATTACAGAATCATAGAATGTTCCCAGTTGGAAGGGACCCATAAGGATCACTGGTTCCAACTCTTGGTTCCATACAAGACCACCCAAAAGTCAGACCTTAAGGCTGTGAGAGCATTGTCCAAATGCTTCTTGAACTCCAGCAAGCCTGGTGCCATGACATTGCCCACGGGATCCTCTTCCAGTGCCTGACCACCCTCTCAGTGATGATGGAGCCAAACCACTCTCAAATATGAAAGAAGGAATAACAGCAGGCAATGTCAGTAATTGCTTTTGGGGAAGTTCAGAATGAGCATGAGCAAAAAAAAGAGGAGGTCAGTGCAGCATTGGAATGAGTATATGGAGAGTCACTGTCCTTGGATGATTTGAAGCACGGCTTAGACAAAGCCATAACACACATTACCTGACATTGGTGACAACAGTGCTTTGAAAGGAGTGCCAGTGAACACTACCAAGCAAAGGGTTTGATGCGGCTTCTCCACTTTTAGCCTAACTGGACTTTTTCCTGTTGCTTTAGCTTGTGTGTAAAATGAATCTATAATGATTATATAATTACGATATCTAATTAATAACATCAATAATATTATTATTAATAATTAACAAGATAATTATGGTTTTATAATAAATGAATATATATAATTATGATTATGATTATTCTGGTTTTGCAGAGTTATATAACTGTTTTAAATTCTACAGCGGCAAAAAAATTCATAGGCACGGTATCTCAGATTGGGGGACAGAGGTATACTGAAGAGTTAATGATTTCTGAAACAGGGAGTAGAGAGAGGTAATCAGGAGAAAGGGAGTGAAACCTGGCCAAGGTATATGGGGCATAGATACATAGGGATGGGATGTACATAGAGCGCAAACAGAGAAACCATTGCTTTGAAACAACTCTGAGGAAAATTGAGGGGTTCAAGGTGTGTTAAAGGATTTGCAACCTCAAACAAGTATTTATGGACAATCTGGAGGAAGGAATTATGTTCCTTTGCGTATCAACTCCTAGTAATTATAGGTGCTTCTCTACATTTGCTGGAACTAATTCATATGTAATAGTACGTTGCAGATTTTCACAGCGATCTTGTGAAATACCCTGCAGTATCGGATTATGCCTATTGCAGTTCAGTGTTTAGTGCTGGCTGTAGGAGCTTAATCTAGACATTTGCTGGTGGTTACTGAACATGAGCCCCTGTGGCATTTCTGGATGTGCTGTGGATCTCCTCTGGAAGAGCAGATGTACTCTGCAAATTTTGCAAGTTGAATGGGAAGAGACAAAAGGACTGAGAGCGTCCAGGACAAGCTGTGGTCAGCACTGCGCCTGTTGATGGGGCAGCACAGCTTCGCATGGGCTGAGAACTTGGCACAGGCTGCGGTGTGGCCATTGTTTGCAATGAATGGCTACTTCATGCTCACCCGTCTGCAGCCGCTATTTTTAATCCCAGATCCTAACATGCGGGTTTTAGAACAGTGCTTGTCTCAAATGTGAAAGAAACCACAGACCAAGAGTCTAAAGGGCTGTTTTGAAAAAGGTCTGGAAGGGAAGCCACACAGACTGGAAAGCTGCCCCACTAAACCCAGCTTTAAAGAATAAACTGAGACATCTCCTGAAGAAAAGGGAATGCTCCTTTTGAAGGCTGCCAGATGGAGTCATGGACTCAAGACTGGGTCAGATGTTGGGGCTGATCCCAATTATTTACACCAGTAATGATAAACTTGTTCATTGTTGTTATCATTGTTTAATGATAAACTTGTTAACACTAGATTTTGTTGACCTAGAGAAATGCAATACAAACAATAGCGAGTAAGTAAAGAAAAGCTGACTAACACTAACAGCTTCTCTGGAACAGGTTGCCCAAAGAATTTGAGGATATCTCATCCCAAGACGTGTTTAAGACCAGGTTGGATGGGGCCCTAGGCAGTCTGATCTGATAGGTGGCAGCCCTGCCCATGGCAGGGGATTGGAATTAGGTGATCCATAATGTCCCTTACAATTTAAGCCATTTTAGGATTCTATGATTATGTTCTGTCAGAGCCATAAGGAGAAAGCTGTAATCTGGGCACAACTTGTGCATAAGAGAAATTCTGCAGTATATGTAGTACATATGAAAAAAACAATGGTCCTGACAAAGACACATTTTGGAACTGCATGCCTTACTCTGTCCTCTTGGCCAGGAAGCCCTTCTGAAAGAGTCTGTAGGCACCTTTCCTTCATTACTTTTTATTAAAAACTGATTACTGCTTCACTCATTTGCAAAAGCCTGTGAAATTCCAGCTCTGCTTGAAAATATCTGGGCTACAGCAAGGTGAGACTGTCTAAATAGAGAAATACATTGATAATATCCAGTTCTGCTCAATTATTTATTTAGCAGCTCCACCCAATTGAAGAGCATAATACTCAAAGGTATAGTTTTTCTCACGTGTCTTATTTCTTTTAGAAATCAATAGCTAAACATGCAGTGATGTTTGCAAAAAGGGATTTTTCTTACTTTGAAAGGATAGTTTGGCTGAAAGGTATCTGAAAGAAGCTTTTCTATGTACAGTAAAGGAGACTTTGGTTCAAAGTACTTACAAAACAGTCTTAACAAAGAGTATCAGTAGCAGTCAGTTGGGTAACCCAGTCTGACATGAACATACCCAGGAGCCTGTTTTGTTCCTCTTTACTTAAGTCTGCAGAGATTTTTGTGTGTGACATTCAAAAAGAAGATAGAATAACCTACACAACATCATGAAAACATTCCTGCTTACAAGTGGCTTTTGTCATTAAAGGATTTTCTCCTTCCCGTATAGCTTTTCTTCCCATGGGGTTCAATCTGATTTTTCACACCAAAAGTGCCATAGTAATGTTAGTCCAGTATTTTGATGCCCTGACTTAAGATACTGCTACATTTTATATTAAGAAGGAACTATTTTTTTATACCTTGCTCTAAAGAGCACTATGGCAAACACTTCAAGGAGAGGAAGAGAATAATTCTACAACTGTTGTCCTAAAAAAAGAAAGGTCTTTCCTCCTTGATACCCGCAAAAGTCTTTTGAAAAAACACCAAAGTAAAGAAGGCAGATTGAAAATCTGTGGAAACTACAAAACCCCTTGCATTGTCTTCAGTGGATTTTGATTTAGGCTCTCAGAGCATCCATTACATTTTTATTACCCTTTCTGGACACATAAAACTTTACTTTTATTGTTTAAGACAAAAAAAAATCAGGAATGACTTTAACACTGACTAGGAGGAGTCATTGACCTGAGCCAAGTGTAGTGTGGCTCAGGGGCTCAAAGCAAATCCCCACAGCCTCATCTTCCACTCCACTTTATGAAGCTTTCCTGAGAAGTCACTGTGCCAGCCCTGGCTCACATGTGAGGAACTGCAGCATGAGCAGAACTGCTCAGCAGCCATGAATGTGGATTATCTCCTGCACTGGGATTCCCGGAGTAAGACTATTGTACTTAGAAATCAAAGTCATAGGTCTCACCATGTACACTCTGTGGGCTGTTTACCCACCCCAGAAAGATGTTGGCTGCACTCTGCCTTCCATTGGAGGCCTTGCCCAGGAGGCAGAGTCAGACCCCTATAATTTATACTGGGGCTATAAGGTTTAACACATTTTCCTCCTGTCCCTAATAAAGGAAAGCTGTGGTCAGGGTCTGAGGGAAAGCCTATACACTCCCTCTAAAAAGCTCTATTCTGCTCTATTCCTGAAATACCATAAAGCAACTTCTGGTGATAGTAAGAGCAGGGATGGGCTCAGAATAAATCCCCCTATCAAAAGTACTTCAGGTCACTGTAGGTGGTCATGTCTTTGGCTGTGAAAATCATCAAAATAAAAGTGCCAAAGATCTTGCCAAAAATCTCAAAATAAAGCTTAAAAATAGCGGACAAATCTCAATATAGATACACATCTTTATTTGGTAAAAACTTGCACAAGGACTTGTGGGGTAAATTAGTTGCTGTGCTAACCAGATTCTGAGTCTCTTCATGTCTTAGAGGGCTTTCTCACAAAGCCCTGAATCTCTTCACATCTTTATTTTGGGGATATTTTGTTTCTTACAGGTGCACAGTCATCTTTTTTACCTGAGGCACAGTCTAGCTCATTATTTTTTGTTAGAGGTCATGAAGTCCTGAGGTTATTTGTCAGAAATTAGCAACTTCCTTAAAAGTATTTGCTTCTTTATAAGTGATAAAAAGGTGAAGGAAAGCCCTAGTGCTGTGTGCATAGTTAATTCTGGGCATGGTTTGTTATTGTTGCAGTATACTCTCCCATCATTTTTGCTTGATTTGTCACAGTCTGTATTGTCTCATGCTTCTCTACAATCTAATGACCATCCTTCTCTATGCGTTCACCTTTGTGCCTTGTCTAACAAAGTACCTTCACTGATTAATGTCTCATAGTCCTGGTCTCACATAAAGAAATAAAATCAAGACAAAATGGAGTTGTTCTTGATATGATTATAGCCAATGCACCAAACTGTGTTGTAAAAAACACACTTAATTTTTGTTATAGTAGAAATACATCAGAAGATCATGTATACCAGGGGAAGCATTGCTGTGGGGGCTGTTGTCCTCACTTCTGATCAGCAGCCCCTGGTGATTTCTATGCCATATAATGACATCCTGGTTCCAACCCCTGTACTGTAAGACCCTGTCCTGCCCAGACTGCAAACCAGGGTCTGGTGGCAACTCAGGCTTTGATCCCATCTGCAGCATCTCACTGACAAACTGGTTTTGCTTTCAACCAGAATGGGTTGGTTGATCTATTGAATGGTGATTTATAATCATGGTGGAGAGCTACAGTGTTACTAGATGGTACCAATTCCTGATGGATACTCACAGATAACGTCTCCAAAATCAGTGCCTCTTATCTATCATCCTTACACACATATCTGTTCACACTGACTTTTATGGATCCAGTCTTGAAGTGCTGAAAGACTGCTGAGCATATTTTGGGAAGATAAATCATATGGTTCCAAATCTTCACTGTTGAAAAAGTGGAAGTAAATTAAATGTTGTCTCCTCGGCATTTTTTGTTTGTTTGACAATGGCTGGGAGCACTCAGGTGATATCTATAGGCCACTGTATCCCTGAACTGAGAAATCTCTTTCCTTTTTCTGCCTTGAACTTTCATTGGTAGTCCAGTACTTCTAGAGCTTGTCCAAAGAGTTAACTAAAACACGATTTTTTACAATAGTAACATCCTCATATTGGAGTTTTAGACACCTATGATTTTTCTTATGAGCGTCCCAGCGAGTATGGTGCGTATGTTGACTTTCAGCAGGAGCTATGAACGGAGCTGTGCTAACATACCAGGTACATTTTTAAATGTACAGGTCCAGCCTTCTGTTGTGGTACCTTTCCAAACCTCCAGGCTTTTCATCTCGTCTGTTCACCATCTGAGACTGATGTGATGGAGGAAACAGAGCTTGGCGGAAGGTAGTACAGCCTTTCAAGTGGATAGAATCAGGAAGCAGTGAGCACCCAGACTATGCAATCACACAAAGACCCTTTAATAGTCCTATCAAACTCCATTTGGGCAGCTTGAGCTAGAGATCACCCTGATCCTGTCTCTGAATGAACAGGATGAGAAGCTAGGAGGTATCTTTGCCTTGCATTCTGGGAAAGGGGCACCCTGAATTGCATGGCCCTAAGAGCTGGGTTTTGCATGGTGTGATCAAAGCTGTCTCCTATTTATGCCCTTCCCAACACTTTGACTGAAAATAACGAATCTATTCAACCTGAGAAAGAGATTTTCACCTGCTTAAGGGGTTTGGGAAAAAGTACTTGATTGTATGTGTTACGGTTCAAAGCTGGCTCAAAGTTCTGTTCTTTGTTCGGGGGTGGAGGTGCCACATCCTGCCCTTTGATGGCTTCTGCATCCAGCTCTTCCCATTATTTCACTAAGACACATGAGCTCGGTTACCCCGCTTTTATCTGTGCTAAATATAAATGGAAAAACAAACAACACAGAAAGGTAAATAAAGAACAGGAAGTGTAAGACAGACCTCTTGAGACTCTCAGTATTCCCACATGTTTTGTGTTACAAACCAGCAGGCGAGCACTGCCCTGCCACACAGGTGGAAATGGTGTGTGGAGGCCACTGAGCGCTGGATATTTACCCTGTATCAAATGACAGAAAGGGCTGAGTGAAACAGCATTGTGCAGAAGCACCGTGAAAGGCTACAAGGTTTCCAGCATTCCCTCAGTTTCTCTAGGGTGGGCTGGTGTTTGTATAGTTGCCTGCAGTAGGAAAACATGGGCTCAAAATACCAAGATAAATCTATCTTTATGTTGCTGGTAAGCAGGGGTGCTACTGAACTCTGTTGAGCTTTTATTACTAGGTAAGAAATTTTGTGTAATGTTGTGGAGTTACGGGCTAATTATTAAAATGGGTGCTATTGTGATGAACAGCTCTCTACTCCATCTAAAAAGACAGGCAATGTCTGACCTTAGACTGACTGATGCAGCTGGACAAAGCAAACGAGTTGTGCTTCATTTTGCTACAGGACCATCCAATGCTTGATTGTTAAATTTCAAGGTAGACACAGCCTGCAGAAATTCAGCTGGTGGAGAGATAGACAGATGAGTTTGTTGTTGTGGAAAGTGGAAGATTTTCAAAGGCTGCAGAAAGTTATGGATGTTGAAAAGACCCGAGGGAAAAGGCAGTGGGGGTAATTCACTGTGTCACTGGAAGCTTTAGTTATTTCCCAGAATCTGATCACCTTCCAGAGTGATAGCAAAAGTCTTCAGAGTTCAGCAGGTCTGACCTCTGGTGAAGTTTCCTGTGTTTTCACGCAGACAAAATGTGTTATGGAACCGAGGTTAGCATATTTTTATGTCAGTGTGCCTTTTCTGGAGGAGGTCTGGAAGTCGGGCAATTTGCTGGGGTGGTGGTAGCAATTCTACTATTTTCCCTCAACAGTCAAATAAGAGGTACAAAATTTTATAGGTTTTATGAGATGGCCTTGGCTCTTTTTGTTGTTGTTGTTGTTGTTGTTGTTGTTGTTGATTCCCTGTAAATTAATGGAGTATATTAGTTTCCAAAAGATAATGAAGCTCAGGCTTTGTCAAACTCAGAATCTTATGCAACACTTACAAGTTTATTCAGGCTTATTAATTTCAGTGAAGGGTTGAAAGTAAAGCATTTAAGTGAAGAGCACACCCTTGGTTATTTGCCTTCTGTTGGTGAAGTGTCTCTCTGTGTCTGTCTCTGTTTATGTAAGTATGCTTACAGACATTCCTGCTCCTGCAGCTAGCTGGAAAAGATAAAGGAAAGGATGAGAAGCCAGGCGTTGGACTCGATGATCCTTACGGGTCCATTTCAATTCATGATATTCTATTATTCTATGACTTTTCCCCAAGATAAAAGGGGAAGGGATAAGTAAAGTGAGATTCACCTCAGCTGGTTGCAGATATCCACAAGAGAGTTGCCTTACAACGATCTGGTGCTGTATGTCCTCCCAGATGTCATGGTGAGGAGAGGGCCACCTTGTGCATCTGTGTGTATCACCCTTTCAGCATCAAAACTAGCTGAAAGGTATATGATTGTCTTACATATGAGGAGACAAATGCCACCTTCAGTGACTTGACCAGCATGTCACAGTGTGGGAGAGTCAAGAGATGAGCAGAGTGCTCTTAGGAGCAAAACCAGAGCTTTTAGCATCCATGTGTTCATGGTCCTCTCTGTAAATCAGCTGCAGTAGGAAGCTCCAGTAGCAGGTTCCTAGTTCCTGTGATCCCCAGCAAATTGTGCCACATATCTGAACTCCCAGAATGTAATAGGAAGCAAAGTTCTGGGTGTCAGGGTTCAGTCTGCATGCACAGCTTGGGGTGGGATGGGGAAGAGTGAATCACCACACAGATAGCCAATAGTTGCATCAGAAGTAGATGAAAATATATCATTTTAGAGATCCTTGTTTTAGCATAAGATTGATCCAGATCAGGAACTGAAATTGTATGTGCCAATTTGAATTTGGCTTGTTCCTCAGAACAGTGGTTGGAAGACAGAGAGAGTGTTCGAGGAAATGTCCATGTGGATTTGCCTTTTTATCATTGCTCATCTTTCCCTGTGGTGAATTTTTTCCCCATTCTTTCAGAAGCTGTGTGTGGTATATACCGTTCACATTACATGAACTATGGATTGCTAAGATCATTGCTGGATGTAGTATTGTTAGGGAGATGATTACATGCAGTCAGTGCTCCCGGTAGAACACTGCTGAAGAGTTCACACACAACACAGAACTGTATGAGTTCGGTTTCACAAATGAACTGCCTGCACAGAGCATGTTTTACCATTCTGTTCGGGTGACTGGAGATGGAATTCTACCACTTTTGTACAAAATCTAGAGAAATGCTTGTGTATTTCAAATAGTGTTCTCCTTTGAATATATTTGATACTTGGTTTCTTCTTGGCTTTCACTGATGGGGAATTTTTTTTTTAGTTTACTGCACAGTTACTTTCTTTGACACCTCTGCCAATGGTGCGAGCCTGAGCAGACAAGGCAAGTACTTTCTTTCAGTTCTAGAGTGTCTGAGACTTGCTCTCTGTTGTTTCAGCATATAGGCACCACGAAGGCTCAAGGGGATGAGATTTCCGGGGTGCCATTTTGTGTCCAGGCAGGACCAGCAGAGCGGCAGGAGCCCAGTGGGAACGCTTTCCACATTTGCTGCATCTGCACTCGCGCTGGGTATGTGACAGGGTACTGTACCAGAAGGTGGCACTCCAGACCCTCTAATACATGTCCTGAGATACGTTGAGTCTCCATGAGTACCTCCGAAGAGTGTCAACGTTCCATGTTGAGTTAGTGCAGTTGAGCCTTTGCCTCTCCTAAACTGCGGTTTGAGATCTGCATGCCACTGTCCCTTTTACCTGCTCCCGTTGTGATAAGAAGAGCTTTGTTCTGCTCTTGGTAAGAGTGGAGGCAGTGCCTTGGTAAGGATTCTTCCTAACCACTTTTAGGGATGAGGCTGACTTATTTTAGGAAGGGAGAGAGTTTCCCCTTTGCAGAGGCAAGTCATACTGTGCTGCTTGTCCTCAGAGCCACTGAACCAGCTTTGCTCTTTTTTTAATTTGGTGTTACAGAAAGAACTGATAAAACTGCTGAACCTGCTTGTGCACTGGGAAGAATGGCTCTGGCAGATCGGTCTTGCTCTGATAGGCAGGGGAACATAGAGATTTTAAAAGCAATTACAAAGCAAGCAGCAGTCTCAAAAGAATGAGTGGGCTATTAAAGATTTGAACTTAATAACAAGCCCAACTACTTCCCTATCAAAGTACCATCTCTCCTTTGCTTTTCCCATCCTCGTGCCCAATTAGTGCTCCTCTTTCACACTCAAGGGCAGTGGCCCCTCTGATTTCCTCTTTTCCTAGCAATGTATTCTCAGTTAATACGACAACTCAAGATTTAATCATTCAGCAACCTGCCAGCACATGGAAGAGCAGACCAGTCAGCATAACTGGCTGAGGTAACTGCAGTCAATGCAAGGATCTCCTCCACTGCACAGAGCTTTGTCGCTTGAGGTTACACAAGGTCCCTGGATTTCCTACTCTGTGTGGTTATTTGCTGGATCATTGGTCTGTAGAAGAAAATAAGATTCCTGCAGCTGAAGTTCAGTATTTCCCTGATATGCATGTTCCTTAGGAACCAGAAATAGTTGTACCTCTTTAGCACTGAATTTTCATTTGTTTTTACAAGGTGCTCATAGAACTGAAATGAACATTTTACTAATTTCCTGTTTTGTGTACAATACAGATACTTCATTTCCAAAAAGCCTTTAACAACAACCTCATAATGGATTAACTTATAATTTAAAACCTTCATGCCTCCTAAATATGAGGGACTGACCCTGTCTCACTGGAATGTGATTAAATGAGATATCTCTGATAAATCTCTACATGTTTCTCTGAAAAGCAATTTCCACTTTGTTATATTACAGTAGTCGGTGCCATATGAAGCAAAGGAAAACATTTGTCCAGCAGGACGTCATAAATTTCATGACAGATTTTAAATTTTCCTGGATGAAATGTTTAAAGTGAAGCAGATGGATCTTCTAAAACAGGCTGGCCTTTCCTGAGTTCACGAGAAGCTGCTTCATCTCCTCTGTTCGAAGCAGTATGAAATCCCCTCTGCAGAGGAAGCCTGGTAGTGGATGGAAGCAATATAGGTGTTGGCTGCTTGTCAAACCGGGGGAAAACCAACACCATCTGAAAACCAGTATTATAAATAATTAGTCAGGATCATTTTTTGATAAGTTGATTGTGCCCCATAAAAGAGGGATTGTGGAACACACCATACCCCTGGCAACTTGGACATATTCCAATTTTTACAGTGCAGCAAGATCAAGTTAAATCACTTCTCCAAATAACCATTATTTGTTTGATTTGTTTTCCTAAGAGCTTTTGGTTATGTCAGTAGTTGTCAGATGCAGACTGACGCTTGTGATGTCTCGTGCCTTTCAACTTGAGAAAGTTGTATAAACTTTGTTGCCCTTCAGTTAGAAGGAGCAAGAGTCTTTTGAGAATGAATGAAATTCTTCAGCCCTCAGCCCTGAAACGTGATTCTTGGGTCAGTCTTCAGCATTGCAGGAAGTCTGCATGGTGGTGTTTTACGCTGTAAGCCTACCTTCTTCATAAAGACGTATTGAGAGTGACACCTAAATAAAGAATGATTGAGACCCTGTATGTGCTGCCTCTTTCTGAATTGGTGAAGGAAACTTTTACAAAAGACACTTAGGTTGCTATCTGTACATCTCCAAATAGTACTTGATGCATAGTACTTGAACTTCAGCACAGTACATATACATAAACTATATTTATACTATATATATTAAAAAAACAGGATTTGGTTTTGACATCTACGTGGCAAAAATACTCATGACATTCTAGTCTTGACATACGTTTCAGTGGATGAGCATTTTCTCTACATATATTGCTATGGTCCAAATATTTGTCTTATTTAGGCTGAATGCTATGATTAACAGAAGATACATGCTGCCAGGATGAATTGGACTACAACAGAAATAGAAAAGAGAGAAAAATAAAACCTCTTTTGAAATGAAAAGGTGATATCAGTGACAAGAGAATAAACTCGATTCTGGAATAAGATAATTCTTCCAAGTAAGAAGAACTTTCCCTGAGGGAAATATGTTTATGTAGTAAATTGATGAAAATTGTGGGATTTAGTGGAAAATAATTATTAGCGAAGGAAAATTTTCTACAGGAAGAACAATCTTCTAAAGGAATTTTGATTATTTTTCTTCCAACAGGTGGTCCAGACCTCTGATCCCACCTGGATTTTCTTGGCATTGCTGAAATCCAGTGAATCCCCATTGATGCTAGCTACATAAAGACCATAAATTGTAAAACTCCTTATTAACCAAAGAATCCATAAGGTGGACAATCTTGCTCAAACTATAAGAAATAGTGACTATAAGAAATGTTTGTGCAGAGAAATACTGGAGATTTCTAATAGCTACCAGCAAATTTGTATTCTGAGGCCCTGGAGAAGTGGAAGTCCCAAGTAAGATTTAACTCCAAGTGCTGAGGACTAGATGGAGAACAGCAACATAGTCGTTTTGCCTTTATTATTCTTGCACTGTAACCTGACTTTGGTTCAGGAAGAGGAAATCCATGGCCTTAATTGAAGCCAATCAGTGAAAGGTCATGGGCTAATACTTAACAGACAGCAACAGAGGAAAGAAAAAACAAGGGAAAGGTAAGGTCTCCACTTGGTTCAAAGACTCAGTTGGATTCCGGAGACAGAATGCACCTGGAAGGAGAATGCACTTGGACCCTGAATATACACATCACTTGGGATTTATAAAATTAAATTGAGTTTATTTATAGTATTTACTTGCCATTTTCCCAGTGGCCTGTGCAGCAGCAACTTCTGTGTGTGGAGGTGCGGGTGACTACTGAAAATGCTCAGGTGTTTGTTACACTGTTGTGACTGTTTTTTAAGGACCAGAAATGGGATTCTGCGGTTTAAGGTATTCTAAAGGTTGGAATTAAATTAAATATTGCAAGAGATTATTCCAGAGTGTGATCAGTGTCTTCTACTGTTTGATTTCTTCCTTTGTTTTGTTTTGTTTTCTGAGATCCAGTAATATCATGACTTTCCCTGGATTGTGTGGTCAGCTGTTGAAATTATTCCCGGGCTCCAGATACAGAAATATTTTGTGACTTCTAAACTATGTTTTCTTTCAGTATTTAAAATGCGATGCTCCTTCCCATAGCTACAGTGGACACAGAAAAGAGGCTTTTAAAAATTATTTCTTCCTTTTAGAGCACATAAGAATCTAAGATGGTCATGGTCATGGTCTGGTTTGAGCTAATCATAGTCTGTTTGCTCACTGAGTAGTCTAGCATCAGCTTCATCAAGCCCAAGATTTATTTAAAAATGTCTAATTCAATTAGGTTCTTGCTTAGGTTAGCAAGTACACATTCATAAGCTGGAGTACTTACACCAGAATCTTAATCTACTGGTCTCAATCTACTGAAATGTTTTTTGGCTGTTTGGCAGTACTCGTACTATCTTTTAACGAGCTGAAGTGATCTTCCAAAGCATTTGCTATGTGTGCATTTGTCCCAGTGGCTCAAGAGAGTAAGATCAAGAGGGTAAATGAAGGCCTTGGTCAGTTTCATATCAGAAAGAACAGATTAATGTTTTGTTTCAGACTCTGTAAGAAGTTGCCTCAATCGTTCTCAGGTACAGGGACAGTAGATGGCACAAATATGTATCTACTGCTTTTGGAATCTGGGCTGAAACTTGTGCTGGACACCATGTCGTAATGGGGATTACCAGCTGATCTGAGGAACTTGGATGTCTTTATGAAGGACAGAACAGAGCAATATAGTAGCTGTGTTTCATGATGGATAAAAAATGAAAGCCATGTTTCTGGGAATATGTTTCTTGTTAAAAATATTTGTGATTCAAGTCCTCAGAGCTAAGTAAATGATTGTGTTCATGGCATGAGAGAAGAGCTCATAGAGCTGATCCAGAAAATAGGTCTTTGTCCTAGTTTAGCAATGAAAACCCCGTTATAAACAGCACTGGGGCAGAATTACTGCCTTTGTGAAGATGGGTGCATTTACAAAGAAACCCAGGACAATGATGTGTCAGCAAGAAGTAGCTCTTACTTAAGCCTGTGTAAAGAAGAATCTGTTTTTAAATAGCACGTATTGAGAGATTCTATGAGACTTAGAAAGCTATTTTAAAATGGTTGAGAGGGATAAACAAAAGGAAATGTGCCATACCAAGAATAACTGAATTTATTCTAAGTACAAGTCCACAACACCAGTAAGGCAAAGTTCTTTTCGTTTCCCCACAACTGGAAAAGAATTTCAGATTCAGCATTTCACCCTGTATTATGAAGACTTTGTGGCCTCTTAGTTACACTGCACAGCAGGACTAAGAGTACAATGCGTGGGCAGAACCAGAAGATCATCCAAAAGAAAAACAAAAAAAACAAAAAAAACTTTGAGGAACGTTTTTTTGTATGTCAGACACCTCTGGACAGTAACATTGCTTTTCTAATATTTGGAATTCATGATACCAGGGAGAATTCTATTTTCAGTGTGAGACTGCTAAGGGTCCCCTTGTTTTCCCTAAATTTGAACATTGTTGCAAAGTTGCAGTTAATTTCCAGGCATGGAAAAGTATATCTGTAATTGTTATTGTTTCTGATATTCCTTCTTGGTATTATTGCTGTGCTCTATTTCCTCAATGTCAGCATCATGTTTTATCTAATTATACAGCAGTATAATTAGATGGAAGATAATTAGATGAATGGGAGAGCTCACAAGATTTATTATTCATGGGTTCTAATCTGTGTCTGGATTCTTTATCAGATATTTTAAACAGGAATATATCTTTGAGCAGAAAAATCTCTAGACTTTGGCTCCCAGTTTGTGAAATAAAGGTAATAGCTATGCTTCTTTTCCTAGAAGACACTCCATGAAAAAAAAAAAAATTGACAACTATGCATTGATCTGTAGATCTGAAATTTATATCATTAAATGTATAGCTTTGGTGGTTGAACACCAGTAGACTGCTCAGCACTGCCATGGCACTCTCTCACTCTGCCTTTTCAGCAAAATGGGGACAAAAGCATGATGAAAAAAAGGCTTGTGGGTTGAGATAAGGGCAGGGTGATCACTGACCAATTAGCGTTCTGGGCAAAAGAGACACAGTTTCTCATTCTTCTTTCCCAATTGCTGTTGTGAAGCAGTTTTTTCTCTTTTTTAAATCTATTCTTCCGGAGACAGAACTGGTGTTGCTCATAGCTCAGCTCTGCTTGGAAGCAGGTCCCTGTTAGAGCAGCTGGAGGTGGATCTGATCTGATGTGGGGCTGTGCTGGACTCTGCTCATGGAGGACAACCCTGCAGCCCTGTGCTACCAAGACCTTGCAACACAAGTCCAGTACAGTAGCTCAAGTTCATCCTTTTGGTTATGAGGACAGTTTCGGAAATAGCAGTAAATTGCTGTTTCCATCTCTACCACTACCACAGAGGTACAGGAAGGAAGATATCTATCCTGCAATCTGATTGACTGGTACAGCAAAGTATATGGCAAGGAAGGGTAGGTTGGACACATGTCTATCAGAGTACCTACGAAATCTAAGCACTTCAAATCATTAATAATTTTATCCTTTCAACATCTGCCTGACAGGGAGGGAATGGCTGTTATTTTCATTCTACACTGACAGAAGCAAAGGACCAAAGCTTGGTTCTCCTAAAAATTCAGACTAGCCCCTGAAAACCACTACTGTTCTTGCTGCTACTGCATTGCTGTATTTGCCAAGATTTGATTAAAGATGAGATGAATTTATTGTGCTTAGGCATCAGATATTTGCAGATATCCTTTCAGTTTCCCAAATTTCAAACTAATGCTTAAACTTCTAGACTATTATTCTGTGTTCCATTACTGTTAATGAATGTGCCTCTGAAAAGAAACTTCAGTTTGCCAGCATTAGACAACTGAGTATCCCTTCCATTCTCTGTGTGACTTTATTATGTGCTGCTGCTGTTCCCAAGTTTAGGGAACAGTTTGAAGGATATCCCTATGATTAGAATAAGTTACTTGTTTAGAGTAGACTCTGCTCATGCAGTGCAGAACGTGAGCTGGAAATCAGAGTATTGGTTTAGCAAAACTACCCACACAAAAGTAAGCAGGGTTCAGTGCAAATGAGGAAAAGGAGGAAGTAATAATTGTTACACTTTGGAGAGAAGATGTGAAAAAACAGATTGGACTCTACTGCTCTGAACACCTCTAAAACTTCTGGTTTTCATCAGCAGGTACATCAAATCCATGGGCTCAAATCAAAGCCTGACGAGCTTGCATATCCTGTAGCTGCAGTTCCTACACTCATAGGTAATTATTTCTGGGGAGTCTGGGGATGGCAGGTTCTAAAAGTAATTGTCATGACTATTTCTTTCCTTTGATAAACTGACATCCAGGACCTGATGTTGGCATGAGAGTAGCTCTCAGTTGAACACATTTGCTTAGATGCCTACAATAAACACCCATACCTGCCTGGCCTGCTTTTGACCACCTAACTTCAACATTCTGTTGTAATGCCCCAGTTAGCTATCTAATTCAAGCTTAAAGTCGGTAATAGATATAGGGACAGTAATAGATTACAATAATCCATATTGCATGATTTTCCACCTGAAGATGTCTCTTACTTTTGGAAGGACAGCAGGCAAAAGAACATCATTTATGTACCTAATATTCATTGCATGATTACACAAACAAGAACACACTCAAAAGACCCCCCTTAGGTTACTTGTGTTGTGTCATACGTGGTCATCTCTATCTGTGTGTCACACAAACTACTACCCACGCTATTGATTGGTACTAATGATTTTTCCTTTTCTCACAAAGCTTGCCTTTTGTGTTTGAAGTTTGTCATCTGCTTTGTATTTTAAAACTGTTTTTCTTCCGGAAAAAAACAAAAAACAAAAAACACCAACAAAAAGACAAATGCAAAAATTTCTCCATATTCTTGTACTTCCAGAAAAGGTCAGTCAGTAAGGACACTGTTGAGAAATCTGGTCTTTTGGTGGAAAAATGCCTGTTTTTTGTTTGTTAGACAAGACTAACTAGAAAAGCAGCATGTGCCTAGATGCTGAAGTTTGCTTCAGGTGTACTGGTCATACTGGAGAGTATTGTGAAGCTTTATTGTCCTAACATGTCATCTAAGAAAATGAGCTATCAAAATTATGTAAGAGCTTCTCAGAGCTCACTATATTGCACGTTACCAAAGGCATAGCAGCTTGACTGAGCAGTGGAGTATCATCTTTGGGCTGTAAATCAGCGTGCAGAACAGGCACAGGTTCTTAGGTCTTCAGAGTTGCTGCAAGTCCTTAGAGTGAGTTTGCATTTCTTTCAAGGTACGATGTAGAAATTGGGCTGTCTGTATCCACCTCACTGAAGTTTGATGTAAAAAGCCTCCTCAGGTGATGTGCTCCATTGAAGACAATCACCCTGCAGTGTGTTGGTTGTATTGGCAAGTTTCTGTCCAATCTCATGCTAAATGCTTAAGGAAAAACTTCTTACTGGTCTAAAAAGGCTGTTTAACAGTTTAATACGCATCACTATATGATGATTTTTTTTTTTTCCTGAGATTCAGCCTAAATTTTTATTGGTTCAAGGATTACTCTGTTGTGCCTTGTTATAACAATTGAATGGCTTTAAGCAACTTCTTTTTCTCTCACTTGAGATTCAGCCTTGGTAATGTTTCACATCATTATTAATAAGAAAACTATGCATATATAATTTGTGGGGCACATACACAGTAGATTACACTACACAAAGACTTGCTGGATTCTGAGTGGAACTACAGGCCTTTGTTTCCAGATTATGATTTAAATGGCTTTGGATCAGGCTCATAGGGAGATACAGTTAAAATAATGATTTAAATAACTGGAATCAATGTTTAATTCTTTTGAATCCCAACAGTTTTTAGAAGCTAACTCACTACTGTCTTGGCTGTCTTATTCCTTGCTCATTGCTTTCTCTCCACTTGGAGATGATCTAATTTTCTGAGGATCTCTTTTAAAAATGACTAAGTGTGACTAATCAATGTTGTTGGGCTAGTTTTCTGGAGAACATGTTGCATTTCAGTTCTAGTGAGGTCTTTCCTACACTGCTGGCTAAATGCATTCCAGATTTAGCTTTATGTCTCTTTTGTAGGATCTGTTACACTTCACAGACTAGGTCAGTAAATTCATGTAGCTCCACTGAGGTGCCATCATGAAGGTTTACACCAGATGAGGCATCTATTTTCTTCCTACTGGACAGATAATGTGCATGGTCTGTTTAGAAATGAAGTCTCCTTTCTTGTTGTTCCATTAGCTTTAAAGAAAATATCTCTACCTCTTAATAATACTGTAGTCATTTAAGACAGAGAGGAAATGGACCCTCCTCCCCACCATGTACAAGGTGCTGTATAAAAAGGGGAGTAAATGGGGAATATATCAAATAACTTAAATTTAAATTTAAAGCAGCGAATAGATTCAGATAAACAAAGGGATGGACCAGAGTTAAAGCCAGAGGCAGAGCTGATCATCCTGACTTGCAGTGTCCTCACCATATCTTCCAATCTCTCTGCTGTTAACATTTTTTTGTAGAAAATCACCATGGTTCCCTTTGTGTAGAAAAACTTACACTTCCTTCTTGACTTAAGATCTGTAGCCCTTCTGGGTGAATGAAAGACTCGGACTCCTGACCCAAGGTATGGGGGATAACCATGTAGTCATCACTGTTTGAACAAGAAAGTCAATCATGACACAGTTTAATGACACAGTTTTTTCAAAGGATTAGGGCCATGGCTAGTAAAATATCTAGCAGCACTGGCATAATACACCTAGTGTTTAATTCATGTGTTGCCAGCCAGAGACACGCAGCACTGTAAAACGTAATTATTCTAAACTCTCTGAACAAAATTTTACTCTAATGTTTCTGGGAAAGTGACTTTTCTTGCTGTACGCATAGGATATGTCACCTGACTCAAACTGAGTGTCAGTGTCACAGGATTTGGATGATTATCATATGATATTCCCCAGTTAGCATCTGAACTGAGGCTTGAAACTACCATTCATGCAGTGAGATAAATTTAAGGTTGCTGTAAGTCTGTTAACTTGTAGAAAGGACTACTGCTGAACAACAAGCATGTCAGTGAATGGGATGCATTTTCTGAAAGGTGTTAAACTCAGTTTTGATGGAGGATGTCTCTGTTTACTCCAGCTAGCTCATGTGAAACACTCATGGGATGCAGAAGCCTTTCATGAATCATAGCCCTTCTTCCCTTGACCAGCTGATCTGCATGCTTACAGTTTTGTGCATTTGATCTTGGGACACATTTAGGGAGTGGGGAAAAACTGCTGCCTTGGTGAAGGACTGACATGGCATATCATGTTCTTTTTTCCAAAGGTTTTGTGTTGCCTTTATTCTGAAGCCCTTAGTTGTTAACTACTTATTTGTTTGTTTTAATATTAAGTAGACTTAAAGAAGATTCAAAAGCCACAGTCTCATGACTGGTATGGTACTACTTACAGGAGTCTTAACAAAATGTTTTGGATGAGGGCAATATGATGCCCATGAAGTAATGTCCTGTGAATAGATAGATGTACAGAGCGGCTGTATTCTAGGCATGCAGTCAGTCCTGTTCCCAGAACAGGGACATTGAACATTGGTTATCTTTAGGGAGAATTATTTCATCTTTAATGAAGTTTAGCTAACCAGTGCCCAACATTTTTAAGGATACATTACACTGTCTCTCTTTGAAGTAGAGTCCCTAGAATCCTGTGTCAGTACTTCATTCTCCTTGGAGCTCAGTTTGGAATTAGGAATCTTATTTAGTCTGATTTTGAAGAGAAGGTTAGATAATGAACAACTGGACTGAGGACGTCCAAGTTGCTGGGGATTTTTTCTTGAAAATCTCCACTGCTCAATGTGAGAAAAGACTGCAGGGACCGTGTGGTTTCAGCCACAGAAAGAGAAACTTTTGCATTCAGATCTGCTTTTCAAATCCTGATGTGGCAAATCTTTCAAATAACTGATAGCCTTGCAATTGTTGCTTCTAAAGAGTACATCAGAAGAGGTGAAGGGATGTATTACCTCGTCTGGAGATCAAAGAACACTTCCACTGGAAGTGCCATTAACAGTGTATTTACTTTAATAACCTCCACAAAAAAGTAAACTAGCCGTTTCAGTCTCACTATCATTTATGAAAGCCATCAAGGAGGAAGTTACAGATTTGTAAAGTCAGCTGCAAGAATACATCAAGTACAAATTCATACAATGACTTGCTGATTATTGGAGCTTTCATTTCTGAAACAGCAAAGAATATCTGCTCTTTATAAGCCAGATGGAGGGGCATGAGATGCAGAAGAACACTTACAGAAATAGACTCTTTAAGTGGGAAAAATCAACTTCTTCTTCCTCGTCAGCATCTCAGTACACTTCTGACTGCAATAACTAACAGCACCAACCATTGCTGATAGTGTATTCTGTGCACTGTATGTATATTTGTGATGTACATGCAATGTGATGGGGAAAGTAGGAGCTCTTAAGAGCACAAGTTTCACCAATGCAGCAACTGAACTTGATTGTCTGGTGCTTCTGCAAACAGGTTGTTCACCCCCAGTAAACTTCTAGGATGGATTTGCAGACAATTGGTGTATAAAATCAGTATGTCTCTACGGTGTGCTCTGTAAGGAGTTACAAAGTGATCTAATCATTAAATTCCAATTTATGCATAGATCATGAATGGAATGTAGATGGGAAATGCTTTCACCACTTGACTACATGTATGCTAATAAAAACAGTGGATCAGTTGCATTCTGTAACTCTGGTACCCACTGACATAGTATGGTTATACATATTATCAAATTCTTTTCCCTCAAAAAGCCAATTCCCAACTCTCGTCTTTCTCCCAGACACTGGGTTATCCACTTTCTTTCTCTTTTCACTCCTTCCAACATCTAGAAAATTTCTCACCTTTCCCCAGCAGCCTGATGCTCCTTTCTGTCCATTGTCATGGCCCTACAGCTGTTTCTATGGGCAGAAGCACTGCCTACGGTAAGAGGAGCTAGCAGAGAGTGATCATGCCTTATTCCCTTTGGAAGGGAGCTCCTTTTCCCAACTTTAGTATTGTATTGCTGCCCAAACAAATTTTTTGTCATCAGTGGCAGAGTTGAAGTGGTGGCTCTGAGCAGCTGGTGCCTGTTCTGAATGTAGGAAGGGAAATTTGTGATAGCTTGTGCTAGGCAATGGGCTGAATGTGGGCAGACAGAAAAGTGGTCAGCAAAGTTAGAGTGCATTTACATACAATCCCAGGAATGAAGCTGGTGTGTATAGTATTTTAAGTGTTTTGCATTCTTTATGTGGTTACCCTGGAACAGTGGTCTGTTTAAGTCACATTTGAGAAATCTGATTAGGGAAGAGCATAGGCAAGGGGTTCATCTACCACATCAGATTCTTCTGACGCTGCCACTAATCACACTACTGCTTGTGGTGAGCAGAATCTTCTTGTTTCCCATGGATTAGTATCTCTCAGCTCTGTGGTGCTCTGTGCTGTGTGGCCGGATGGTTTTTGTGGGAGTGATGATGGCGAGCTTGCTGCCCATTAACTTCCCTCACTTTCTCTGATCATAAAGGATGATGCAGTGTACTCAACTGCTATGATGTTGATTCAGCACCACTTCTACACTTCCTCAGTATGCTCACAGAAACTCAGAGCAGTTTTTTCTTGCTGGGACATAAGCACCTCTCTTGTATTATGATCAAGCAGTTAAACCATTGAGGTGTATTGATCTGCTTAAGTTCCATTTTGATGTGCTTACAAACAAACATAATTCCAAGACAAATTACTTAACTCTTACAGTTGAAGAATGGTGTATCTGAGTGACTTGTGTAGGCACTATGAACTCTTGCTAGAAAGCCATGTTCAGTCATCTGACCTGTGGCCTGAAGTTGATATTAATAAACAGGAAAAAATTAATAAGCACTGCAACAAATACCCAAAATCAGGAAAATCAGCCTAGTAGTGAGCACTGAAGCAACATCCATTCACTGGTCTCTCGATTTGACACAGGAGATGGCTTAGGATGGATTCTGCAGTCAAAGAAACTGCAGTGAAAGTGATTGAAGAGGGTGACTGAGTTGAGGTTCAACTGAATCTCAGCAAATGTTCTAGATAACAGTGCTTGTTAAGCCTGGGAACATTGACAGTGTGTACATGGGACAACTGGAGGGTGATTGCACCAAAATGCTAACCCCCCAAAAGATGAATGCCCACTGGTTTAAACAGTAGGTAGGCAATTACAAGGATGCAGTGTTTGAAAAGTGACGTTACAGCATCAGACCTGAAATTAGCACGGTTATTTTGTCTCCTACTCTTCCAGCATCTCAATGAAAATAGTTATCATCCCAGAATTTACACCCAAAAAGGAAGAACTTGTCATATTTTTCTGTTCATTTAGCTCTGAGGCACAGAGGATGGACTCCCTAATATCTCTAACATCAGAAGATGTGAGATGAGCCACCCAGTTTACTCTAGGTCATTCTGTAGGTAAAACCTTCAAATGGATACTTCTAGGGATGTAAGGTGAGACGGAATGATTCCTTTTCCAAGTGTGAAAAATTACATTACTGTCAGGGTGGGATGAACAGCCCACTGAAAGCATCAGTGCATTTCTGATGGGAGATATCACTCTTTTTCTATTTGATAGCAAAGCCTCACTCTTCCATTGGAAGCCTGGGCTATCCCTGTGCAGCCTGGTCTACTATTAAACGTGGAAGTTGGTGGCCCTGCTGTGGTGGTGGTTTGGAGATTCGTGATGCTTGAGATCCCTTCTAACCCAGGCCATTCTGTGATTCTGTGTGATTCAGTTTTCCCTCTCACTCCTCTTCCCAGTTTGCTTTCTTCTGCAAGTGTTTACCCAATGCATTTATGCAGCTACAGACACACCAGCTTTGCTCTCTGAAGGATTCTTGAAAACAACCTCTCCCCTGATGGTGTCTTCATAAATGCAGCTCTGTGCTTTACAAATAAGCATGACTGTAGATGAAGACTTAAAGCTAAAAGCTGCTTTTCTTTGCTCTACTCCATTTGTAGTATAGCACATGATATATCTTAGTTTATCTGAAAACATAAGGGGATGATATCTCTTTAGCAATTTCTAGATTTACTATATTACACTTCTGAATAAGCCATGGAAAAATTGCCTAGTATCTATTTTTTCTCTGCATTGGAAACAATGGTACTTAGTAGTAGAAACTAATTACACACATGAATTTAGGAGATAGAAAAATATATACGCTGTATTTCTGTGCATGTGCAGGGAAGGAAAATGGAAGAGTAAATACCAGAAACCTTAAATCGTAGAATACATGATACCATATGGAACTGATTGATAGTATATTACACAGTAAAAACCAAAAAGGCCCTCAAGTAATGTTTTTTGGACAAATTATTCTGCTATAAAATGATTGTTTCAAGTTTGTGTTTGAAGCGAAGCGGCTTGTAATAGGGATTTATTCAGACTTTTGCTCCTACCATTGATTTGTAGCTAGGGGATCTCCTTCAGAAAAGAATTCTTTTTCCAGCTGGAAAACCACAGCCACATTATGATTGTAAGTTCCCTAGCAAAGAAGAAAGTTAAAACACATTAATGCACTCGTAACTGCTTCTCCAGCTCTAGTGTATCTGTTCTGTGGAGTGCTTTGATTTCTGAGCATTAATATAAACCATCTTAAACCTCAGTATGTCTTCTAAACACAGATGTATATGCATAATGTTTGTTTATATTTGTTGTTTTAAAAATCTATATTTGATATATTTAACTTAACTAGCAACAGGAAAACTTCAGCCTCTCTGGAATAATCCCTCCAATAAGAAATTTAGAGCCAGCAGTGTATAATTTACCCAGGGCTGGACACAATCTGGTGGTGAGGGGGAGGTGCAAGAACCATGAATACATCTCCATTGAGGGGAAGTGAAAGATGAGGACCGTAGGCCATTTGGTTTCCTCTAACATTGCCTCATGGTAATGCTTGAGATCACCATTTAGTAGAGCTCTTCCTCACTTCTGCAAGGAAAAGAAGGAATTATGTAACAAAAAGCCTGAAAAGCAGCATGAAGAAAGGGAAAGGAAGTGTGAACAAAGTGTTTACCTTCCTAATTAGATCAATGTCCTTATTCATTTCTCATATACATCAAACATGCCAGAACTATGACTATCATGTAACCAACAATGTTAGCTCTCTTACTATATTGCTTTTGCTGATACGCAAGCATTCTAGATCCAGTTAATGTATACTATCTGAGAGACAGAAGTGGTCAGAAATGCAGAGTACTTCTGCTGCCTAAACACCTGTTTCTGAGAGAAATGTGCAGTGTGAATTTGTAATCTAAGGCAGCCCAATTGTCCCTTCCTTTTGGCTTTTTCACCACGTTCAAGTGTGTCAAGGAAAACCATCACCTGTGATCTCTGCTGTATACCAGGGCAAAGCAGTTATGGTGGTGACAGGTAGATGAACCAATTCTGCTCCAAGTTGTGTTGGAGAAGCCACATGCTGTGCCACTCTGAAGTGCTGTTTCATATAGATAAAAGAAAACTAGACATATATGTATACAAACTGGGAGAAGAACTCCTTGAATGTAGCCCTGCTGAGAAGGATTTAAGGGTTCTGGCAGATGAAGAACATAATATGAGTCAGCAGTGTGTGTTTGCAGCCTGGAAAGTGAACAATATCCTGGGCTGCATCAGAAGAGGGGTGGCCAGCAGGGACAGGGAGAGGATTGTGTCTGCCTGATGCTCTGCCCTTGTGAGATCCTGTATGGAGTATTGCGTTCAGGGCTTGGGCCTCCAACACAGGAAAGATGTGGAGCTTTGGAGAGGCTCCAGAGGAGGACCACGAGGGGCTCGAGCATCTCTCCTGTGAATATGGGCTGAAGAAGCTAGGCTCATTCAGTCTGGAGAAGAGGTGGCCTTCCAATATGTAAAGGGAGTTTATAAACATGAGGTAATTTGACTTTTTACAAGGGTAGATAGTGATAGGACAAGGAGGAATGGTTTTAAACTAAAGGAAGGAAGACTTATATAAGATGTCAAGAAGATGTTTTTCACTGAGAGGGTGATGAAGTGGTAGAACAAGTTGCCCAGAGGGGTTGTGGGTGCGCTGTCCTTGGAGGTGCTTTAAGGTCAGGTTGGATGGAACCCTGGGCAATCTAGTGTGTGATCTACTGGCTGGAATCCCTGACTGCTGCACAGCGGTTGGAACTTCATGATCCTTGAGTTATCTTCCAACCCAAGCCATCTTATGATTCTATGATTCTATGATTCTATGTTATGATTGTTCTTGAGGTTTTGGTACCGGTAACTTTTTAACACTAAGAAGTGTCAAGAAACTTTGACACTTAGGTAAAAAATATTAATCCTGATTTCAAAATGTTGCCACCTAAGATCTTGTTGTATTTGCAGCTGTGTAATTTTCTATTCTGAGAATTAAAATGAATAAATTAAGGAAAAATAAGTTGTTGAAACATATTGTTCAACAGCTACTGTATTAATGCATCCTGTTTTCTCCAAAGCTAGCTCACAACTGCTGCAAATGCGGGGCTCCAAACAAAAACTGCAAAGAAAAGTGAAATGCTGTTCCACAAAAACTTGGCCAGACAACAAACATAACATGCTTAGTGTCCTAGAGCTCCTTGTCAGACTGAGCCTTTGCCACCACAGCCTATAGACATTTTTCTGTGCACGTTATTTGAAAGGGAAATCACTGCAATACTTCCTGTAACGCATATCAATCTGCTGTCAAGAGAAACCCAAGACAATTAACAAAAAGAGCTCCCACAATGACTGAAGATGACTGGGTAGTGTTTGGGCATACCAATGTTACTTATTTTGGGCAGGGAAATAACTTACCATTAGGCCTGGCTATATGCAAGCTTCCTCAGTTGCCAGTACTGTATGAGTATTTCTGCTTGCACATATTCACACTTCAGGGTGGGTTGTCAGCTATCTTGACAACTCTTCCTGGGTCTGTCAGACTTTATTTCTGATCCACAAGTGGCTTGTCAAATAGTGATTTTTGTGCAACTAGGAGGAACTGGAGGAACTTTAGGGATTCATTAAAAATATTGTTTGTTTCAACATCTGGACTTTGCAAATCATGAGCAAGATTTGCTGTAGTTTGAATTAATAAATCAAAATGGTTAAAATTCTTAAGCCAGGAAATTGCTTTCTGCACAAAGGGAGGTGGGGCAGAACTCTCTCCAGTCATACTGGGAGTCTGAATGGGAAGAGGCTGTGTAACCTGTTCAAGATCTCTGTGTAACTAAAGAACTCATGGGTCTCTATGGCCCATAAGTGGGATAAAAGCAGAGCACAGCCTTGCAGCTCACAGCATGTAGATGGAAAGGAACAGCTGATATTTCAGCATTAAAACCAACCCTAGATTCCATCAAAGGGAAATTGGTGCCTTTCATAAGTATTACAGAGCTTCCAGCACCTTGAGTCTGACGTGTCTTTTAAAAAAATACATCAGCCACTTTAAATAGTAGGTCAGCCTCCACACTGTAACGCCTCAGCTCCCAAGAGGCACCATTGAACTGACTTGCTCTTTTGAGCTAGTCTTCGTTTCTAGTTCTGAAGGGAAAATTTATCTATTTTTTCCTTTTAACTGCAGAAGATTTGAACTTCTCACATATCCAAAAGAGGAAAAATTCAAACTATAACCACTTTCCTGAAGGAATGGTACTTATTTTATTGTGGAATACCTGAAATTTGACATGGGAGATATTTATATTTTAAAAAAATGTTCATATAACTAATCTTTTTGTTAAAAGAAATTGTGACCTAGCTGTTGACCAGCCATTATCCTCCTGTCTGTCTACCCTGTTTCAGCACAAGAACAGTGCTTCCCAGTGTATGCATTACTTTGTGTACCCACAGAGATTAGAGAATTTACAAAGCTAGAAATAAGCATTTTCAATTGCTTCTTAATAGATTAACAATTTGCTCCCTTAGGAGCTGTGTCCACACATTTAACCACTCTACTGTAAAATATGGCAGCAAAAATACCTGCGTCTCAGAAATAGTTACAGCCAAGCCTGTTTTTGATATTGCTGTCTTCTGAGTATTTTCTGGAAGTGAAAACCTCTATCTATTTGCGTTTTAAACATAGCCCATCTTTCAGTCCTCCATAAATGTTCTGGAAAGAACATTCTGAATTCAAAAGAGCACTTGTGTCATGATTCTATAAATCAAAGTCTCTGTGGAGCAGATAGTACCCAGCAGTCATGTCGTGTGTTTAACACAGCACAAGGCTTCTGGATGGTGTTCACGGTGACATTTGGGGATGGGCTAAACGGGTCTTTCTTTCTGAGAAGTAACAGCACCATGGGAAGTGTTCTGACTCAGAATATCACTTGTTGCTCTGCTCTGGGATGAAAAAAACAAACAAAATGAAACTAAGTCTTCTTTCTTCACCATTGTCAGTGGACTGTTTTGAAAATCAAAGGGCTCAATGACAGACCAGGGATTACAAACAACAGAATAAGTGGTATATTATAAGAAAATTTGTAAAGCAAATACTTAGCAGTTTTACAAGTAAGCAGCGGTTCTTGTCTTTGGTTTGATCTGGGGAGTCTTCCCTCAGTTCACTCCATCACTCTCCTTCCAGGGCTTGCTACATCAGTGCAGCCCTGTTCTATATTGTGTCTTTGAAGACAGAGATCAGATTCAGCCAAATCCAAGTCCAAACCCATCCAGGAGCTACAGTGGGCTTCAAGGGGTAATTTCTGGGCACTCTGATAGTCTAAATTAGGAGGAAGAATTTCTTCTGCCAAAGTTCCTGTGGCACAAGAAAAGATCCTGTAGGAGCCAAAAATGCCAGTCAAACCAATCTGTTCTTTTCCTGTGACACTGCAGAACTTTGTTTGTAATGATTCTCATTATGTGCTTAAAACCACAGAATTCTTTACATAGTGCTAGTTGACATGTTCATATTTAGCACACACAGTGGGGTTAAGATTTGTTTCTTCAGTTGTGTATTTATTTGGCTCTACTACACCAACATGAGTACCCAAGTGAGAACCTCTTCAAAGAAGGATATGGCAAAGTATACTCCCAGTTGTTCTAGTTGGGACTCTCAGATGCTGAGTCTCTGAATTTAAAAGCCTTATGTTACATGCTTATTTTGAAAAGCTTGGCGCATGCAATTCTATAATGTCAAGTCATGCATTTGAATGACTGTTTTAAGGAATCTCCTGTTGTATCGTTCTTTCTTTTTCCATCCTCAATGTCCATTTAAAAACACAACAAATGAGTAACTCAAGAGTGTTTCAAGTGATGTGATTCTCAGCACAAGGAATGAATAAAAGGCTGAATCAGCAGGCATTAAAGAGTCACTGGAATTAATTTGTTCAGCAATATTTATTCTGCTGCATATGAAAGAGTGTAGGAGTAACTGAAGTCCTTGTTGGTTTCTGGTTGTGCCTCCAATGCTATGTCAGGTATTCATTACTTCACACACTAAAACTCAGCTAAGAACCATATATTTTTGGATGTAAAGATTTGTTCTAGCTTTCCATGCACTCTCATCCAATTAGTAGTTTATTATTCCTTGTGAAGTGGAAAAAGTTCAGGAACTGAGAATAACTGTAGTATGTGGAAACTGCCTTGTAAAGGCTCAAATTCCTTAAGCAGCACAAGTAACCTAACCCTGATTTTTCTCATTTTATATTCCACCATTGATCCGTACAAGTACTGGTGCCAGCTGGGTCCCTAGGCCCACATCTTTTTATGCTGGTCTTGGACATTTGATGTCCTAAACCTGCTGTGGTAAAACCTACTAAATTGAGTTCTGGATGCATAATTGGTTAAAGGAGCAACTAGTGTGTGTAGATGCAGAAGCATTTCGGGGTGGGAGGCATGCCAAGATGCTCACTGCCGTGAAGACAGAAATGTTTTTAGTGCTGGAAACCTTGGTGCCTAGAAACTGAAGACTTGTTTAGGAAGAATGGGCTGGAGTGTGAAGTTTTTGGTTTGCTTGGGGCTAAATGTCTAAGCTTTTCTTAGGGACAGTGGAGAAAAACTGTCCCTAGAGATGTTTGTAATCTAAACATAGGTGAAGTGACCTCCTATCCAGAAGCGTGGGTTTTTTTCCATTGTCTACAGAGGGAATCTGGGTGATGGGTCGGATGTAACATGCACTCTGTCAGTAACTGAGTCTGATGCTGGGATCTTTTTCACCTTCTTTGTTATTCAAGACTGAACGAAGCTTCTGGATTTTATCTTGAAGCACCCTGCTTGGTTTTGCCTGACTACAATTGTTGATTAATTTCTTTTCTCCTTCAGTTTCTCATGCAAGGAATTGCAAACTGTTTCTTTGGTGGAAGGAAATCTCAGTGAACTTTTAATGGTAATGGGATCTCTAGAAATAACAACAATTTTGAGTATCAAGCGTTTTTTTCAGCTTTTCAGAAAAGTGCCAGCAAAAGTGACAGCCAAAAGCCATCTCAGTATTAATATTTGTAGGTCACTATTGTTGTGATTTCTTGAGGTTTCTATACCTTTCCACACCCATTTATAAAGAAATGTTAACTTGCAGCCTTAGAGGAACACAGCCAGCTGACAGTCCAAAAAAGAATCATGCTGACTGCAGTAATGTATGGGAAGTTTAATGACAGATCCTTCTGCTTGGTGAAAACCAGCTGGCAGCAAAGTGTGTATTAATGATCACCTCTAGAAATAACAAGAACAATGAAAGTATAGGAGCATAAAAATACTTCAGGGTGAAGCTCTCAACAAAACTACCAAAACTTAGTTAACCACTTTAGTCCAGTTTGCACAGTTGTAAAACTCCTGCTACTCATTCAGGCTTTGCAAATGCTGTTTTGGAATACAGTGCTGTTACTCCCAGCTATTTTAGTAAAAACACTGAATTCACACAGTGGGGGGATTGGATGTCTGACCCAATCTGAAGTTCCTCAAAGCTCCATGTCACTTCTGAATCACACTGTGAATGTTTCAGAAATCACAAAGTCTTTTAAAGTTTCCTTTAACTAAAGAATATTAATTTCAACATCTGGTTATTTCTCCATTCTGTGCAGAAGCTTCTGGGAAATTATGAGGACTCGGGGTAAGTTTTAGTATTTACTTCACTGAAACAGGAGCCCATATCAGAAGCCCTCATGAAAATGTGAGGGCTATCTGTGCACATAATGTGCTTCTTGCTTGCTTGCTGGCTGGTCCATTTCTTACTTAGTGAGACTGAGTATAGCCCTCTGAAATGATGCTGATTTACGTCCAGAATGAATTTAGTTTGATACTTCTTACTTGCTCAGTGGAATAGGCAAGTGAGTGAGTGGCACTTTATAAGCATGTTGAAAGCTCGGTTAAAAGCCCTTGAAATGTATAGACATCAGGTCTCACCAGCTAAACCAGCTCTGCCTGGAGTGGTAATTGGAAGGGAGACACAGAGGAAGCACTACGTGCTGCAAGACATGATACAGATGTGAAGCAGTAATTGACCCAAGGTGCTGCAGCACAGCCTGCTAGGTGCTGCTCAGGGTAATTCAGAATTAGAAGGCGCGATCGAAGTAGTCACAGTTCCAGTTAAATAAAAAAGAAATAAACATCAAAAACCTTTCTGACAACGCAGCAGCTAAATACTTACACAGGAGCTAGATGGTGAAACTGCGTGTAAGACAGACTTGTGACAGAATTTCTCATTTAAAGCTATCTCCAGTGTCTCTGTGGGGGTGATATAAAGTCAGCTCCATTCTACCTTGCTGAAACTTCAACTTCCTTTGAGTTTGGTGGAATAAGGTGATGAGGTTCTGTTCTTCTCCATAGAGTTGGATTGCAGAATTGAGGGGTTATTTTGAAGGTCTGCATTAATATACTTGGTGACAGCAGGATTTACGTGAAATAAAAAAACTCAAAAGAAGTTACAGGAGTTCTAAAGAACCAGAGTTGTACCTAGCTGGTGGTCCTTAGGCTGTTTGGATAATCTCAGAGTCAATGTTTCAGGAGAGTGGAATGTAGGATTCTTTGCTTTGCTGCTCTGGCAGCACTTAGGAATCAGTGTAGAAACGTTTGTTCCTAAAAGAAACTGAAATAGTGATGTTACAGGGCGAAGTATTACAATATGGAAAGAATGACAAGAAAAGCACAGAGAGGCACAGCTTAATATTTTGAAGCACTAGTTTAACATTTGAAACGCAGAGGAAAAATTTTAAGAGCCAAGTACTTGAGAAAAAAAAAAAAGAAGAAAGAAGTCTTCCCTTATGAAGAAAATCTATCAAAGAAATGAGTCATCGAGGGACCAGGAAAGAGTTTGGGAAACAGATGTTCTTACATTTAGGACAGATGTTTTATGATAACAGTGCTTTGATAGCAGTTACAACAAGAACCTGCTCTAATTGAAAAATGTTGTGGTACTTTTGAGACAAAAACATTAAAAAAGCCACAGAGTTTTTAGTGATTGTATGAAGGCAGATTTCTACATTATTTCTTTATATTGATTATATCTCTGGAATGGCACCGAAAAGTACAATTCTTTTTCAGTGGAAATATATAGTGAGCACTTATAGAATCATAGAATCATTAAGGTCAGAAAAGATCACTAAGATCATCTAGTCCAACCATCAGCGCATTACAACTAGGATAGTCAGTTAAGCTTTCAGAAGGAGTTCTCAAAGAGTAAGGTAAGAAGCGAAGAAGTAGACTGAGAGACTAAATAATGATAATCCACAGCTGTATTGACAAAAGCTGAAATGGCAGGTGCTTAGTAGTGGTAATAATCAATGCCTGTTGCTGAATGATGAAATGATCAGTTGTTTGTATCTGTAAAATGACTTTAATGGTATGAGGACAAGGAAATAGCTCTGCTTAGAGTGGGGCAGACAGCATCACTTCTGTCCCAGCTATTTGCAGTCACTGGAAAGACTGTTGGTGCGAGACTGGACACAGCCAGTTTAAAGTGTGAGTCAATGTTTGTGAATGTAATGGAACACAGAGAAACATATCACCTTGTGAGAAGCATCATCACCTTTTATTAATCTTTATTTTTTCTTGCTTCTTCTTATAGTAAGTATGTGTATGTGTATGGGAAGTGATTCACAGTGACCAAGACTGACAGACTTAAACTAACCAGAGGTTTTAAGGCATATGTAGTAAATTAGAGCTAGAATATTCCAGCAGCAGATCACACCTCCCTTGGGGTTATCATGGGCTTTCTAATGAACTTCACAGAGTCTCTAAACATTTATCTTGTTTGACTTTGACAATTGGGTCTGTTTTCCAGGAAGTAGCCCTCCAGATTTATGTCTAACTAATTCAAGGCAGAATTCAGCATCTTAATTTTACAGTATGCATTTCTTTGGATGACCTATAAAAATACCTAGAAAAAAGCAAACGTATAATTTCACCTGAATAAATTTCCTATTAAACAAATAGGAAATATCCCTTCTCAGTGAAGCATTAGATTGTATGTACACATGGGAAGAGCTTTATGCCCCTTTTCTGTTACAGTGTGATGGCTCATCAAACAGAACAGCGGAAAAGAATGCTATTGTAGAACAGAAAAATTAGATTCTTATTAAAACCCAGAATCTGAAGAAATAATCTTTTTCCCTAGAAGATCACTACCCTCTGTAAGCCGATTAAAGAATGCTTTTCTATTTAATATAGTTAATAATTTCCAGCAGTTCTCTTGAAGATTTTTAGAAGTTTTTTGGAAGTAACTGTTATTCTACAATTCCTATTAGTGACTGGTATTTTATGGGCTTGAACGAAATGTAACCAAACTTGATGAAGAAAGCAATTCATCTGAAGTTGTCAGCACATGTCTCTAAATGAATTACTCCCACAAACCCACCATCATTCTCTGTTAGTAGAATAGATGACTGTAAAGGAGAACTCCCATTCAGGCTTCGCTATCACAAACATACATCTCCTTGTTGATTCACATTTGATATAAAATGTAGCAGTTAGCAAACAGTAATTGAAAACAAAAGGAAATGTTGGAGTATTCTACATTTTGCAACACGTCCAAGATTTCAGTGCATGGATCAAATTAGACTAACAATCAAGAGCATATTTTTGGTTCAGGAAACTGCTTTTGGATTTCACTGCTCGAAAAAAAAGTAGGAAAAAAAGAAAATCTGTCCGATTGTCTGTTCTGAAAAACAGTTTGCTCAAGGAAAGAATCCTTCAAGCAGTAGAGTAAAGATGTGGAGATGCAAGTGGATCTCCAAAGCAAATGCTCTTTTTGTTTACACTGATGAGAATCCACAGCCATCTCTTGGATCATGCTGAAATAGGAGAAAAACTTGGTATAAGCAAGAGAAGGTTACCATACCCTTGGGCCACTGACTCACATGGGCTCTGATCTGAGTCCATGTGAACATCAGGGGTGGCAAAATTCCCACTGAATAAATTGAGTCAGCATTCCTCCACAAGGGTCTGATACAGAGCCTGTTAAGTAAGTGCAAAACTTCCCCAAAGGAAAAGCTGTACATTCCTGTATTTTTCTTTTTTTAACCTTCTTTCTTTGGCTTTCCCAACAGTAGGATTATTTCAGCATTAACAAAAGGAACGTGTGCCTTTTGTAGGACAGAGGTAAGTTTGTTAACATAGGTATCAGGTGTTGCTAAATATATTGATGACTTGTGAGAGCATATGAGAGTGGAAACTGAAATGCCCACAGACCATTTATAAGCTACTATCCATGTACTTTTGGATATCATTATTGTGCCTTCTTTGATCCACAGCTGGTTTTGAAAACTCAGATGATTTATTGTACTCTGGTATATCTTATTATTGCTGTGTGCAGGCAATGGACCTGTATTTTAAAAATAGTATTTTTATTTTTATGAATTTTGACTGAAAATGTTTTCCTCAAAACAAGGAGTTGAAAAAGCAAGCCATTTTATGAATCAAAAACAAGCTGGGGGAGCTTTGTGTGTTCAATTGAGGAAAAAGAGTTTATATAAAAAAAATAAACTAAGTTTCCCTCTGTCTTTCAGGAAGAATGACGAAGGTTTTTAAGTAATAAATTCAAGGTATGTTTCCACCAAAGGGACTGCATAACAAACTGGTGTAATAAACAGTTTTTGACAGAGGTCGGAAAGGTTACCAGCAGTTTGTGTGACTGAAGAATTTGGATAACACGATTTAATTTTTACAGAAAGAACTAGATATTAGCTGAGAGTAAGTAAGCTTATGCACAGGTCTGTGTGAGAATAAAAAAACAATAAGGTAAGAAAAGGGAGTGCCTTAGAAAATAGGGATGCTGTAGTGTAAAAATGAAAGTCATGAAAGTAGCAGACCACAAAGTAAAGACCGAGGTTATTCCAAACCAGTAGATTGTAGAGGAAATAAGTAAATGTCAGTGACTGAATTAAAAATAAATATTATATTAGTATTAAAGTCCACTGACAGAAAGCTTGTATAATATTATTCTGGTTGGAGAAAAACTTGGAAGTTAACAGGTACAACAGCTGTCCTTAATTCAGGACAAATGTAAGAAAAAATTTTGCTCTTTAGGAAATTAGATAGTTGCAGCAGTGGAAAACACTATCCAAAAAAAGGTATGTGTGACATTAGGAATCCAAGCTGTCTGTAGGGTTTTCAGTCTTAATTAAATTTAAGCATGAAGATTAAGCTATTGTTTCCATGAATTAATGAGAATGTGAGCAGACAAGAAAAAATGCAAAAGATGCTAACAAAAAATTATGCGAAAGCCAAGAGCATAACAATGCTGAGCACTAGGACTATAACCATAAGAAGGAACCTTGCAAAAGTTTTCCATGAGGTAGCTGAAAAATGGGTCCAGGAATAGCTCAACATAATACCTTCTCTACAAGTTAGCAAGTTAGCAAGATTGCCTAAAAGATGCTGGGCTCCACAGCCCATCTCCTCTTATAGAAGAAACAATGTGAAAGGTCATGCAAATTGTCTAACGGTGTGCCAAGATATAATGGCAAATTGAATGAACTAAAGGCAATGTAGCAAAATAACACCATGGTTCTGTCCGAAATGTACAAACACTGCTTGTGTTTGTAGGAGCTATGTGACATGAGAAAGGATTGTTGGCCTCTGATTCAAATGGTTTTAATTTGAGGGAGGGAAGATTTAGGTTGGATGTCAGGGGGAAGTTCTTTCCAGAGAGTGTGGTGAGGTGCTGGAACAGGCTGCCCAGAGAGGTTGTGGATGCCCCGTCCCTGGAGGTGTTGAAGGCCAGGTTGGATGGGGCCCTGGGCAGCCTGGTCTAGTATTAAATGTGGAAGTTGGAGGCCCTGCATGTGGCAGGGGGGTTGGAGCTTCATGACCCTTGAGGTCCCTTCCAACCTGGGGCATTCTGTGGTTCTGTGATTGGACATGGTCTGTGCATTCAGGATCGTAATGAACACAGTTAGTTCCTTAATGTCATGGAGATGAAGCAAAGCAATGTCCTCTCAACTCAAATATTGCCTCTGAATAATCCCTGAGCAAAACCAACTCACAGCCAAAGGAGCTATCTCCACATCAGTGTTGCTGTCTTCAGTGAAACCACTGCTGGGCTGACTTATCTCATTTCCTTGTCAAAATCGGAGCTGTGTAATCCTTAGGCTTGAGCCAAGGCATTGTTGCATATTTTTCTTCTGTGTGGCTTTCACAAGCAAGAACTAAATAAAATTTGAACCAAAGAAAATAGAAGCTTTCTAACTTTAATCACTTACTCCAACACAGCAGGATATTCATTATTCAACTTCTTATTTACATGTTTTAGTCCACATCTCTTTTGGAGTGAACCAACCGGTTTCCTCTGGGATAAAATCCAGGTTTGTTTCTTGGAGTAGCATTTTAAAAGTATATCACCGTACAAGAAATATGGACAAGATGGTACAGGTTTGCTCTAGTAGACCTGAAATCTCACGTGGTCTCCTCGTGTTATCCCAGAAGGTCCCACACTCGTATGCTCTTGTCCTCTTTCAAATGTGTTTCCTGGCCATTACACTAAAGTGAATCTCTCAAGAGGGCTCATAATTTCAGGCACTAGGAGCTGACTCCCCACAGTACTGCATTTGCAGCAGCATCTGAGAACTCATAGTGGGAACCTGGCCACAGCCTGTCGTGAAGGGATCAGTGTGTAACAGTGCAGGTGTCATCCATTCTATATGGCATGGTCTGGAGATCTGTGAGCTGTCGGCATTACTGGGCTGGTTTATTCTCTCTCTGATCTCCCTCCAGTTCCTTCTCAGTTGGTTTTGAGCTCTCAGCTCTGACATCATTTGCCTTTTCTTCATCCTCTGTCATCTCACCTTTGGAACTTTTAATCTTCTTCATTTTTCCTCCAGGTTTACATCCTCTCAAGACCAATGGTTTTCCTAGGTCTTGGTTAATGCCTTGTCCTTATGAAAGGTGCTAGAAGACCTACATTGAAGGGGACCACTTCTTCCTTGGCAGATGTCTTAGTACACATAGAGGCAACCTTATTAACCTTATTGCCTTTGGTTCATTGTTTTCTAAGACATGCTATCTGTATCTTTCTGACAAATCCAGGACAATCACTGAAGCATCTGCTGCGAAATTTTTGTGCTACAAGATCTCAGTTTTTAACACTGATTGTGCATTTCTATGGTAGTTCTGTCCAGAACCTCCTCTGTACATCTTCACTGTACAAGAAAATTTTAGAAGTAGTTGAATAAATCAGAGGTCTTTTAAAAGTTATTCCTGAGATACCTTCCTGCGGTGGTAGTAAAGAAATATGAGACTGAACTCACGTTACTTGTTAAGGCCATTGACTTCTCCCCTGAAAATGCAGGGCTGTGACAGAATGGCCAGATCCCAGCATCTTTTGGGAAACTGCTGGTCTGTAAAATGAACAGGAAGAGTGTCTTCCCCTAAATTAGCAAAGAAATATGACCTAAAGAACACACTGTTTTCTTAGACCCTGAACAACCTTGCCCCTCTGGGTGATCAGGTCAGTGAACTTTTACAAATTGAGCTTATTCAAAACCCTGGGCTAGTTTGTGAAACTGGAGATTTACAAACACACCAACACACTCAGGGTTGTAGTAGACACACAGTTGTTCCTAGTTTCCCTGTTCAGAGAATTATAGTTCTGTAATACACAGAAGTATTACACAGAAGTAATACACAGAAGAATCTGTCTGCTTTAAGAATGGTGTAGGTTGGTATGCATTTAAAAATTAGGAGATCCCAGATACAGAGAATAGCCTCAAAAATCCACACTACAATTTAAGTGCCTCTTCTTCATACATCTTGCTAGTTTTTGTAATTTAAAATCATGCAAAATTACTGCTGAAATTATTAAGCCATGTCTGTGAATTGATTGGGAATCTTCTGTTTTAAATACAGATACTCAAATATCCACCATCTCAATTTATCCTCCAAACGTGAACTTTTTGCCTGGACTGGGTGTGGTGTCAGTTAATATCAAGTGGCATTGCTTTCCTGATCATGTGAAGCTGTGCTGATATAAACTGGTTTAGAATTTGGCACATTAAGCACTAGCGCTTGCGGCTTTCTTACGCAGAATCTGAGCTACCAAAAACATACTGGGCAACAGTAACATGGGAAAGCTGATGCCTGCATGGTTGAGATCATGATGAACGCTTCTACAAACAGTGTTAGAGAAGGGTCTAGGAAGCTAGCAATTAAGTTAAGATGCTATTACATAAAATCCCATGAAGAATTGCATGTAGTCAAAAGGAAACCACAGTAAGACTGGGAGGAGGTGTCTGCAATTGAATAAATAGGAAAAGAATCATGTTTAATATGTTTTGTTTGTAATCTTGAAGTCTTTGTGTAATTTCATCAAGACAAGAATAAGCGTTCACTGTCTGACCAACTCCACAGCTCTAGTTCATGTAGTTATGTAGGATAAACATAAAACGGTAGCGTCAGTGAGCCAGCATGTTGGAGATATGCAGTAGAAGACCACCCACAAAATTCATTGCAGCAGAAGGCAACTAAGAGAAGCCCATCCACGAGAGACTTCAGCACTTCCTCTGCGGCTTAGTCCTGAAATAATTCAAATTTATAAGAGGTGCAGATGATTGGTACCTCTTAACATGTTGGTTAAGAGAGCAGCGTTGTGTGATGATTTAATTTCCTGGTCCTTTTCAGCAGTCCTCACTGAGTTTTATTCTTCCATTGAAACTTTTTTTTTTTTTTTGTCTCCATGGATATACTGCATTCAGATGTGGAGTCCTCAGTACAGGAGAGACACAGACCTGTTAGAGCACACCCAGCAGAGGGCCACAGAAATGATCCAAGAGATGGAACACCCCTGAGAGGGGTGTTCCCTGAGAGGACAGGCTGAGAGAGCTGGGGCTGTTCAGCCTGGAGAAGAGAAGGCTCCAGGGAGACCTCATAGCAGCAGCTCAATATCTAAAGGAGGGCTATAAGAAAGAAGGGGACAGACTCTTTAGCAGAATCTACTGTAATAGGACAAGGGGAAATGATTTCAAACTAAAAAAAATGGGAGATTTATATCAGATATGAGGAGGAAGTTTTTTAATTACTGTAAGCGCTGAGGCACTGTAACAGGTTGCCCAGAGAGGTGGTAGATGCCCCATCCTTGGGGATGCTCAGATTTGATTGGGCTCTGAGTAACCTGATCTAGTGGTATGCATCCTTGTTCACTGTAAGGAAGCTGGACTAAATGACCTCTAAGGTCCCCTTCCAGCTCAAATGATTCTACAATTCTATGATTTCATACAGCCCTATGAATTTAGCAAAACTGAACTCTATCACAACCATTTTGTAACCAGCAGCAATACTCTTCTCTAGCTGGTAAAAATGTGATATCTTTTGCCTGAGGCTGAGAAAATGGCATCCTCTCACACTATGTCCCTTTTTCTTTCATCCTTGGTAAATCTATTTTCACCTTCCCAAGAGGATTTCTTCTTGGTTCTCAGTGCAGGAGGATGTGGTATTCCCTCTGCCGTCCTTCACTGTTTATCATTGCTGAGATGTGCCATTTTAATTTCTGACGAGTACTATTTAATAAAAGCTACTTACAGATCCTAGCTATTTGAAGATTCTACAAACAGAGTTTTTCCAAAACTTTCACCTGGAATAAATTAACCACAGGAAGAAAAAGGGTTGAAATATAAAATAGCAACATGAATTTTGTCATCATGGCTAACAAACAGAAGAAGTCTGTCAGAATAACCACTGGAATTTGAAGTATGGTTGTTCCAGATTTCTTTCCCAGATAAATCTTATGAGAAGTTTTATATTTCAAATGTAATATCACCAGTGAGCAACGCTACTTAGAAAAATTCATTTTAGTTTTTCATCAGGACTAGATCTGCCTGAGGAAATCTCTGTGTCCTATTCATTAATAGGTTAGCTGTTAAAGCTGTATCTAAAAGAAGAGAACAACACACTCTGGAAGAGCTCTAAATAGAGGTGAACAGGAAATTCTTTTTCCAACTATTAAAAATACTTCTACCTCTTACTAACATTAGATTCTGCCAAAATAAAATTAATAAAAGTGCCTGAATTTGGGGCTGGCTAATCTTAGGCCAATAGCTCTAAAGAACTGAAAGAGCCATACTGCTTGTGAATGTACTATGCATTTTGCTTCCCCTTTTATCACCAAGAAATTTTTGGAATGAAATCATCATGGTGTGTAACATTTCTGCATCTTTTCCTTCAATTATAGTGTTCTTCCCAACACAGTATTTACAGATAGCACATGAGCTGGTGCAATTAGTGGCATTTATACATTCATTTTCACAGGCCATTGTTCTGCATGGAAATTTGGATAAGATAAACAATCTTGTAGAGGAATAGGAACGGCATGCAGGATTCAAAACTGAAATACTATGAAATTTTTATCTTACTTTTTTAGCAGAGCAAGATTTTTTTTCCGCTGAGTTCCTACTAAATTCAACTTTACATACAGAAAGTTACTGCACAATCCTGGAAATTAATTTTGGAGCCATTCTGTGGTACCATCACGATTTCTAGGAAGCAGTTCCTTATTGACTGACATTCATTGATGCTTGCTGAACATTTGTGGAGGCCAGAGAGTGGATGTGAGCACAGTGAGGCAGTGGGAGATGCGTTTCATCACCTCTGCTGGTGCAGATTTTTAAGTGTGGCATGCAGGCTCCTGCTCATGGCTGGTGAAAATGCAGAACTAATGGTGGTGACTGTGTTGAAAAATAGTGTTTTGTAGCTGAGAATTTTCTATATCAAATGGTGCTATCTTGCACTTCGTACTGCTTGTAATTTCCATGGAAATAAATAGGAGACGTTACTTTTAGAGGAACCCACATACATGAAAATCAACATGATATTTGTCTGCTTCTCCATGCTACTCAGAAAGCAGTGTATTTCCTCTGATCTTTTAATGACAGAAAGTACTTTAGCTGTTCTGCTTGTAAAGACAGCTGGCTCTTTACTGCTCTGCTGGTCCAAGGCCACAAAAAGACCTGACTTTTCACATTTAATTGTTCTACAGTCTGAGACTTCACCAAATTATATTACGTGTAGTATTTTGTGTGGTTTCAAGTGAATGACACGGACAAAATCAAATTTCTAGTCTATGAGCAATAATGGGTTCAATTATCCTCGACAGGATAGATTTGTACTGACAATCCCAAGCAAAGCAGAGATGTTTGCAGCAGCTTTTCTGCCTGAACCACGGAAGATCAAAGCCATCATATTTGGGAAAGGACAGTAATGGATGCAAAGGCTGCAATGAGAGAAACTTTTTTTACTTTTTTTTTTTTCTTTCCCAACTAGGTTGTTTTTATTTTTGCTTAAAAGTAGCAAATAGCAGGCAGTGTCTGTAAGTAGGTAGCTGGAGTTACTTTTGGCTCCCAGGGAACAAAGCCGACAGTCAGGCATGCTGGCAGCCTGTGCAGACAGCAGTGCCAGTCATCTCTCTCCTTCCCTTTCCCTGAGATGTTTGGCTTTGAGGTTGTCTTGCTGCAAGGGAAGCCTTTCACTGAGGGCATGGGCTATGAGTGCACTGGCCTTTCTTGTTTCCCAATGGAAAGCTAGTTTATATATATATAAAACTGGACACCCAGCTTTTATGTCAGAGTTCCTCCAGTCCCAGATGAGTAGAAAATCTACTGGGAGTCCCCACTAACTGACAACATGATTGTGGATCAGCCTGCTGCTTGATGACAGAGAAATGAAGAAAATGTCTGACAACACCCCCAAAATCGCATGTGGTCTGAGATCTGAAATGATGTATTCTTTAGCTAAGACCTTAGAAAAAATAATTCTGTGTCTTTTGTTCTTTTTTATTGAATAAGATTTTCCCACTATTCTGAGATGATTTATTTTGCTTGGCAGTAAGTAGATAGTATTTAATATGTTAACATTATTAATAATACTTGGCATGTAACTAACTCCTTCCATCAGACTCTCATGGCCCTTAATGAATGAAAGCCTGAAGTATTTCCCTGGAATTAGTTCAGTGCTGCACAGAGATTCTGTGTGGGATCTGGGAACATATCCTTGACTCTCATAATTTGCAATGAGATTGTAAATTGGATTACATGTTCATAAGGGAAGAAGTAAAATTTCCCTTTGTATCCCTGTCTGCACAGTGGTCACTGAGTGTTAGTAATTATTTATTGCTATTATGGAACGACAGCGAATTAGTATCCTTCATCTCATATGTGAAGGAAGAAAGGGGATAGATGTGAGAAGTAGAGAAGTGCTCCTGCTTACAACACCTTGTAAAACAGTGTACAACACGATTAGGTTGCCTGAAAATCGCACTCAGACCCTGAGACCAAGGTCCTCCAATTACAAAAAGCACAGTAACACAATTTGATAGAGCAAATTCTCAGCTACGAAGCAGTTTTCCAATACAGTCACCTCCACTAGCTCTGCATTTTCACCAGCAATAAACAAGAGCCTGCATGCCAAGCTTGTCAAAACCTACACCAGCAGGGGCGAACTGTTGTCACTGTCACCAGTGCAGAAGCACACCACCTACCACCTCACTGTGCTCACATCCACTCTTTGGTCTCCATAAACGTCGAGCAAGCATTGGTTTATTTTTTTTCTGCATGGAGGAATTCAGTGCCACACCTTTGCTTCATATTCACTTCTATGTCAGATGTCAGTGTGTCAGACTGCCCCTCTGCTGCCCTCAGTTTCATAGCAACAATAAGTAATGAAATATTGGTGGGAAGGTTCAGCCTCTACTGACATACTACCAACATCTGCCTCTGATGTGGGCCAACATAGCAAAATAAGGGGCATTACTCTCTGAGCAGCCCTCATAAAAAAAAGACAGAGCTAGAAGTCCATCTATGTCTATAGTTCGTGCAAGCTTACAGCTATAACCATGACATCTCTTCCATGTCTACTTTTACACCAGCCAGTTGCCTCAATCTATTTCTAAATGTACAAGAGTCTGCACTGAATATATAAATACCAATGTAATTAAAACTGACACATTCGTTTTGCACTGCTGTTGTCACAGCGTTTTCTCTCTAGAGCTTTGATGCAAGAATTGCCAAGCCTTACAAATACTTCATCACACCCTCTGCAAACAGGTCAATACATTTACAGAACGGCTGCATGGAGATGTGGTTAGAGAAGTAAATTTGGATAGGGCTCATTCACTGATTTGACAATAGCTTAATTTTTCCAGGAATCAATTCTGGTTAACTCACGTATAATTTAGAAA
Organism: Centrocercus urophasianus; assembly: GCF_019232065.1. NCBI lineage: Eukaryota > Metazoa > Chordata > Aves > Galliformes > Phasianidae > Centrocercus > Centrocercus urophasianus. The sequence goes on from NW_024884253.1 coordinate 11,154,851, forward strand.
AAAGACTAAAGACATTTAGTTGTGTCTACAACGGGTGTTGTACGTACCTTGAGTTTAAATAAAATTGTGTGGGTTTTTAATGGTGACATAAAAAGACACAGCTATTTTAAATACCTGTTCTACAAACTGGGGGTTCTTTTAAAACCTTCCACATAAGCACTTATATTTTCAGTTTAATTTGAAAAACACTTAAGTGTATCAGCATCTGCAATCAGAACATCTTCATGTGAGGTCCTCAGATAGCTAACCCTTTAACCAGACAAACAGCTGCAGTGAAGTGGCCTTTTGGATTATATTTACACATAATTTTCCTTGTATCTTGCCAAATGAGAAGCAAAAAATTAAATCACAAAAGTTTTGAATTAATATCAAGTCAACAAGAAGCTACAGATATCTTTAGGTGTCTCCAGCGTGCATATTTCTACCTTGCCTGCCTTTTTCAGAGTTCAGTCTGTGATCTTGGTCTCCAAATACTAACAACTGATTTATGATAAGGTGGATTGCACCATGACTCCACTGACTTCACTGCTTTGTTCTGCACCGACAGCAACGTGAAGACAGGTGCCAGGGTATAGTCAGAACAATCCAGCCTCTACAGTATGGCTAATATGCTTGGACTTCAGGTTATTATTTCTTGAATATTTCTTGTTGCTAGGCACCACTATTACTCCTCTTTATCACTCACTGTGAAAATATAGAAATGAAGTTCCTAAAGTTTAACAGACTTGAATGCATGCTTAATTTTAGTTAGATCCATCAAAGATATGGCTTGACCATTTGTCACTGTTAAAAAAGAAAAAGCAGGCAGTTTTCCTGTTAATTTGTTTTGCGCTGTTAGGGTGTGGTCAATGGCTTTCAAAGGCACAGGGATGCCAACTGCCACCACATTACACTGTTCTCCAATGAAATATGGAGTGAGGTTCACTATTTCAGAAGTGTTTTTTGAGCTGAAGCAGGCAGTGGAGAACCCAGTGTGGAGAGGTGTGATGCTGGACTTTATTATTACAAGCAAGGAAGGACTGGTTGGAAATCTGTAGGCTGGGGGCAGCCTTGGATGCAGTAACAATGAGAGAGTGAAGTTTGGGATCTGGCACAGAAGAAACAAAGCAATAAATAGAATTGCAATGGTGAACTCTGTAAGAGAAAACACTAAGTATGTCAATAACCAAAGAAAGATTAGGAAAAACGTGGTTGTGGAGTCTCTCCTCTGTAAAATCCACATTGATGCTTTCCTGGGCAACCTATTCTAGGGAACCTGCTTTACTAAGGTGGCTGGACTACATCGACTGCAGATGTCTCCTCCAACCCCTACAATTCTTTGATTGCATTATCTCTCAGAGAGCCCTCTGTGCTTGTGTCACTGGACTATCTGGGGATTGGGACAGCTGGCTTGACTTAATGGAAACTACAAAATAGAGTTGACCTTGATTTTTCTTTTTAATTACTATTTTAGAGATATGGATCTTTTCCATTCTTCACTCAGATGCAAAGTGATGAAACTGAAGAGACTTGAAAAAGGAGAAAACAGAAGTTAGAGAAGAGTCATATCATTCATTTGCTTAAAAAAAAGACATGGTTATGAATTTGTCTTTATTTCTGCAAGATGGTTATAAAATCCAGCTGATGCTTTATTATTTTATACATCTTCTTATTACTTTCCATTGACTCCAGTTAGAAATCCAGCTAGAGTTTTCATAATCATTTTTCACAAATGCTTCTTATTAACATGTAATCTTTATATGAAGTCTTTTCTTTTATATTTGAAATTAAATGTGCAATGTTTTGGCATAGATAATCTTTCTAACCACTTCATTAAAATGACAGTCAAATTTCTATGATGGAATATGCTGTTGTTCGAAGAGAGATTTTATGGGTCGGTGTGGTATCACAGACAAAGAGAATCACACACATAAATCTTCTGCAATCAAGCACCTACGAAAAATTCCCCAGATGCACAGCGTTTTTATTAATAAGGCCTGTGTCTGACATATGAAATGAGATATAGCATTACCCCCTTATGAGAGTAGAAAATAATGCCACCATTCACTGGAAATTATGCAAAATAATGGGTTTGCTTTGTTAATTCTTGTCTGTAAAATTGTTGCAGTGAGTACAGCCAGGTGGCCAGCTGTTGTTAATAAGGCTGCAATGTTTAATGTAAAGTTAGCAATGATGTGATAATGCATATTGTCAGTCTCACTCACCTTATCTGATGATTTTGACATTGTCTGGAAAAACAGGCAAAGGTAATTTGCTTTCCAGTCCTGCCAATAATTATGTATACGCTATACAGAGGCTGAATGTCACCATCATTTCTCCATGGATTTATCTTGAGACTAACCTAATATGTATTGAGGCTTGCTGATTTTTTTTTTTTAATAATAATTTTAATGAGGTTTCTTAATTAAGGAAAGATCATGCAGCATATTGAAGTCTTAAGGTGGTATTAAAAAAAACAACAGAAATGGGTTTCTGGTGTCCACTTTCATGTCTTCGTAAAAGCAGCCATAAAATTCTTTCATACGTTATGAAAAGGTGTGGTTGGATAGGGATTAGAAAAAAAACTCTCATTTCATATAATAGCCCCATAACAATGTTATTTTGTAATGGAGATGAAAGATTTGGTTGACCAAAGCATTTAAGACATGTGCTTACATTTAAGCATATAAGTACTGACATCAGTGAAGTGTCTTCAATTTCAGTAGATGGGCAGAAAGATTCTCCACAGATGATGTACCAGGTTAGAATGCAAGTTTCACTAAGACATGTGGATTTCTGTGCTAGTGATGTACTTTCTCCATTGTAAGACTGATCTTGTCATTATGCACAGGCTGAGAGATGAGATTATGAAAAAGACAATATAGCAGGGCAAAATATAAACTGTGCTGTCTTCCACATTCAGATCACATAAAGTGCTGTGGAATGATCAGAAAATACAAGTTGATGGCTGTATTTTATTGCCTCTGTATGATAAAAAAAATAAAAAATAAAAAAAAAGACCAGAATAAAATGTCCATAAACTTGTTAGGCTGCAGTTTTTGTCACTAGATGGCAGGAAAAGATGAGTTATCATGTATGATTAAAGTGGTTCATTCAAAAACACATAAACAGGATGAAGCTATTCTGTGTATCATAGCTGACCAGAAACAATACAAAACTCACTTACCAAACTCTCTACTAAACTTGCTTCCTTGCAACATTCATCAGAAATAAAACAAAACAATGAAAATCCTTTAATGCAAAAAATGGCAGAGGATAGAAGAAGCATATTTAATTGCTACATGTGGGAAAACTCATGGATTGTATTTATTTTGATGGTTAATAATGACAATAGGTAATAGTAGCAGCAGCAATCCCATCCTTGCATATCCAGACATTCTGCTGAGTTCAGTGGAACATAAAGTGTGTGAGATTGGGGCTCTATCCAATGCACCCCCAAGTCAAGAAGAAGATTCTCATCAACTTCTCAGAGCTGAAATGAGTTCTGGTGAGGAATGCTCCTTTGAGCAATCAGCATTCAGTAGTGAGTGGCCAGCACAGTAGACTGTCTATTTATCCTTTCCATCTGAACATCTCAGCTGAAAAGCTTGTTCATTTGTGAAATAAATGTGAGAATATGCTGGGGATAAGCCCTCTTTCCTGCTTTCCACTCGACTTTTGGGTATTTGATGCTTCAAATCATTCTTTCACGATAAGTTCCCATTACACAGCACAACACAGCATAGCTTGTTCTCACTAGCATGCACACATACCATCATAATACCAGATGCCTGCTTAAGTGGTTCGAAGAGATGTATTTTCCATAAATTGCTTGGAGATCTAGGTAGCACCAAGGCTTTATAGAATCATAGGAAGGTTTAGGTTGGAAGGCATATTAAAAACAACTGAGTTCCAAAACCCTCTGCCATGGGCAGGGATGCTTTCCACTGGTTTACGTTGTTCAAAGCACCACTCAACCTGACCTTGAACACTTGAAAGGATGGGATATGCACAGCTTCTCCTGGCAGCCTTTTTCTTTGCTACACAAGTCTTATTGTGAAGAATTTCTTCCTAATGTCTAATCTAAACTTAGTCTTCAGCTTAAAACAATTATCCCTTGTCATATCAATACACTCTGTGATAAAAAGTCTCTCCTTATCTTTATTGTAGGCACTGGAATGCCAATACAAGTTCTCCTCAAAGCCTTCTCTTCTCTAGGCTAAATAACCCCAACTCTCTGTCTGTCTTCATAGGAGAGGTGCTCCAGCGCCCTTGTGGCCCTTCTCTGGGCCTATTTGAACAGGCATGTGTCCTTCTTATGCTGGAGATCCCAGAGCTGAATGTATTAGTTCAGGTGGGGTCTCGGAAGAGCAGAGTAGAGGGGAACAATGACCTCCTTCATCCTGTTGATCATGCTTTTTGTTGTAGCCTGGGATATGGTTGGCTTTCTGGGCTGGAAGATCACATTGCCATCTCATGTTGAGCTTTTAATTCATCAGTTACTCCAGATTGTTCTCAATCCTGCTCTCTAGAGCCTCACTGCCCATGCTGTATTCATGTTTGGGATTGCCCTGGTCCAGGACCTTGTACTCGACCTTGTAGATCTTCATGGAGTTCAGATGGGCCCACCTGTTTATCAAAGTCCTTGCAGAGCATCATCTGCAAACTTGCTGAGGGTGCACCCAATCCTACTGTCCATGTAGCTGACAATGTAATGTCCTTGTAGCTGATATTAGCAATATCAGCCTCAACACCGATCCCTGGGGGAAATCACTTGTCACTGGTTTTCACTTGGACATTGGGTCATTCACCACAATGCTTTTTAATGCACCCATCAGCCAATTCCTTATTCACAAAGGGATCCATTCAAATTTGTTGTCTGTTCATTTTGGAAAGAAGAATACTGTGTAGAGCAGCACCAAATGCTGTGCACAAGTCCAGGTAGACAACAGCTGTGACTCTTCCCTTATTCATCAACACTGTAACCTTATTGTAAAAGGCCACAAACATTATCAGGTATAATTTGATCTTCATGAAGCCATGTTGACTGTCCGCAGTCATTTCTTTGTATTCAATATACCTTAGCATGGGAAGATTTTCTCAATGACCTTTATGGACAAGAAGTGAGACTGACTGGCCTGCCATTTCCCAGGTAATTATTTTTCCCCTTTTTAAAAATAAGGGTTATGTTTTCCCTATTCCAATCACGGAGACCTTCGCCAGAGAGCCGGGACTTCTCCAACATGAGGGATGGCGGCTTAGCATCTCCATCTGTCAGTCCATGGACTGGCCTGGCCGATGACACATCTGATTTCAATTGCAAGTGCTGTCCAGATTCTTTTGTTAGTTTATCTTCTGATGGATTTTTTGAGCATGCTCAGAGTTCCTGGAGGGCCCATTAGATTCTTTGGACAGTCGGTTTTGTGGATCAGAAAGCTATTGAGAAAATGGAAAGAAATATCCCATGGAACTTCAGGTGCAAGCAGAGTATAGAAAGTTTGAATGTTTGCATTTCATTAGTTTGCCAGTGCCTGACCCTAATAACTTTTGCAACCATACCAGGAATGCAACACACCTGCATATTTTTTCCCCCCTTTTTTATTGAATAAATGAACCTTATTTGGTACATTTACAACTTCAATCAGTGTATGCTATGGTTATTTTATATTTTACCAAGGTATTTGTGACATTTGGGCTCAGCCTGTTATAAAACAAAAAAAAACTTGGTCATAATCTTTCACTTAGATAAGGGTTTGATTAGTGCTAGAGTGAATATAGAAGAGCCTCAGGCTGTGGATCCCTATACAAAGTTAGTGTTTGCTATGACACGTGTTCAATTGCTCATTATTTATTCATTTATTTATTTTTTTATTTTGAGTATTGTTTTGGTTTTTAGTGCAGTGTTTTTGAAAGGACTTGAACACAATATTTAATGAAAGAAAACAAGAGGATGAGATCACGAAGGGAAGAAAAACCAACTTTTTAACTAGTACTTAGCATTCTTGGGACACAGTAAGGGTAAATATGATCTACTAATTTCATATCAAAGTGCTGTATCTTAATGCCTTTTATTATAGCCTTGGCATCTGCTTTGATAGTTGCAATAGCCAAGAAATTGAATCATAACATGCAACTGTTAGGGCTTAGATGCAGGGAGTGCAGAACAGAAGCTCACAGCTGATTCTGAAGATGTGGCTCCTACTGGGAATCAGAGCTCTCAGGTCTCATGCTATAGGTATCTTTGAACTTATATTGCAGCATCCTTGTTCTGTCCTATCTGCTTCTGCTGCATCATATAGACAGAAACTCTTCACAGAATCACAGAATCACAGAATTGTAGGGGCTGGAAGGGACCTCCAGAGATCATCGAGTCCAACCCCCCTGCCAAAGCAGGTTCCCTACAGCAGGTCGCACAGGTAGGCATCCAGGCAGGTCTTGAACATCTCCAGAGAAGGAGACTCCACCACCTCCCTGGGCAGCCTGTTCCAGTGCTCCGTCACCTCACCGTAAAGAAGTTCTTGCGCATGTTTGTGCAGAACTTCCTATGCTGCAGTTTCCAGCCATTTCCCCTTGTCCTGTCTCCACTCACCACTGAAAAGAGTCCGGCCTCACCATTCTGCCCCCCACACCTTGGATATTTATAGACTTGCATCAGGTCCCCTCTCAGTCTTCTTTTCTCAAGGCTGAACAGACCCAGTTCACTCAGCCTTTCCTCATAGGAGAGATGCTCCAGGCCCTTCACCATCTTCGTGGCCCTCCGCTGGACTCTTTCCAAGAGATCCTTGTCTTTTTTGTACTGGGGAGCCCAGAACTGGACACAGTACTCCAGATGAGGCCTCACCAGGGCAGAGTAGAGGGGGAGGATCACCTCCTTCGACCTGCTGGACACGCTCTTTTTAATGCACCCCAGTAAGCCATTGGCCTTTTTGGCCACAAGGGCACACTGCTGGCTCATGGCCAACCTGTCGTCCACCAGGACACCCAGGTCCCTTTCCGCAGAGCTCCCCTCCAGCAGGTCATCCCCCAACCTGTACTGGTGCATGGAATTATTCCTCCCCAGATGCAAGACTCTACACTTGTTTTGTTAAACCTCATCCGGTTTTTTTCTGCCCAGCTCTCCAGCCTATCCAGGTCTTGCTGAATGGCAACACTGCCTTCAGGTGTGTCAGCCAATCCTCCCAACTTCGTATCATCAGCAAACTTGCTGAGGGTGGCCACTATCCCCTCATCAAGGTCGTTGATGGAGATGTTGAACAAGACCGGACCCAGCACAGACCCCTGAGGAACACCGCTAGTTACAGGCCTCCAACCGGACACTGCACCACCAACAACCACCAACTCTTCCTTGCTGAGTGGCCCAGCTAGGCCACAGGTGTGCTCCCATCACTCAGCAACAACTGAAGCATCAGTGTACTATCAATGCTGCCTGAGCTGACATGCAGCTTCCTGCCACTGACACCTATTCTCTCCTTCTGACTTCTACTTTGAAAGTCTTGTGCCACATATACTTTCTCTTTCCTAATGGCTAGAGAGCTCTGAGAAGGATTTGGGAGTGTCAGCTGATGAAAGATTCAAAGTGAGCCAGCAATGTACGCTTGCAGGCCAGAAGGACAACAGTATCCTGGGCTGCATCAAGAGAATTGTGACCAGCAGTTCGAGGGAAGTGACTGCCCCTCTGTTCTCATGAGGCCCCACCTGGAGTACTGTGTCCAGTTCTGGGGCCCCCAGCACAAGAAGGAGCAGGTCCAGAGGAGGACCACAAAGATGGTCAGAGGGCTGGAGCACCTCCTCTATAAGGACAGGCTGAGAGAGATGGGGTTCTTCATCAAGGAGAGAAGGGGAGAGGAGGGGAGGCTCTGGGGGGACCTTATGGCAGCCTTCCAGTACCTGAAGGAGGGACTACAGGAAAGCTGGGGAGGAACATTTTTTACAGGTGTGTAGCCACAAGATGAGGGAAAATGGCTTTAAACTGGAAGAGAGTAGATTTAGACTAGATAGCAGGAAGAAATCCTTTACTGTAAGTGTGGTGAGACACTGGAACAGGTTGTCCAGCAAGGTTGTGGATGTCTCTTCCCTGGATGTGTTCAAGGCTAGGCTGGATGGGGCTTTGAGCAACCTGGTCTAGTGGGAGCTGTCCCTGCCTAGAGCAAGAGGGTTGGAACTAGGTGATCTTACAGATCCCTTCCAACCCAAACCACTTTATGATTCCCAGGAAGTCAGCCTTTGTGATCAGCAGACCAGCAGGCCCTGGGTATACGTTCAACCAGTGAGCCCAGATCATTTTATTTACAGATACAGACATGTTCACCTGTTTCATGGTTGCTTTTTTTTTTTTTTTTTTTTTTTTTTGTAGCTCTGGCTGTTTTCAGATAGTCACAAAGATGTTTCTTTTTTTGCTCTTTCAAATTCTTGCTTAGACCTTGACATTACAAAAAATACAGCCTCAAGTAGACTGAGGTGGCTTATGAGTAGATGAGATAACTGTCATTCCATCTGATGCTGCCCATGGTTTCTTTATATCCTTTATACCCTTTATGCCCTTTTTCTGTACATATTGGCTGCCTTTAGTCTAAATCTACTAGCACTTTAGTGTAGAATTATCCTTTAGTTCTTTATTTTTATTGGCAGTAAGGCAGGAAGAATCCCTGTTCATGGCTGAGGTATTGGCAGGAATTCACAAAAGATGAATCAACTGAATCCAAAAACACAAGAATTGAAATGGCCTATGAGAGCAATAGCATATAAATGGCCCATGAGTTCATATAGTCATGAAAGGAATAGGACTTATAACCTGAGCAGAGAGATTCTGGAGCAGCTTCCAGCCCAAAAAGAGGAAGCTGAATATTTTTTTTAAATGATGTTTTTGATGCTTGCAATAAAAGAGTCAAACTCTTTTCTACCAGATATACATTCCTAGTCCTTGAATTTTGCATGTCTTAAAGACCTAAGAAAATCACATCTCCCAGTTTTCATTCTCTTGTTTGCAGATTGTAGCTATTTCTAAAATCAGATCTGAACTCCTGTGCTGGACCTACAGACACAAAAAGCTCTAAAGTGAAAGTAGTGCGGTAGGAACTGTGTGTGAGGTAACAAGCCTTGTCGAGAGGCGGGTTATATTAGCCAGGGCACTGACTCTGCATGAAGTTAACTATAAAGCTTCCAGACTGGAACTGTCTTACATCTGGCCAAGCTGAAGCATGGGCAGGGTAGCTCATGTCTGTCTTTACCCATTCCCACATCCACACTGGTAATGCAGACACAGCTTCCCTTTCCGCTGTGTTGCCAGTGGGGCATTCATTTTTATAAATAATGTTATACATCAGGTCCAATCTTTCTTTTCCATCAGTTCATGTTACAGAGCTTGGAAATCAACCAGATCCTGCTCTATTGTCTGAGGCCCCATATATTAAAGGGCTGTGTTAGGAGGGGGGCTTTCTTCAGGACCATGTTTTTTGGTTAATGGAAACCATCAAAGTGAAAATGCTCATAAGCTTATTTCTGTTGAAAAGAACAAATTGCTCTTAATGGTTTTCAGCTTTTGATCAACTTATGAGGCATTTTTCAAATTAACCCCGTATGGCAAGGATTCAGTGCATAGAAATCTAGTTCTTTGGCATGCAGGAGTTGTCTGAATGCAGGAGGCATGAGACAGTTAGGAGTCACAGGTGGACAGCACTGAGACTTTCCAGACGTTTTTGAGTATAATGACTCCTAAGAAATGAAGAAGTGACATAAATTCACAACTTAGTAGAGGTTCATTAGAATGGCACATACATTTGGCAGATATGCTACAAACCCTTAGCACGGCAGAGCAGAGGAGAAGAAAATACTTAATTCTGGTCCTTGGAGTGCTCAGAAAGACAATTACCAATTCTTAATGGCTTTCTTTCATTAGAACACTTCTCTCATGCTTAGCAGCTACGGAACTTCAAATAGAGAGTTTTCTTTCCAAGGATTAATGTAATGATTATTGTCTTCTTTTTGCAGAAGAGTTACCAGTCAAGTAGAGAAAGTCTTCACTACAAAGACATTACAATGTGAAATACAAATACAGCCTCTATTATTTTATTATAGCTTTTCCTATCTGTGTAACATTCTGAGCTGAAATGTCTACAATATTGGTCTCAAATATTGCTATTTTATTTGGACTACTTTGTATTTATTAATAATTTATTAAGGTATCATTTTTTCTGTGCAAGTACACAGAAAATAGGTTTACTCTGCTTCATTATGTACACAACCCGTGACAAAACAACCACAAGAATTTTAAGGAATTTCAGAGTATTTAGTAGGAATTATTGTGTTGTACAGTTTTATGAAAGAATATAAAAGATTGAGATGGTTTCTGAAATTTCAGAGATTCAAAACAGGCAATGAAGAGGGAATTTTATTCCTCCTTATTAAGCAGTGCCAAATGAACATCATGTCTTTTCAAGAATCAGAGCTTGCAGCCACGGAAGCTAGAATACGAAGACCGTGTGAGATGGAGCTGAAATTTATTCTGTTATTCCAGGAAACGAAGAGTGCTTTTAGTCTTTGTAAAGGGGAAAAAAAACCTATGGATTTAGCCTTTGAACCTTAAACAAAAAGATAGCAGACAAGCAGTCCTGAAAATTAGTGTTTATGAGGTAGATTTAGTCATCCACTTACAAATAATTACCTTCTTTTTTCCATATGTTGTCTCAGCTAACAGAAGGCTTGAGTGTCAACAGTGACATTATAGGAAGCAATTTTGAACTGCTTATAACCCAGCTCTTGAGGGATCTGAACAATAAGCTAAATGACCAGTGAAGTTTACAAAATCTTCAAATGTAAAACTCGTACTTACTGGCCACCTTATGATCCAGCAAACTGTTGTCATAATTCCTATGTTAGATATTCCTACTTACTATATATGAGTACCAAAAGTAATGCCTGCTATTTAATTATGCTGGCCACTATATCATAGGTGGATGTTGGTGGTATGGCAGTCATGGCTGACCCTTCCCACCAATACTCCGTTATGTTTTGTTGCCATGTGACACATGGCACCAGAAAGGCAGTCTAACAGAATGGTGTCTGATGTGGAAATGCATATGAAGCAAAGGTGTGGAACTGAATTCCTCTATGTGGAAAAATGGCACCCACTGACATTCACTGATTGATCCTTGCTGAACATTTATGGAGTTCAAAGAGTGAATGTGAGCACAGTGAGGTGGTGGGTGGTGCCTTGCAGTGGCGGTGACATCACTGTAAAATGCAAGTCATGTTCTGGATGGTTGTGCAGATTTCTGTAAGCACTCGTTTCATTGCAAAGCTAATGGTGGAGTGTGTGCTGAAACCTCGTGTTTTGCTGTTGAGAATGGGCTCTACCAAAAGGTGTTATTTTATCTGTTGAAGTTTCCATACAAATAAATAGAATGCATTACTTTTGGAGCAACCTATGTAGCATCAGTATATTATATTTTTTTCCCTAAGTAGTGCCACATTTACCCGTTAGAATGCACTGATCACTACTGAAATAAAGTCAGAGCACAAGAGGCTTCAGGAAACTCATTCTGAAGAACTCCTCCTTGAGGTAGTACTGTCATTGGAACCTAATGATGAAGTGAAGAGCACATTACAATCACAGTAAGCTTGCAATTAAACAGATAATACAGGAATAGATTAAACAAAAGGGAAATCCTCTCACCCTGAGTAAGAAGAACAGTGAAGTTCTCATTGGACTACATCTTATCTAGAGGATTTGCTCCCTTTGTTTCACTTCATCACTCTTTGCATTTTCTATGGAGTCAGAAGCTCAGCATATTAGGAAGTAGTACCAATTGTCTGAAGGGTTGATAGTATAACCCCATGGATTGTGTATAACTTGATATGCTACAGCTACAGCTAGAGCATAGAAATTAATGAAAATAAAAAAGCAGCAGCAGGAACTGCAACTACAACTACAGATGGAGCAGTTCTTCCAGTGGAACAAACAGAAAAGCTGGCTTTTCCTGTCCTCCACTTGAAATGTCAACGCACCTGCTGTTATTTTTACCTCTAAGATTTCATTTTCACTAGGGAGAAAGAGGGCATTTTTAAATCAAGACAAACTCGGCAAACAAAGATCAGGTAAAATCCTCAGGAAAAGAGTTTAATTCAGATAGATGTCAGTGGAGCTGATTAAAGCCTCAGGCAACCCCAGGGTTTGCTTTGACCCACTAACCTCTGTGAAAGCTATCAACTACTTTGTCTTCATTAGAGCTAAGCACTGTGGTAGCTAATTCAAGTTAAAAATACATTCTTTCACCTAAGGAAGATACAAGCCTAAAATCTCTGATTACTTTTGATTTATAATTCCTTTGCCATCAAACACTGCTGCTGCCAGTCTTTTGGAGATCACCCCAATAACTGTGCTCAGTGAGGATTTAAAAAAAAAGAATTAAGTATAAATTCCACACACATTTCAAGTAATTTGTATTAGGTTGAAGCAAGAAATCAGATCCAAGCATAACCGAGCTCTTGGATTTTCTTTTGGTCCATTTTGAGTTTCCAGATTTTCTGTTTGCTTCTTGGTGGTAGATGTACGACATGAGCAGAGAAAAGCTTGCAGTAAACAGAGATTACAGCAAAAGGAGTAAGGGAATCATGATCAGTGCAAAATTGAATAAATGTTTTTAATCACCAAACCATAAGCAATTCAAAAGTTTTAGCAATATATCGTCCTTATAGAAGGTTTTGTTTGTTTGTTTGTTTGTTTAATTTTTAATGTTCAGTATCCTGGGACTTGAAGCACTGCAAGACAAGAAGGAAATTCAACACATTAGAAAGCAGTAATTTTCATAAAGATATGTACTTTTAAATACCAATTTTTCAGATGAAATCCAGTGAGGAAACCTTTGGTCAGTTCCAGAGCAGCAGAGGTAGTATCTGGTACACAACATTTCCTAAGTGAAGTAGGTAAAAATGTCTTCAAGGAAGAAAAGTAAGTTTTTTTGTCATTCAAATCTCAATTTACCCCAATTTAGTAGTTCAGCAGGGACTAAAGAGATCACTGGCAGTCTGCTGTCCATTTGCCTTTGATTAGCATTTCCTCCTTCCAGAAGCAAAATAAACACGTAGCGTTTCTTTTTTGTGGTGCATTGAATCCCATTTTTCACCTCTGATTTTCCATGGGAAACATCCAGCAACCATACTCAGTGATGCTAATAAAAGGTGAAGCTGGAATCAGTCAGAGCTTCATGGAGCCAGTGTCAGAAGCAACTTGCTGTTGGACCATTTAGGAAACAGAAGCCCATTCCATACAGTCTGTCAATCTCATTCATTATCTCATTTGCTGGCTTCTCTGCTTTCCCACGGTGGCATTTTGCAACACAATTACAGGTCAGTGGTTAGGTTTACCAGTAGGACATTGATTTGTGCTTATACGTCTTGAAAAAAAAGTTGCTTTTTGGGTCTAGAAGAAAGCAGAACTGTTGTTGTGACCTTCCAACTTGTTTCTTGCTTAAGACAGAAACTGGGTAAGTGGAGCTGTTAAATGATATAAAGTGAAAAGTGTGAGGCTGGGAGGACGAGCTGACAGTGTTTGGCTGTGTGTTTGTCAGATTTCTGCCTGTTTGTAAATCCACAGACCACCACAGGTTTCTCTTTGTGTACCATGTGGAGCCTTCCCTTGAAACAAGAACTTTCTCCCTTCTGTTACAGAAGGGGAACACTGAAGTAGTGGTGGGATACAAGTGTTCTTTGCCTATAATGTAATAACTGCAGATTGTAGCTTTCCTTATGCTAAACCACTTGAGGATCTACACGCAGATTAATTGGAAATGCCTAAAATAACGCGGGAAGGAGCTCCAGTAGATCATTGTGTACAGATGGCTCCAAGCTAGTGTTCACAATTTCTTGGCAAACAACTTTTTAAAATTATTATCCTGTGCCTGTGAAAGGTCAGACAATCACACTGTCACTGGGGATGTTTGCTCTACAGATGGTACATTCTCCTATGGATATTTGTTCAGGGATCTGCAAACAGAGAAAGACGGAAACCAGGTGATTAGTTCCTTCCCCTGCCCTGAGGTTAAGAAGAATGGTATCAACAGATACAGGTGGATGTTTACCAAACTCAGGGTATTGTACACTGAACAGTGGCATGCAGCATGAAAAGGATGTGCTGTGTCTTTTTATTTCTTTAGCAAGACAAAAAGGTACGTAGGAACAGTTCACATCGGAACAAAATCTGGCACTGAAGTGACAAGTAAATGGAAAAGGTGCGTAAAACGCAACGACAGAAAACTTGATGTGATCTGTGCTAGTACTTTCATGAAAAAAGGATTGCCATTCTACTGTGTGAAGTAATGAGCTGAAGCATTTACCTTTCCTTCATAGGGCAGTTACCCAGTATAGTGACAAACACACCAAATTGCGCTCATGTAGACTTGGAGTATGCCCCAGCCTTATGATGTTGGAGTCATTAGCAAACTTGGCCTGGACACAGAGGAAGGGTAACACACAGCTCCTTGTCTCAGGGGCTCCTGCTCTTGCAGGCTGGATTTCTTGGAGCAACCAGACTCCTTCTTCTCCCTGTTTTAGCAAACAAACCTGGATGAAAGATCGGTTGTACAGTTCTTGTCTGACACTGGAGCTTGTATAGTCTGTTGATCATTGGAGAACAGTGCTCCAGAGATGATAGTCTTTTCCAGCCCACTGGCTGACTTTAGAACATCTATTCTCCCTCTCCATAAAATAGATGAAGGGGAATTAACTTCTGTTATAAAATTATTTTGATTATCTACTATGAAGCGTGGATTAAATCTAGTATCATTACACACAGACTTCTGCTTAAAGTAAGTAGAATTTCACTAATTTAACCCTTCTTAAATGATTATTTTCAGCCTCTGCCTGAAAAATAGCCTTCATTTCTTCCTCAGTGTTTAGAAAAGGGTAAAACCTTCCTGCTCTCTAGCACAGGAAAACAAACAAAACTTCCAGTGTGATTGATTGGAAAAACTCAATTAGCTGTCATGGCTATAATTACTACATAAACACAGTCCTGGTGCAGAGACCAAGTGTGCTGGAGACCCCTTCACAAGGCCTCAGTAAACTGGGGCAGCCTCTATAGCCCACTCAGAAAGTGATAAATGCTGAACTGCTAATGCATGGGTGTCCGTTTCTGTGAGGTCTGCAGGCCATGCGATGCAGCGTGGGCTCCATGTGAAGAAGTTTAATCCCAAGGCCAGAGAAGGAAAGAAAATTGAGAGCCACTGCTAAAGGCAATTCTTTCTGTTTCCCTGAGCAAACCCCTCTTCACTTTTCAGATCTCAGCAACATTCCTGAAGAAGACTGTTTCTACCAGGCTTCAGCATATTAGAAAACACAAATTAGGTTCTTATGAGCTTTTATAGTATAAAAAATGTAAGGTTTTTTTTTTTTGTTTTGTTTTGTTTTTTTTTTAGAAAACCTTTGAGAACTAGTCTTTCCTTTTCCATTTCTATTTTTTCCTTCACTTTTTCCTTTTTTTCTTTTCATTTCTCTTTCTTATTTTCTTTTTCATGGAATAAGCCACTAAAAAGTTTTTGGAAGAGGCATGACAGAGAGTTTTACTACTATTTCATGGCCAAATCAAGTTTTCCCAGTGCGACACAAACTGTGTTAGTGAAGCACTGTCACAAGAGGAGGGGAGGTAAGATGTGACAGAACATGTATGTGGGAGAGGGGCTGCAATGCTGGTTTGCAGAGAGCACTCTGTGAAGTCTTCTGAAAACTGCAAGTGTGCTGAGCTGGTGAGATGAATGGTTGCTTTACAAACACCTGCTGTCAGTTAAGTTCAATGCCGAGGGCATGGCATTTCTTGTGTTAGCAGCACCACCAATAATTCAACAAATGCGTAGTGCAGAAGATTACTCTGACTGGTATAACAGAGGAGTAACTTCCTTGTAACTGAGATGTAGCTTCCTTGTAACTGAGACTTAGCGTAGTATATCAGAAGGCATCAAAATAATAAACATAGCTGCACTCAAGCCACAGCTGTTTCCAAGGCTACATGAAGACACAGATGATTAAATTCTGTTTATTTTTCAGTTCAGACTCTCCAAATGCAGGTTAACTTTGAATTTCCAGATGTGTCATGTGGTAAAAAATGCCACGTATCTTCATCTTCTAGCATGCATCTATGTAGTGAGCACAGATGTGATGTTAGAAATCTCACTCACAGGCAGAATTGTTAATTGGTGAAAAATGACACCCTTCAGCTCCCTCCTAATCAGCTGGTCCATTCACTGATGAGTTCCCCAGCTAAAAGGCCATCTTCCTTTGTGATTTAGAAAGCTGGAAACAGACAGAGCATCTCCAAATTGAACTCTGAAGTTCAAATCCCACTCATCCTTGAAAGAAAATACTTTTGTTCTGTGCTCAACCAGTATGACATGTAATAGTTAATGTGTCAGTTGTCAATAATGGTTATGTATGAGCTGTTCAGCATGACTACTCTGTGAGTTGTCTCAGGATACTGATGTCCTGACTGTGACTTGATGTGCTGTATGTTGCTGAAGGAATGGTGTCTGCCACTGCCTACATTTCCCAGAGAATTTAGGATGCTGCTGGAGTCCTGGGAGCTGGGAGGTTCTCCCAGGAGTCAAGATGGGCACAGAGAGGTTAGATGAAGACAACACAGAGCTCATGGTGGCTCATGCCTAATCTGTTCCAATGAGTACTTTGCAAAAGAAAATTTCAAGACATTATGTATATATTAAAGAATAGCTAGCTATTATAGAACCAGTTCCCTTTCAGTCTGGTCAATGCATTCCTCATCTCCGCACCTCCTTCACCTCCTGCAGGTACTGTCTGCATTCCAGGATCCCCCCTGAATTCCTACTTCATAAGTCACATTTGGCAGATGGAAATCACTCTGCATTTAGAAAAGTTTTAAGTACT
The DNA here is from genome assembly GCF_019232065.1 of Centrocercus urophasianus. Taxonomy (NCBI): domain Eukaryota; kingdom Metazoa; phylum Chordata; class Aves; order Galliformes; family Phasianidae; genus Centrocercus; species Centrocercus urophasianus. Next base: position 11,171,717 of record NW_024884253.1, read on the forward strand.
TTTAAATTATTAGAATAGAAAATTCACACCCCCTTGAAATTATTGAGAGCAAGAGGGAATTAATTCAGCCATTTCAGATTTTATACAGATCAAATCACTCTCGTGTCCAAAAGCCTGTTCATGTCTTTACAGCTGAGTTAGCTAGACTAATAGCAGATATTCCTTTTCCTTGCAAACCCTGAGAACACAACTGCTGTTAGGGTTATTGGGGAAAGAATATTTGCTTTTGCAGTTCATTTTGTTTATTTGCACTGTGGTCCCCGGTTAAAGTAAACTGAAGCAGGAAAAGCCAAGGAGTTCTTCTTTTTTATTCCTTATTTTAAACTCCAGCATGTGCCAACTCTTTTAACACATTACAATTTTTGGAAAGAAGAGTTTAAGACCAGGTCTTGAGGATATAATTCTTCTTCCACTGAAACTAGTATAATTAGTGGCTTTAGATGAGCTATGAACTTACTGATGTATGTTGGAAGATACACAGTAATGAGGATCAATGTTTCCAAAAATTTCTAGTTCTTTCAGTTGTCAGTTTTTGTGCTCGACTGATAACTTCTAAAATTTTCCAGACTTTCAGAAAGCAGCAATGTATGTGCTTCTGTTTCCATTTTTAAAGTTAGTATTTAAGGCTTAGTGCTGAAAAGCTGGAGAAGGCTCATGAAGATTTGCAAGAATTATTCAAGAAGTACTCAATGCCTTACAAAAAAGACTCAAGGACTTCTACTGATGTGATTGAACAGAATGCCATTGAATGATAACACCGAGGAAATAAATTTGGTTCAGGAGCACTTAGGAATCAAGGTAAAACACTGGAAGACAATATTAAGCTGAGGTCTCCCCCACTGGAAGTCTAGAAAAGTAACCATGGCATTTTTCTGTTGGATATGGTGCAGTATATTCATACCTATGGAATCTGAACGAAATAAATTGGGAAAGTTATTCAAAGGTGCGACTATGTACATAAGTGGCAGTTGGACTGGATGATCTTGTAAGCCTTTTTCAACTTTGATGATTCTATGACAAGTGATTATCACAGAGTGCATCACAAGTTCATATCATTTGTATGCCATTGCAACTGATTCATCTGTTTTTATCTTTTCAAGACATAGCATAAAAAAAGATTAAACACTGCTGAATTGTATCAGTGTGAAACTAAGAGAAGTACTCTGGTGCCTAAGCTATTGTTTATTATTTGTATATGGTAATTATTTACATAGGTAAAACTCTTTGAGTGTTGTGTTGCTGAAGTGATAATAGCGAATGGAAAAGCCACATAAAAGAGCTGGGACTGGTTTGGGACTTGGAGGAAAAAACACAGTTAGTTGTTTTCCAGCCTAGATTCCCCCAGTGAAATTGCTAATGTTGCAAACAAGCATTTATCCAAATCCAACTAAAACACCTTGGCAGTTGTGGAGGGCAAACAACATTTTTATCACCCTTACGAAAATGGATGTTATTTAAGTAACTCTTGGCAAAGTTTTTATGGTCTGCCATGGGACAGCAGGAAGCAGAACAGAACTAAGTTAATTTTGCATGAATTAACAGAATTAAGAACATCCTGTGACTTTTTAAGCACAGCAGGGAAACCCCACTAGATTTCTCTTATTTGGCTTATAACAAAAACTACACATTTTTTGACTAGCAGGTGTCCTTGACCTTTATTAGCCTTAATTTGTAAATATTCTTTCTGCAGCTGTGTCAGCTTTGAAGTATTTAACTTCTCATCGCTATCCAAGAGTTGACTTCAGAACTTTCCTCTGTTCATCCTTTCCAGCAGCCTGACAGTGCCAGTCAAATTCTGTATTCTTGATTTGATATCCTCAGCACTGAACCTGTGCTGCAAAAAAGAAGAGGGGTTATTCAGGGAATCCACATTTCCAAAGGAGCATAGATGAGATGAGATACTTACATCTCATACATTTGCTTTGGTGTATGAAGTGAAAATGGTTTCCTAATTTCTGAATTTGGTAATCCTTCCTCTGTTTAGAGAGGCCTATGTAATGCTGATCTGTGATCTTCATCACAGTTTCAGAAGGATAATTCATGGTTTTCTTTTTTCAAATCTTTTAAACCATACATGCTAACACTAGTGTATTCCAAGTTCTCCTTTTACTCCAAAATTCAATCAAACTGAGAGCAAAAAAGTATTGCAGTCCCAACTCTTCCAAGTTCTTTTGAATTAAGGTTATAAATCAGTGGGAGCTTCATGGCTGAACTGTGTGACACCAATGTACCCTCCTCATGATGTGGAATTTATTTAGAGGCACATGTTTTGTTGTACACTATCTGTGTCATTCAATGGCTTGATCATTAGAAATGCAAGCAAGGACAAAGATATGAAAATGGTCAACCAAATCAGCAGACATCTAATAAGGATAGATTCATATTCTAACATTAACACACTTCAGCAGGTCATAGGGTGGTTATTGAATTTAAAATAACCTAATTTATACAGTTGGCATGTTCTCGTCTAAATCTGTGGCTTCCAGGAGCCATCTGCTATTGTCTCCCTACTCCAGAAATAAGCCATTTTTTGTGGGGGCAACTTTGGATTTTGAATAATTTTTGGTATTTAAGTATCCAATCTCATTTTGATTCTCCAGTCCAAGGGAAACTGAGAGAAATTCTTATGGCCTCTAAAGCAAAGGAATGGAGCAATTAGGATTGCTTTATCCCTTCTCTCAGGAAGCCAATATCTTGCCATGTTGAAGGCAGTGATGCACCTGAATTTCAGATATCCTTCAAGAAGCATAACCTCACTGGAAATTAGTATTGGTAATTTTCTCTCTACCATGTTTCAATTTGTCTTTGCAATAAATAACAATGTTTTCATCATGTGTTTTGCAAGAACTGTGTTACATAGCAACCAATCAGACAGAAAACGGCCTGGGCTGTCTAATATGATAGATTATACAATATCTGTAATATATGAATTTGTCGCATTATGGCAAGAAAAGATTTGGCCTGGTCAGTACAATTCACTGCTAAAATTATGGATAGTTACCAGATCAGATGGTAGAAACTGCCACCAGCCAACTCAACTCTTATCAGTGCTGAGCCCAGCCACCCAGACACATTTACTTTAATAGAAATTTCCTCTTTCTTCCTCCCAGCCTGTTTGGAAACAGAAGGACATATCCAGACTGTGGACTGGAAATCAACAGCTGCACTTATCCTGTCCCAGGTGATGGTTTCTGACTAGCTGACTAGCTGACATCTGACTAGAATGCCACTGGAAAATAAATCTATTAAGGAATACTATATACAGAATTCTTTGGGAAAGAAATTCAGGAGTTAAAGGTATCAAGGGATCCCTTGATCAAGCCAAGGGATCAATTTTGAGATGGATAAATACGTAACTTTATTGATCTGAATTTTTTCCTAGTTGTGTTATTTCATATTTTTGGATGTTAATCCAGTGCACAAGAAACCTAAGATGCCCACACCCACTTATATCTCAAATCAGTTAAATGTGCAAAATGCCTATAAACAGGTATTTTTGTGCAGTAAGTCAAGTATGAGTCTAAATGATAAAACATATTTTTCATGATGAAGTTCCTTAACATATTAAAGAAAAAAATTCTCATGTGGGACTGTCTGGTATGTAAAATTTTAGTAGTCTGTTACACATTTGAGATTGAAAATATTTAAGTGTAGTTGTTTTGTTACATTTGCCTATCCAAATTCTGAACAATTCCTTAATGCATTTCAGATGCAATGTCAGCAAATACAGTAACAGATATTAACATGAAGAACTGAGTAAAAGAAATAAAAACTATAGGCTGCTACAGTGTTATGAAGGCTCAGTTCAAGTAAGTTCTGTGGGAAAGCAAGTCTGTAAGCACAAAGAACATACGTTCCTAAGCATATGTTCCAGAAAATGCATGTTAGTATTTTAGTAATTCTGACATAAACTATGATATCATCCCTGCTGGGCAAGGCAACAGTAGTAACCTTTCTACACAGGCTGTCCCTAGAGGTTCTATTTTCCACATGAACTGATTTGTGTAAAGAAGATTATACCAACTTCATCTTTTTTCCCTCCTGGGATTGGATAGGAGATGCCCATTTCAGTGAAAAGCAATTAGGAAATTAGACATTGAGATTTGTTCCAAATTTTTCACGAGTCCTGAATGTAGTCATTAATAATTAAGATGATTTATAATGTCGTTAATGAAATAAAACATTCTGGTTCATGAGACTCATCAGCTCACTGGACTGAATTTGATTCTCACTTTGCACTGAATAAAGACCACTGAAGTTTTGTCTGTGATACAGCCCCATCTGCCCTTGTTCCGTGTAGCAGGAAGTTTGTACTCATATGAAGACACTCTGGAACCAAAGGGCCTCTGTGGTGATTCCTCCCAGTGGGTATACTTGACCAGTTTAATTCACATGGAACTTTATCTACTTATTTTTGCTACAGTCAGTGGAGACAAAGTGCTTACTTTAGATAGTATCTAATCCCATTGTAAGTTAGTGTATGAAATAAGCATCTCATTCTGGATATATTCCTCTACACTCTGTGGTGTGAAGTGAGTCTAGAGGGCTAGCTTTGTCTGTGCATCCACACATGGGTCAGAAGAACTATGGCCAACATGGCTTGCTCAGTCATTGGCTAAATACCAAAGAGTACGTTTGATATATACAGCTATATAACTGCTGAAACACGTGAAATACTTCAATTTCAGCTGCCTTCATTCTCTGAGTTCCATTTGTGACTTGTCCCAAAATATGCTGAATACAAGCTGCTAGATTATCTTCTTTGCAGCTCAGAAAGCAAATGGTATCCTGGGCTCCATCAGAAGAGGGGTGACCAGCAGAGACAGGGAGGTGATTGTGGTGTAGGGAGGTGCAGACCCTCTACTCTGGTCTTGTGAGGCCCCATCTGGAGTACTGAGTCCAGGTCTGGAGCCCCCTGTACAAGAAAGACAGGGAGTTGTTGGAGAGGGTCCAGAGGAGAGCCACAAAGATGATCAGGGGACTGGAGCACCTCCCTACGAAGACAGGCTGAGGGAGCTGGGCTTGTTCAGCCTGGAGAAAAAAAGGCTGCGGGGTGACCTCATTACAGCCTTCCAGTACCTAAAGGGAGCCTACAAACAGGAGGGGAATCAACTCTTTGAAAGGGTAGATAACTGCAGGACAAGGGGAAATGGTTTTAAGTTGAAGGAGGGAAGATTCAGGTTGGATGTCAGGGAGAAGTTCTTTACAGAGAGAGTGGTGAGGTGCTGGAACAGGCTGCCCAGAGAGGTTGTGGATGCCCCATCCCTGGAGGTGTTCAAGGCCAGGTTGGATGGGGCCCTGGGCAGCCTGGTCTAGTATTAAATGGGGAGGTTGGTGGCCCTGCCTGTGGTGGGGACTTGGAGATTCATGATCTTTGAGGTCCTTTCCAACCCCGTCCATTCTGTGATTTTGTGATCTGTGATTTTGTGATTCTTCGTGCTTCCTCCATACTTAAGCTCAGATGTGCCTAGGCATTGTAAGCACAATACAGATTCTGCTTTGATGGTAGCCTTCATATGTAATCCACCTTGAACCATATCTGATCTTGAGTGCTAAGCTGCTTTATAACATGAGCTGTAACATATGCAGAAATATGGCATATGAAAGAGTTCTCAGGTTCTAGTCAAACCCTAAGATGGTGCATCATGGTTGATTAGTGTAAGCCGTGCATTTACATCATCTTGACAACATGTTCTTACTTACTATGCTGGAATGAAAGGGTTGATCCAGCATTCACATATGGAGTACATATGCTATAAAAAGAGCAATTTTGCTGAATCGGCTTCATTGAGTAAATTACTAAGGCATGACGCTGATCATCTAAATGTGAATGCTAGCCTGAAAATTAATAATTTAACTTTACAGGCTCATTTGCTGCCCAGGTGAATTTAACTACAGGGGCTTCAAGCAGTGAAAGTGCATATGCACATGATATATAAAATGCACCTGTTGAAATAATGTTTATTTTCCTAGATGTTATGCTATGTGGGCATGAACTAATTTCTCTTTTAAAAATTCTACTGTAATTTAAATGCCTTTTTTTCTCCTGCTCTCCTGTTGATCTTAATAAAAATCTCTTCATCAAGGGGTCTGGTTATTAGGGGAACAAATAAACTGCCCATAATCAGGAGTACATATATGGCCATTTTCATCCATAGACCTCACAACAATTTAAAGTAATAAGGCATGTATCGCACGTGGTGAAACAAGAAATACAGAGACTCAGAAGAAAGTCAGCATAGAAAACATAAAATAGAATACTACTTTTTCTCATGCGTTGCTTTTATGCAGGAGGTGTGCATAAGTGCAATCATGTAAATTTCCTTAATTTGTGATATGTACAGCCAGTACAGGGAGGAGTTAGGAAATCAAGAAAGATTCAATGACTTTTACTTAAACTTTTGTTATTGTGAATTCGGGGACACAAACCATTCCCTCCTTCTTCAATTCCTTTTCATGACTCTCACACAAGACTTTAAGAACAAGCAGATTCCTGTCAGCAGCCCATAGAAATGAAAGGGTAGCAGGACAAATTATTTTTCCACTTGATCTTTGAAAATAATTAATGCTAAAATTTTACTGCAACATGTACAGTCTTTGCTGGAAATTGTAATGCATCGCATATGGTTCAAACAACAGATGTTGGCTCTATCATACTAACATTTTAATTGGTTTCTCCTCAGGGCTGACACTGAAAGGGTTACCTCCATGTGTAGAAAAGGGTCCATCTCACCACTATCCCAGGCTGGTAAATCCCCAAGCACATGTTAGTGGATTTGGCTGTGGGAGGGTAGGTGGAGAGCAATGGGAAGTCTCTGCTTGTTCACGCACAGTGATTTGCTTCAGTCACCAAGCTGTGAACCCAGTAGGAATTTCACATGCACAAGGAGGCTTTTCTCTGAATCTTTCCAGGTGGGAATGTTTTCTAGTACATGACTCTTATTTAATGTTCACACTGCCCAAGGGCCACAGTCAGTACCTCTGTGCAAACATCAGAAGATGTCTGCCATAAACACCTCACGGTCTGAGCATGCAGAAGGCCTGGAATGAGGCTGACACAGGCCACCAAAGTGACAAGTACCTGTCTTTCCAAATCCAGTCACTTTCCTTAATAATTCAGTGAGCTTGTCTATTTGGTTTGGGTGTGTGGTATCTGGCAGAGAAAGGGCTGGAGGTGAGGGAACAGCAGGGCATGAGGGAGGAGAGCACTGCTGATAGATAGTAAGGACAAACAGAAGAGAGGAGATTGCAGCAGACACTCTTCTGCCTGGAAAATAAATTCCCTTTTAGATTCCCAGTTTCCACCACTCATTTCCAGATTCTGTGACATTCAGTGGAACAGAGAACAAAGGCGATGAATGAAGGTTCATTCTCATCCTGAGCTCTCATTGGGGATGACTCTGTTGTTTCCATCTTCTTGGAGATCTGAGGTCCTTGGTCTCTTGAAGAGGCTGCGAGAGCTAAAAGAGAGCCCCAAAGAACAAGATGGCTGTATCCATCCAGCACTGGAGGAATTAGGACATCTGCAGGCATAGAAGCACAGAAACATAGAAGCACAGAATGGTATAGATTGGAAGGAACTCTAAGATCATCTAGTTCCAACCTCCCTGCTATAGGCAGGGTCACCTCTAGACCGTGTTGCTTAAAGTCCCATCCAGCCTGGCCTTGAATGCTTTCAGGGTGAGGGCATCCGCAACCTTGCTGGGCAATCTGTTCCCGTGTCTCACCACCCTCACAGTCAAGAATTTCTTCCTACTATCTACTCTAAAAATACCCTCTTCCAGTTTAAAGCCATTTTCCCTCATCCAGTCGCTACATGCCCTTCTAAAAAGTCCCTCCAAGCTCTCCTGTAGGAAAGGTACTTTCAGGTACAGCAAAGCCAGCTCATGTTGAGTCTTTCATCAACTAACACCCCCAAATCCTTCTCCTCAGAGCTGCCCTCAAGCCATTTTCCACCCAACCTGTATTTGTGGTTGAGATCATCCCGATTCCGGCGCAGGACTTTGTACTTGGCTTTACTGAATTTTCATGAGGTTGGCCCACCTCTCAAGACTGTCCAGGTCCTTCTTGATTGCATCTCTTCCCTTTAGTGTGTCAACTGCACCACTCAGCTTGGTTTTGTCCATAAGTTTGCTAATGATGTACTTGATCCCACTGTCCATGCTGCCAACAAAGATGTTTGGTTCAGGTTTGTCCCTGAGCTAATGAGGCTGTTTTATTTCCACTCTGTAGGAATAGCTAACATATTTAAGTTTACACATAAAAGACATCATACATCATTACTTTAGTCCATAAAAATTTATCTCTTTTTTCTGGAAAATGATATTTCCTATGTATACCTTTCATGAGGCATGCCACTCAATGATTTGGGCACAAAGCAGTACACAAGGAAATAAGGAGAGCTAAGGCAAGGAAGTATTTCAGAAATGAGGTCAACACTGGAGGCCACTGGCCTGCCCTTGACTCCTATTCTGAGCAGATAACTCTACAGATTCTGTCTGTAGGGCTATCACAGGCACTAAAAACCATGCAGCCAATTGGGGACAGCCACAGCGATGTTGCATGCAAGGCAGCCCAGCCCCCCATTAGCTAATCAGTTTTGCACTGAAATCTGTGAGATCTGGTTATAGAATCATAGAACTGAAGAGTCATTAAGGTTGGAAAAGACCACTAAGACCAACTATCCACCTGGCACCAATATTGCCCACTAAACTATGTCCCTCAGTGTTACATCTCCATGTTTCTTGAACGCCTCCAGGATGGTTTCTTGAACTCCGTCCCTGGGCAGCCTTCCAATGCTTTACCACTCTTTCTAAGAAATTTATGCCAATATCCAACCTGGACCTCTCCTGGTACAACTTGAGGCCATTACTTCTCGTCTTATTACCAGTCACCTGGGACAGGAGACCAATCTCCATCTTGCTTGTACCCAGCAGAGCCCAGCTTGGGATCATCTGCTCCAGACAGAGTTAAGTGGGATTCAGCCTGGGCAAGCCATTCACCTCTTGGCTTTCCCTTTTTTCCTTTCTTTTCTCCTGAGTTAGGAGTTATATTGGAAGGAAGTAAGAGGTGAAGGAAAAGAGCGAGGGCAGAGTGGCTTGTATACGGAGCCCCTTCATTACTGTACTGCTGAAAAATTTTAGTGAAGTGTCCAGCTCCAGAGTGTATACAAGGATAAAGATCTTAGCTGGAAGACTGATTCCTTACCAATTCCCAGAAATTAACAGAATATAGGGAGTAATCAAGTACGTTCAGTACCTTATGTCAGAGCACAGCTTGCACAGCAAAGGGGAGCTTGTTGTACTTTGTGCTGTGGTGTCAGAGGCACCTCAGTTCAACATCTCTCTTTGCTTATTCACATCACACCAGAGAAAGAGCAAGCGGCTACGTCAGCCTGAGGCCAAAAGCTGTTGGCACTGATTTGAGCGCAGTCCTTTTATGTGGGGAGGGTGTGGTGGCCTATTGGAAAAGCATCCTGACAAGCCTTGCAGACCTGAGTTCAGCCTTTAAACACATACACCATTTTCCCTCTACCCCTTTTCCCCATCTGACCAAAGCATAGGAGAGTACCTGCAGAAAAGCAGTGGCTGCCCAGATGCTGCCTGTAGCCTGTCCTGCAGTGTTGCTTTCTGAACTGGCTGATGTTGCTTGATGGGTCACCTGGGCTCTGTTAGACCTTTGGCCATGTTATGCAGCACATTTTTTACAAATGCTATGCTGTCTCCTCATAGTAATATGTGTCTTTTATTTCTCTGACATTTTTTAAGCTATCAAATAAGATGTTTGGTCAGGAAATTCCAAACACTGAGTGGAATAGGAGCTTTAATTAGACTTTTCTTTGCTAGATGTTGGGATCATATCTGGTTTATACTATAGTTGGACAATTCTGGCTGCTGTTTTGGGGGAATTGTATTATGTTACACAACTAGCAAAAACTGTCCAGAATTTGTGCGGAACTGGTTTAAGGTACACCTCAAACAGACTGAATTCATCATGTCCAGGAAGAAGAGACTGAAGGTACAGATTGTCTGAAGACAACATCTGGATGCTCCTTAGACTTTTTTGGCAAATAAATTCTTAAAAGTGAAAACAGATTTTACTTCAAGGGTGATCTGTATTCAGAGGAAAACATCATCTACAGAAGTTCTGCTAGATGCTTCCCCTTCAGGATGTGATCCCTGAATCTCAGGTCATGCTGCTTAGATTACTTAGAGTGTTTGGTTATTCAGGGTACCATCCCCTCCGCCTTGCACTTGACTCTTGGTCTCTTGCAAGCTCCATGTTGTATCTCCTAAAACAGGAATATGATTTTTTCTTTTTTTTTTTTTTTTCTTTCCCCTTGGTGAAGTTACTCCTGAAACTTGCCAAAAATACGTATGGGATATAAGAAAGGGTTTGTGCTGCATTCCCTGTGATGTCATATGAAGGTACATGACCAGCTGAAAAGCACTGTAGGACTAACAGGTTGCTCAATGAAGCTGGGGATGCCCCATGCCTGGAGTGTTCAAGGTCAGGTTGGATGGGACCCTGGACAGCCTGAGCTGGTGGGTGCCAGCCCTGCCCACAGCAGGGGTTTGGAACTCAGTGATCTGTAAGGTCTCTACCAATCCAAGCCATTCTATGATTTTCTGAGTATAGAGCATGGGAAATGAACTTCCTGAAGCCTCATCCATCATACCGACTGGGAGAGGTTGTTAGTTCCAAACATCTCTATATTTACAACCTTCATACCTTTTCCCGTCTATTTCACTGCTAAAGAGAAAAGAGGATTAAACCAGAACTTATAAAGTTTGAATAATCAGTGTCTTGGTGTCTAAGAAAGAAGTGGGGAGTTCTGCTTGCTCTAAAGAGCAATGCAGGGCAAGCACAAATACCTCTATCTTGTGTTTCAGGCAGTAAATCAGAGCTCCTGCAGGTGAGAACTGGTTTGAGTTGTCACATTCACCATGCAGCAGCACACATCCCCACCAAAGTGGTGTCAGCAGCAGAACTCATGGCTTCTGCACTCAGCAATGTCTCTGGATAGAGCATCTCTCAGGCATTCCCTCAGATGGACAGAACTCAGTTTAAGCAGTGGTCAAGATTCAATATAAGAACATAAAACCAGATACCACAGAAAATAGCAGTCTAGTTCGGTGTTTTATTTTGGATGGTGGCAAAAGTACACAGCTAAGAAATTATAAAAAATATGGAAAAATAAATATATTATCTCAAATGTTCTTCCAGTCTTCGACAATTCAGCAGCTCACAGTCCTGCCAAGCCAGAGGTATTATCTGTATATTTAATTGCCTTTAATTCTTCCCTATGAATCTCTTGAACTCCTTATGAAAACATGATCATCAATGACACGCATGGGAAGTGGATCCAGAGATTGAACAGTTCCTAGTATGGGGAAGAATGTTCTTCATTTGATCTAAAACTGCTTTCCACTAATTTTTTTTTTTTTTTTTTTTTTTTTTTTTTTATAATATTTTTATTTTTTTTAAAAAAAAATTTTTTATTAAAATTTTTTTTTTTTTTTTTTTTTTTTTTTTTGTCTACTCTATGTCTTGTGTTGCAACATGCATTGAGTATTCAGCTCTTATTCATTCTCTTCCTGATTTTGTAGGATGCCATTATATCTCCCTTTGTCCGTCTTTTTTCCAGGATAATGCCTCCCACCTCACATTGTCAATGTTCATAAAGAAGCTGTTCTGTGCAGCCTGAATGTCTTTTATTATCATGTTACTATTTTCTGTACCTTTTCCAGTCTATTATATACTTCTATGGCTGGGATGCCAGGAGACCACACTACACAACATTCTAGCCACAGAAGTACAGACACATACAGTAGCAGAAAGATGGGCTTTAGTTTGTTTTTTCTTGATAATTCCTAAAACTTTATTTTCTCTTTAACAGGCTGTGGCACTAAGATCATATTTCCATGGGACTGCCAATTGATAAGAAAGCTGTTGACTGCTCTCAAGAGTTGGGAGATTTTTGCCATCAACTCTAATTTAAATGCCATTGCAAAAATGTTATTTTGACACAGAAAATATGAGATAATTCATTAGTAAACTCATTTTTTTTTTTCTGCAGCAGAACCAGATGACTCAGGTAGAAAAGAACATGACCAATCAACCAACAGTGCAAAACTATAAATTGCTGTAGTGTAGATACCTTACAACTGAGGTTAATAAAGCAGCAGTTAATCAAAATGGATTTTCTTGATCATATTTCTCTTGTTTTCTTCTAGGAATATAAACTTCAGAAATTATTTAATTTGAAAAGGAGTGGTCTCCTGAATGTTTAGATGTCAACTGATGACACATGGTTTTCCAACAAAGCCTCTTTATTTTAAACAGATGTACTGAAACTAACAGAAAGTGAACTCATTGACCCTGTTTATGGGTATGAGCAAAATTCTGATATGGCTCCTTTGAACAGCTTCACAACTGTTTTTCAGAAATTCTGCACTTGAAGTCCCCTGTGGAAGTACATCTACCACAGCAGGCCAGATGAAGATGCCTAACCCTGGGGTGTATTTCTCTAAATTTTGAAGAATCTTTCTTTTCTTAGTAATGGGAACTGCGCACATTGGATGACAACAAACTGACATTCAAGTATGGCTGTTCTTCTCCATTTGTGTCATGAAGACAGAAATCTTTTAGAGGATAACCACTGATACAGTGGCTTTTCTTTGTGCTCAGTGGGGCAGATATACCAGAGCTACATCTAGTTGGCCAATTGAGGTCCACATTGTAGTTATGCAAGCCTCAGCAGTAGTCTCATAGTATATCTCCGGGTGTTTGCCAGCAGGAAGTTGAGCAGTCACACATTAGCAGTGTGTTCAACCTGAAGCAATGCAGCCATGCTGAGAAATAAGGTATAATAACTAAGGGCCAGCATTAGGATAATGCAGCTATAGGGCTTCTGGACCACAGCTGGCTAATATCCAGCTGGCTCACAGCATGCACAGAGGTGCACACAGCTGCTGCCTTTCTTTGCATGTCACTTGTTTAAAAGGAAAAGCTCAAAAAGCTAAAGCTCAAAATTAGCTGAAGCTCATTGTAAATGCTCTAATCAGAGCTAGTTACAGTCTGGCTTTGAATGAACCCTGCTAGTTTTAGCTCATAATCTCTGAGTACTAAATTTTCCAGCTGTTTAGATATTTTCCACCTTTCCCAAGGGTATAAGGTCCTTTAGTTTTAATACACAGGACATAGTCCTGCTGAGAGTGTTTCTTACCTTTTATGAACCGCTTCTGTAGGTAAGTTATACCCAGGGGCATCTGCTTTGCATCATCAGCTTGTTTGGTAAGAACTTTGCTCTATTCCCTTTAAGGATATCATCTCCACTGCAGGAACAGGTCAACTGAAGCATGAGGGAGAGAATGGTTGGGTGATTTCTGAGAGGAATTATCAAAAATCTCTTCACGATGTCTCCAATTACGTTGGTTTTCTCCAGAAGGGCTCAGAAATTCTGGTAGCATTCAAAATCATCTGCCTTATTTGAAAGATAATCTTTATGAAGTTTTGTCTCTGGATATATACCAAGCAGTGCCAAGCCTGGAAGTGCCCTCCAGTGCAAACAAAATGTTGCGTAAATGGGATATGTTCTGTAAGGTGTGATTGTCATTTTTTTTTTTTTCCTACTTGGAAGCTGGTTTCTTGGGGAGAAGGAACTTGGAGGAATATATCACCTGGTTCTTCTGTTCCTCTCCTCTCCTGGTACCACCCAGTCCCTAATTTTCATGAAGTGATTGCCCTGGCTGGCTTCTCCCTGCTCTGAGGACAGGGTCACATCACACCAGAGATGGCACTTGTGCACTTTCAAGGGATCTTCTCCTCCTGGGTTTTCATGTGTATGTGTCTAGACTCATTTCTTCAACCCATGCAAACTTTTAATAAGGAGAAGGTACTAAAGGTGGCACTTAGGGGACACTGATGGAGATGTGCCAAATGCAGGAGGTCATTCTGCTAGAAAGTGTCAACTAGTTTGGCTGTGTCCCACCTTCCTGGAGATCAGCTAATGCTCACCGGGCGTCATGGGCAGGCAGCCTCTCCCCAGACTAATGCTTATGGCTGAAAGGGATTGTGTTGAGCATGTTTGTAATTGATTCAGGACTGTTGTGTGACAAAACACAATAGCTTTGTATGAGGCTTTAATATAAATCTCTTGCACCAGCAGAGTGCAGTAATTGAATCAATACACAAGCAAGGCTGGAGAAGCAATATGAAAAAGTTTGGTTCCAGGTTAAACGTGAAACAGATGTTCCCTGACCCTCTCCCCTTCCCACCCTGTCACCTCCCCCTTTGTCCCTGCCAATTGCAGGCAGATATGCTCCTTGTTTAAAATGAGAAGGGGAAAGGGAAAAATAAAAAGCAATTGCATGAGTCTTTGGCAGTGTTAGCAATGAGCTGCTGATAGTTGAGAGTAAAGCATCACATGTGTTAGGGCAAATGGTGGTGACTCAGAAAAGGCTGGAAGGGGATGGGTGAGGCGGTGAAGGGGGCTAGCAAAATCCCTTAGGAGTGATTCCTATCACCCAAACTTTGTAGAAGGGTTTGGGAAGCCAGTGAAGGCTGTATCCAGAGCTACAGCAGCAAGGTGTAGAGGGTAGACTCCCATGATGGGCACATGTCATGAAAGAAAATACGAAGTAAAGTCTCCTTGCATAAAGCATCTGTCAGAATGTGTTGGAGGTGCCAAAGGGCTGAGGGTGTCAGGCTGGGCTAACCTCTAAGAAGAGGGGATCTGAGTCCAGTGACCCCTGCCCAAAAACAGGCAGAAAGCACTGATGATGTTGAACATGAGTGATGGTTCCTGTTTTGGGAATGTGTAAGCAGATAAAATTATCCTTTCTGCTCATATCAAGGAGAGTGAGTAGGAAACCTGTGTGTCATGCTTTGGGTATGAAAGAAAGCCAGAACTTTTGAAAAGTTTTTGGTAAAGTTTCCAAAAGCACAGGAGCAGACCAGAGGAAAATCCGCAATTGAATGGTTTTCTTTTCCCATCTTTTGAGTGGTACAGTCTTGGTAAAGCAATGCAATTCCTGCTGGATGGTCCCCAGGCTGCTTTACTTGGCTTTCACTGGAGCAGAGGGATTTGCTCTTAATTTTCTCCTTGTCTGAGTAGCTCCCAACAGTCTGCATTTTTCTTGGTTTCTTTTTCAGCCTGAAATCAATCTGTGTCATCACTACCATGAAGCCAGCTCTTAAGTGTAAGAATTAGGGCTAACTCATTACTCTGCCTTCTTCCACTGGTGATCCCTATTGAAGTCAGAGCAGTGAAAGTTTTCATCAATAGTGGGGAAAGTGTAAGAACAAATATCTCTTCTGCTTGAAAGACAACAGCTGCTAAAGGTTTTAGGCTTGCATTATGGTGCTTAGACCTGTGGCCTATGGCCTGGAGGAATACTGGTAAAACTAGTCTATCCTCTGCTCACATATTAGGTTCAGCACAGATTTTCTTTGCTGCTTCAGACAAGTTGTTTTTCTTGCTAGAATCACTTGTGCAAGTAGAATGGTATGACTCTATGACAACAGGATGTTAACTTGGAGTACTCACCTCTCAGAACAATCAGGCAGATTCATCAGTATCTGTGAAGGGCTTTGTGAACTTCAGGATAGTTAAGCACTGCTTGAATTGCATCTTACACAGCATAAGTGAAATATTTCACCTGTCTTTGTTGAGTGATTTACATCCTAAAATACTTTCAGAAATGGTATGTACTGTTTGTAGACCTTTCACGGTCAAACTACCTCAAAATAGATCAGATAATTTTTTATCTCTGTATGCACTGAGAAGATGGGACCTGTAAAAAACTAACTGGATTATCAGGGATAAGTATCATTCCCCTTCTTATTTTGAGTGAAATTTCAGAGCCTTATGTCTCCTTCTGAGACTCCTGAGATAAGATCCCTGAATCCTATTCAAATACTTTTCTCACTGTATGCAGTGGGATGCTGTTGTTTTGCACCCAAAAGTAGCACAAATCTGTTAAGAAGATACTTGAAATAATAAACCACAAGTTCTAAAAATCAAAGACACAAATCCAGCTCTAAGAATATCAGAAAAAAAAAAAAAACTATTAAAAACAAAACAAAACAAAAAATCTCAAAACAGAGTTTGTCATCACCCCATGAAAATCACACATCTACTAAGACACTAAATAGATTTCCAGGATCCTGGGTATAATTAAATACATCTGTATTTTACTTAACAAGTTCAAAAAGGAGCAAAAAAGACATTGCAGAGGAGAGGAAGCCCATTACAAACAATCACATTTTGAATTAGCATCGCATTTGCAGTATTCATAAACAGTTTTTCCCCATCTGATCTGTCAAGGTTGATTTTAAGTCACCACAAATGTCCAGAGCCATTTTTGTTCCTTGGTGAATTTAGGTAAACTTCAGATGTCTTATTCAAAACCCTCTTTGCTCTTTTCTGTATATTTTGCTAAGAGACAGCAAAATGTGCATGCAAACCTTTCTGCAACAAGGTAGTCTTGAGTTAGAGAGGTCTTTCATTTACAGTGAACCATCTCAAAATATTTTTAATGCTCTTCATCATATCTTAAAGCACTTACAGACTGATCCCCTGCTCTGTGAAAATCAGTGATTTTCTTGAGGGTTTGGCTCATGCTACTAGTGAATAAACTACCTGCAGAGAGCTGTACTGTAATGTCAGGGCACTGAGGCTTTTGGAAAGCCATGAAAATAAGAAGTCCATCATGACAAGATGAGCAGTATGAGACTCACAGAATATTCAGCCTGATGAAAAGATCCAGAATAACTAGTGCAGGGAGAGCTGTCTGATTAGGACATTCCCTATTCCCACGTAGCCGTGTGTGTTGAGAGAAAAGACGCACTTTTGAAAAACCACCACCAGAAGTCAGAAAGCTGCAGTGTTTCTGCCTCCTGGAGAAAATATCAACATTGGATTTCCATTAAATCAAATGATAACAAGAACTATCAAAATACCCATTCTACCATAACTACCAAAATAACCATGCTGCAAGAGTCCTCACCGCTATCAGAAGGAAGGTCTCAGCAGATGTGCCATTTTATAAGAAACTCTCATTTCATAGAATCATAGAATCATAGAATGGTTTGCGTTGGAAAGGAGATTTAAGATCATCAAGTTCCAACCCCCTTCTGTAGGCAGGGATATCTCCCTCTAGACCAGGTTGCTCAAAGCCCCATCCAGCCTGGCCTTGATATCTGTGTTTCTTATATATTTCCTACATATTTCAGCACACTGCTGATTTTGCCTGCATTTGCAAGACAACGTGATCGCTTGCTTTTTTAACCTGCCTAAAAAAGTGAAGAAAACAAACTGTACCACAGCCTTTTTTGAAGTATCTGTTTCAAATCACCTATCTGAAGATCTGAGACACTACTCCAAGTTATCAAGATGGAAGCTAGAATTCTATCTCACTACTTAACTGGCTAAGAGCGCGTGGTCGGAAATGAAGACATGCACATGGAGCATTTTTCAAAGTTTTTATTTCTGTCTGCTTCTCAAACCTGAGCTGAGACATTTCCTGAAAGGACATTGCTTCTGCTTCGGACTGACTTCATCACCACAAAACTGGGAAAAGGAAAACCCCTCAGTTTCCAGCTAAGATATGACATAGGAATCACAGGAATTCCAGCCTTGTGTCTTATGGTCTTCTTTCGTTTGATCAGCAGCACTAGAATTACATCATAACACTCTGGGGAAGGTTTCTACTTTTTCCTGTAAAATTTCTCATTATTATAATCTCAAACATTCAAGCTAGATAGCAAACGGAGTGCCTTCCTATTATGTGTATTCTGATGATCTCCACCAGATGACCACAGCCATTTTCAAAATCTTATGCTAGCATGCATAGCTATGAGAAAAGAAAGTAGACATATTTATTTTTGATAACATGACAAAGGAACTGGGAAAAAATATTTAAATTAATAGTGTTTGTACAATATTCAAACCTCTGCTCCTCTTTCAGGAAATGAGAACACCTGTGTAAACAATTGATCTGGAGAAGTTAAAGGTCATATTACCACTATGTAGTCTGTGGCCTCTGAAGGTTAAAATATCCTTTTACAAACAAAATATCCTTGCCTTGAAGAGATTGGGCAGGTATTCCCTTGGCTGCTGTCACAACCTTTGGCCTCAGTCCTGCAAATACTTATTCACGTGCTTAGTTTTAAACATGCAAGTATCTCTACTGTACAGCTCAGAAGAGTGTGATGAAGTTCCAGTAATTAGTGTTATTGTGTGCTCTAATGTTGTGATACAGAATACTTGTTGCTTCTCAATCCCTTGGTTGTTGGGATTGCTGCACACTCAAAGAACACCAAGACAATCCACGGGCTCATTGTAACATCAGAATCCCCCCCCAGTTCTGAGTTGAGAAAAAATCTCAAGGGATTTCTTCTTAACATGTCTTACCAGGATCTTAGCTTTTCAAACAAAGCACTAAGTACTGTAATTATGAATTAGTCATTTTGCTATTGGGTATAATATACTAAATTTTTTCTCATATTTGGTAGTTTTATGTTTCTTTCTGTGGTATCATTGAGGTGTTGGTTTTAGCTTCCAGTTGCTTAGAAGAAGCCTTGCAGCAGCTCTTCTATTATTCTTAGAATTATATTTTCCTGATTCCAGATTGATTCAGGAGTCCAATTTCCAGGAGTGTCTTAGGTGTTAATGCAATTAAACCATATTTAAAGTCAAATGATTTAAGAATATTTTGGATCTGTTCTACATTTTGATGAAGAGTGTTTCGTGTTTTCATCTCAAATGTTTCATAATCCTTGTGAAATAGACAGAGTTGCAGAGTTCGCTAAGTCCGAATGTCTCCACAGAGAAGCTGCTGAAGCAGCTGGGCAATCAGAGTTGGATGCAGTTGCGATGCTGGAGAATGGAGGTGAGATGACAGGCTTCATCACTTAATAAGATGTTGCTATGTGGGAGGGAGGTGAATGGCAATTGCTCTTAGCTCTACTGGTACTCTGCTTCTGGCTATCCCCCTTCCTCTTCCCAATTAATTTTGCATAATTTCTCCAGTTAAAATTCGTTGTTGGCATTAGCTTGTTCTGGGGCTTTTTGCACGTGTATCTATTTCTGTAATATGCATTCAGGATGAATCTTGCTATTATTTTGTTGTTGTTGTTGTTTGTAGTTCTTCTGCTGCTTTACATTCACTGCCAGAAACAAACAAAAAAAAACAGTCTGACTGCAAACATCTGCCTATTCTGTGTCTCATAGCAGCACTTGATCTTCAGAGCTCCCCATTCAGCTAATGGGTGCAGTGAGGATCATGCTGGTTTCCTTCTTTGATATCTGGAAGGGGTAAAATCAATTTATTTGCCTTTTGGGGCATAGTTGCTTTATTTCCATAGAGATTCCCTTCAGCATGTGAAGCAGCATTTCCCTTTAAAATAATCAGTTCCAACATTAGCTGACATTTTTTAATTTGTAAATCTGGCACTGAAGATTTTCTGTAACAGTACAGCTGCATCTGAAAGTTGCACCCAGTGTAACTGTCAAAAGAATATAATAGTCAAAAGAGTATCTTCATTTAGAAGACAAAGGCTATCTTTCAATGTCAATTTGTAAAATAGAAATCTATAACTTCCAGTTCACTTGACAAACACATATATATGTATGTATATATATATCTGTATAGATATATATATATTTATGTAGTTAAGCTATGAGCTAACAAAGTACACATTCTTAGAAGGCAAACATCCTCTACTGGATGTGGCGGTTTAAGAAAGATGCCTATCTAGTTCAGATCTCTAAAACCATCAGGTGTTCAGGCTTGCCGGTGTTTTAACTATTATCCAAGAATTTTCACTTTCTTTCAGTTTGGTAGAATTAAAGAACGGAAGTTAAATCAATCATTTAATGTGGCCAAGAGAAAAAGAAACAGACATTGATTTAAAAACATATATAAGAAAATTTTAGGAAGGAAAGGCAGATTTTCAACTTTTAAATTGACAGTTCCTGAACTTCTGAATCTTGAATAACCTTTGTCATCCTTAGGTAATAGAGTTCATAATTAAGAGGTCTGCTGGTATTTCTGATTATTTGAAGACTCAGAGAAGTAAAAATTGTTGTGGAACAGAGCACTAGTTTTCAACAGTGAAGAGATGATGAAGAAAAAAAAAGGAGAAAAGTAAATACAAGATAATTATTGCAGCTTTCCAAATATTAACATCCTTTTCAGTGACAGAGCTTCCTTTGCTTTTGTAAATCCTGGTCAACAGTTAGACAAAAAGGAGCGGAGATATGCATATGCATGTTGCACCTCCAGGATCAGATAAGGCAGCAGTGAGAGAGGGAACAAATATTTATTGAGATATAAGTCTAATTGGAAAGTCAAACTTACTGTTATGGTGTATTCATGCCTTCTGGTTGGTCAGAATCATGCCTGACTGATATGATGTAATCTTTAAGAATGGGGATGTATGAGAGGCGCAAGTATGCATGAATACTCACTGATCCTCCTGTTGTTTCCAGACTAAGACACTGATAACAATAAGGCAGTTCGAACTGCTAAAAATTATGGAAACCTCCATTCCTAGTATTAGCCCAATGTAATTTGCTGGACAGGACCACAGGGAGTCGTTATTATTATGTACCAACAGAGCGAAAAACCTGCTCTTCATTAAAATGATGTGGAATGAATTTTGTGGGTGATGATGTATTCATGCTGGGAACTTCAGCAGTTTCTCTTCCTTGTAATAACAACAATGCCTTAAAGAGCATTCTGAGCTACAAAGGCTTAAGAATCAACCACATTGGCACCCGATGCTCCATGACATCTTCCTGGGCACTCTGATTCCTGGTCATTAAGAGAACAGCAGTATGCATGTCTAGGCGTTGTATAGCTTCCCTGTATCTAATCACTTAACTTCAAGGAGAGGGTAAGAGCACAAAGACAAGGTTCTTATATTACTCTTACCTACTCCCTTCAGGTTTATTTCTGACATTTAAGGTAGAAAGTCAATCAGTTTGAATCTTCATAAAACACTGACCTCTTGATTCTCACCTGCATGAGGGTATATACTACTAATGACATTAGCTGGTGTAGTTCTTTACACTTGGCTCATTGGGTTTCTTCAAGACTCAGAAATAACATGCTTGCTAGGTAAAATGCACTTGAAAAGAAAATGGAAATATGTTATGACTTTAGGAATTAAAGCAGGATTTCTATTTGTACTTCTCAGCTTTACTACTGTAGTATATTTAATAAAAGATTGCTCTAGATAATGAGATGAGATTTTTATTAATATTGAGCACTTAGGTGTTCAGTTGGTGTACTTTAATGACATGAGCAATAACTCATGGACAGCATTTTAAATGTACTGAGGTATTTGAAAGAATGGCTTTCATTAGTAAAAGCTCTTCAAAACTCCTGTGGAATCATCAATATACACAAAAAGCGATACTGCAAATGATACTTCAAACAGAAAAGCATTCAACAGAAAGCATTTAAAGGAACTCTAGAATTCTCAGCCGTTAAAAGGTGTATCAGATTAGTTGCTCCATTAAGGTTTGTTACTGAAAAGCAAAACTGGCAGGCTGTATTTTTGCAATTATAGAAGAAGAATAGCCATGCAGCCAGAAAAAAATGCACTCCTATACATCTTGATCATAATATGGATGTACTTATAATGACCTATTCTCAAATGAGCACTTAAATCTATTCCATCACAGTTTGTTTAGCTGCACATAAAGGACTTGTACACAGCACAAATACATCATAACATTGTAGAGTATGTAACACTACAACCTCTAGGAAGCTGTCGTCACTTTAATTGCATATTTAGGAAAACATTTTTCAAAGTGCTACATTTTGCAAAGCACTTGCAAATTCTGGATCTCTGCAGTTTATCCTGCAAGTTTTGCCAGTGTGGTTAAATGAGCATTTTATACTTCCTGGACAAAATGATTATTGTATATATGGTCCTTCTGTGATGAAGGAGGGAGGTCTTACTGAGCAATGATGAGTCTTTCTCTCCCCACAGTCCCTCTGGAGGTAGAAAGACCATATCTGCTCTCCCTGATTAAAATGGAAGGTGTGTTAGGAAGAACACCTGCAGGCAGATGGCAGTTGAGAGCACAAACTAATATATACAGTAACAACTGTTTAAATGCTGTGAACTTCTGATTCTGTGTTGAGCCCTGCAATCACAAGGTAAGGAGGGTGGATACAATACCACATTTGATCTGGTGTGAACTGGCTCATCCCTCATGTGGAGGCACAATGGAGATGTACCAGAGGAGAAGCTGTTTTAATGGGCATGAAGAAAAATTTCCCCAATTACATCTGTAGAATCACACAATCATAAAATGTCTTAGGTTGGAAGGGATCATCGAGCTCCAACACTCTGCTGTGGGCAGGGTTGCCTACCAGTAGAACAGGATGACCAGAGTTGGCATGAGGAATTCTCCAACTAGCAGTATTACCCCTTTCTTATACTAATACTTTTTAAATATATTGATTTTTCCAGGCTTCTTCAAAGTTATCTGCCTTAGCCAGTTGTTAATTCCTCACAAGACACACGTTTTTTTATGGACTAGTCATTGTCATGTAGGAGATCAGCCTATGAGTGGATGTTTGGCCGACTGCATGTCTGAGCTCACCTGGTTTTTCAGACCACAGTGGTCTTGCTGTTCCCCCAGAGAGAGACAGAATCTGGATCATACATAACATAATTTCTTATTTCATGTGACTGTACTAAAGAAGGGGAGAGATAAGCTTAATGTATCCATATTGTATATGCACAACAGACTATTCAAGTATTTGCATGCATAGTGGGAGGAATACAGAGATGCTGCCTGGGCATGTAGGAATGAGATTAGGAATGCTAAGGCACAGCAGAGGATGAATGTGGCAAGGGCTGTGAAAAATAATAAAGGTTTTTATATGTGTATTTCTCAGAAAAGTAACACTAAAGAATATGCTCTGCCCTGACAAATAAGAAAGAAGCTTTCTTTTGCCTCAGTTTTCACTAACACTCACTCTTCCCATCTCTCTCAAGTCCTTGAAACTGAAGACAGGGACGAGAGGAACGGCTGTGCTTGCAGCCCAGAAGTCCAAATGCATCTTGGGTTACACCAAGAGAAGCATGCCCAGCAGTTCGAGGGAAGTGATTCTGCCCCTCTACTCTGTTCTCAGGAGACCCCACCTGGAGTACTGTGTCCAGTGCTGGGCCCCCAGCACAAGAAGGGCATGGAATTGTTGGAGCAGGTCTAGAGGAGGGCCATGAAGATAATCAGAGGGCTGGAGAACTACAGGGACAGGCTAAGAGAGCTGGGTTTTTTCAGCCTGGAGAAGAGAAGGCTCCATAGCGACCTTACAGTATCTGAAGGAGACCTACAGGAATGCTGGGGAGGGAATTTTATAAGGATGTGTAGTGACAGAACAAAGGGAAATGGTTTTAAACTGGAAGAGGGAAGATTTAGACTACATAGTAGCAATAAATTCTTCACCGTGAGTGTGGTGAGACACTGGAACAAGTTGCCCGGTGAGGTTGTGAATGCCTCCTCCCTGGAGGCACTCAAAACCAAGCTGGATGGAGCTTTGAGCAACCTGATCTAGAAGGAGCTGTCTGTGCCTATAGCAGGAGTTTGGAACTAGAGGATGTTAAATGTCCCTTTCAACCCAAACCTTTCTGTGATTCTGTGATTTTATGATCCTTTGTAAAATAAAATCAGGTTAAAAAACATCTGAAGAACCTGAACACATGTAAGTCCATGGGAACTGACAAGATGCATCTGAGGGTTCTGAGCAAACTGGCAGACATAGTTGCCAAGCCACTCTCCATCATGTTTGAAAAATTACGGCTGTCAGGTAAAGTCTTTTGTGATTCGGGTAAAAGGTAAATCGTGATCATTTTTTGTCAGGGAAGATTCCCTTCCTTCCTTCCTTCCTTCCTTCCTTCCTTCCTTCCTTCCTTCCTTCCTTCCTTCCTTCCTTCCTTCCTTCCTTCCTTCCTTCCTTCCTTCCTTCCTTCC
>NW_024884253.1:11195817-11316736 GCF_019232065.1 Centrocercus urophasianus
CCTTCCTTCCTTCCTTCCTTCCTTCCTTCCTTCCTTCCTTCCTTCCTTCCTTCCCTCTTTCTCTCCTCCTCTCTTTCTCATCCTTATCTCCATACAAGTTCTTGAACTTTTTGTTTCAATTCTCTTCCCTAACCCCAGTGGGTAGGGAGTGAGCAAACAGCTGTGTAGTGTTTAGTTTCCAACTGTGTTAAACCACAATAATACTGATGGCTGAAAAAATGCATACAAGTCCTAAATGTGTTAATGCAGCCATGAAAGCCTATCATAATCTGATTTGCATAAAAAGAGTCTGGCCAGGAGGTAGAGGAACGTCATTCTCTTCCTCTACTCCTCTCTTGTGAAACCCCACCTGCAGCACTGGGGCTTCTAGTACAAGAAAAGCATGGACCTGTTGGAGCAGGTCCAGAAGAGTACCACAGAATTAGAGATCTGCAACATTTTTCCTCTGTAGAAAGACAGAGAGAATTGGAGTTTTTCATCTGGGAGTAAAGGAGGGTCTTGGGAAAACTTACATTAAATAAAGAGGGGCTTATAAGAAAGATGGAGAAAGATTCTATCAAACACCTGTAATGACAAGACAAGAGTCAGTAGTATTCAACTGAAAGAGTGTAGCTTTATATTAGAAATAAGGAAAAAGTTTTTCATTTTGAAGGTGGTCAGACACTGAATCGGGTTTCCCAGCAAAGTTGTGGTTGCCTCGTCCTTGGAAGTGTTCAAAGTTGAGATGGACAGGACTTTCAGTGACATGATCTGGTGATCACCCTGCCCATGGCAGAGTGGTTGGAATAGATGATCTTTAAGGTCCCTTCCAACCCAAACTATTGTACGATTTTGTGGTTCTATGATTCTATGATTCATGTTGTCAACACACTTAAATACTATTCCAAATAATATCTGTGTACTGTAAGTGGTAGTAATCAGTTTTATTTGTAATTGGTATTAAGAGGACAGCTTTTTGACAAACTGACATAGAGCATGTGGTAGCTTTTTTAACATGCATGACCACTTACTGTATTTGCATATGGTGACACACTTGCAGAGGTGACAAAACCAGAACTGTCAAGAACATTGTTGGAAACTTCAGCATTTAAATGGTGGAGCAATTATCCTGTAGTTAGAAATTATTACTCTATTATTCCCATGTAGCCTGTTTTGTGGCTGCTCATTTTTTTAGGGATGATATTCAGTGCGTGAAAGAATCTAGTGAGGACAATTTAAGTAAAAGAAAATGGCAGCCAGCTCCTCAAACCATCTGATTTTAGACTAAATTTCATCTGCATCAATCTTGATGAAGAATTTCTTGGGGCCACTGAGCCCAAAGAATGTTTGTCAAAAAATCTCAACAGTTCTGTAGAGGATATGGGAAGTGGCTGGATTCAAGTGGCACAAAAGAAGCAGCTACTGTCTGCACTCCTTATGCAATCTTGCAAGATACACGTGCAAGAGCAAGGTTTCAATCTCTTCCAGTTCTGCTTGGGAGCAACTGCACTGCAGGAAGTTTTATAAACTATGAATTCATGGAATAAAATCCAGAAGAAGCAAACCACTTGCCAAATCACAGCTGTTCCATATTTCCTCGGAGATAGACATTCCCATGAGATGGACTTCTGCAACAGTGTGGACTTATACAGTAGAAATTTCCACAGAGAAGGAAAATCTACAAATTTTCTCTGCCAAGTTTAAGCAGTTGATGTTAGGAAGATCCCATGGGATATGCAATAAATAACCTTGAGAAAGAGTCCCTTAGGGCTGGATCGAAAGGAATTCCTTGCTTTTGGAAAAAAAAACCAAAAACCAAAAACCAAAAAACAAGTGCACGGAAAGTCCCTTCACTGAAGAGACTGGGAATGCTGATCTTTAGAGGATGACTGTGACTGAATTGTACTGAGATGGTGAAATTCTCCCTCTTTACTCAAGCCCAAATAAGTTCCCAGCTGGAGTCCATCGAATTGGAAAGTGAATGCAGTTCAGAAGGAGGTGAGGAGTTAAGGGGCTTATAATTTCTTTTCCTGAAATCCTGAAAAAAATTCAAGGAATATATATTTTTTCAAATAACTCATTTACTGTCTTTTGTTGTACTGTATCGATTTTGACAAAAATGCACATGAGAAAAATAATGTGGGAAGTATAAAGTGGAAAGAAATCTTCTCAATATAATCTACATCTGTTGGTTTCCTTTATTACCAAACTTTCAGACTGGTGCTGGGAAGAGTTCTAAACTTGCTTATTCTATCAGTGCTATTATTTTATACTGGATTTACACATGTACTTTGAAGAGACACTTCGTGAAAGAGGAATAAACAAATGTTTCCTTCATGGTATTTCATGTCTGTGCACACACAACGTACCATTCCTGCGTGATGTGTAGAATAAGCAATGTCCATCTGTTTGGAAGATAATTATCAGCCACTTTGACACTCTCTATTTGAGTGCTTGCGTGCACTTCTGTGCTTGTGGAAAATGTACAGCACTGAAAAATGAAGTATACTGTTTGTCTATGTGGCAGGAGACATGACTAAGAGGATGGGAGTCCTTGTTATGCTGTGGAAATATGAAGGTGAAATTATGAGAAAATGAACTTAGAGGAGAGACAAAATCCTGAAAATGAACAGTCTGGAAGCTCTTAAAAGAAACTCTTAAGAGAGATTCATTGTACCATTATCTATAACGATTTGCTACAGTGATGTGCTTGTCTGTGTGTGCAAACAGATAAAGGTGTGTGTAACTGCCCATCTGTAATTAAGGACTGTCTGTTGAATACCTTAGGCATCTAGAATAACTTGAAATGCTTTGCAATATTTTGACTTCCAGATGCAAGAGATGAATATGACAGAAGATTCCATGGAGAAGCCATGTCCTTCTGGGCCATCATCTAGAGATCAGACAGCAAACCTCTGTCCATAAAACATGTTAAATTTGATCAATCCTTCAGAATGTGACTGTGAAGAAGACCCCAATCTCATCTTGGCAACACTGGAATGAATGTGCTAAAGTCAATTATATTTCTTTAGAAATTGAAGCACAGGTTTTTGTCTTCCATCTCCCACTTTGTGATATTACGTTCTCTGTTACTCTACTCTACATTGGATAGAACAAGTAGATCAATTTGAATGTAAATACCACTTTGTCTCTGCCCCTACAGAGAACTGAGCAGAAAGCTGGTGGCTAATCTGAAATTGATTATTTTCTTTGAGACAATCCTGCTTCTAAACAAGAGAAAAGGAAAATGAATGACAGTAGGAGAATTTCATTGGGACACCATCATTTATAACCACTTGTCAACGATAAAATACCCATGCTAGGAAAGACAAGCATTTAGATCAGAATGTTTCCAAATGTTTCAGACATACATATTTATGATAAATGACCATATCAAAGAACACTGAGAAGGCTAGAGACTTGTTGATTTTGAAATGATTGTGATGTGGAAGCTTCCTAGACTGAGGGAAGTGTTCATGCTCCTACTGAATATAAAGGGACAAAGTATCATCTAGACCGTAATAGTAGCCAACTTCACTCCAGCCAAGTCATATATTAAGAATTCCTCCTTCCACAGGGATTTGAGGGTGAAAAGCTCTCTCAGCTTTGATTGCCAGTGATTACCAATAAATGCCAATAAAGGCTTTGTGATCTCAGATTTACAATACAGCAGCCCCTGTGTTAGGTTCAAAATAAACAAGGAGCTATCACAGGGAAGTTTAATGAAGGGATTAAGGGCTCAGTGAACATGGGAAGTGGCCTAAGGCTGTGGTGCCATCCTTACAGTGTTCCTCACTCTTCTGTCAGCAAAGTGCAGACATATCTTTTCATGTAGTTACTGAAGTTGTAACATAATATAAGCTTTAAAGGTGCTTCAAAATATGAAGAATTCTTCAGGACAAGTCAATTATAATTCCACTTTTTTCTGGAAAGAGTTTTTCACCCTCCTTTTTTTTCAGTGTAGCCTCAGGTGCTGTAGGTTCTATCACTGCCAAACCTGCAGTGTTCGTGGAGTCCAGACTTCTGCTAAGTTCATAAGCTCATGCTGGTGATGCCAGTGAAATGTGCCTACATGAGAGCACTGATCATGTTCATGCCAAATGATTATCCCTTTGTTGTCTCTGATGCAACGTTTGGACGTGGAGCTAGGGATGAGGAAAGGATACTGACTACTGTCTGCTAGTACTGTTCATATCTTTAAAAGTCACTACAGCGTGGATGGGATACCCTGGCAGAAACATAGCATGTCATCAGAGAGCAGGAGTCACTGTGAGTGCTGCATCCCAACAAGCCAACATTTCTTCTCCTGCTGCTCAAGCCACCTGGGTGTTTCCAATCAGAATAGCAAGACTTACTGTCAGTCTGTGGTCGCATCACCGGAGAAGAGATCTTATATATTTTCAGCTCTGAAAAAAAATTTGCTGTGTAAATTTTAGGTAGTAGCACTCTGCATACAAAAGGGGATTGCAGCAATCTCTTCAGCAGAGCTGGCATCGTCTGCCCCTGCACTTAAAGCACAGGAATGGTGGAAGTATGTTGACTCAAAATGATAAGATCTGAACATTAATTGAAGTCTAGTTCCTCCCAAGTGGATGACTTATTTCCAAAACTCCCAAACATTAACTTTGATGTTCTTCTAAGATCAATTATTTTTCTTTATCAAAATATTGTTCAATTTGATTCTTTTTTGAAGTCAACATTATTTCAGAACTAATTTCAACTGCAGCAAGGCCTGCTATGAGAGAAACCAGGGACTGACCACATTCTCCCCACCTTTCTGTGTGGGAGCTGAAAAAGTGAATGACTCTGTATACCAGGACTGCAGAGCTTAAGTTATGGTAAACTGAACATCAAGAAGTAATGGCTTTGTTTTCAACTTTTAGTATTAAATAAGTGTTTAAAATTAAGATTTGGAGGCCGTACTTAAGATTTACAGAGATTATGAGCTTGCAGACCGAGGTGCTACTGCATCTTGACAGCGTGCAAAGATCAAAGCCAGTTATTTCAGCAACCAAACAGGGGCTCAGGAGCCCAGATTTTGGCATGTGCTTATGAAAAATCTTGGCTTGTGTTAAGTATAACTGGAAGAAATAAAGTTTTATGATACACAGCTCCTTGCACGTGGAAATAGTGCTTTCCACATGCAGGCAATGAATACATACAGACTCGTGCTTAGATGTGCAGATAATTGATAAATATTCTAACTTTATCTTTTTTTTTAATTATTATTTTTTTTATTTTTGTGTCCAGAGTGTCACTAAATTTCATTCTGGCATGTGTTAACCTATGCATTCTGTGTAAGATGTCAGAGATATTTTTTCTTCTCTCTGTGTGACACCAGTCATCTCTCACCGGCATGCCCAGTTTCCAGGCCCAAACTTCTAAGAGCTATGGACACATTGCTGATAGGCCTGAGAAGTGAACCAGAATGACAAAAGGTTTGAAAAACATGACCTTTGAAAGAAGCATTAAATAATAGAGATTGTTCAGACTAGAGGATAAGAGGCTACGGCAGATGATCATGGTCTCTGATATGTATAAAATTATTACGGTTAGTGATAAATTGTTCTGTGTGAACATGTGGTATTCAGATAAAATGTAACTGACCTTTCAGCAAGAAAATTCAGGTGAGATTTTGGAAATTTTTTTTTATACACGGAGTTAAATATTCTAACGTGCTACCAAGGGAGTCAGTGAAGTATATTTGCAGATTTCACAACAAACATCTGTTGGGGATGGTCTTGGCAAATGGGATACTTGGCTTCCAAACAAGGGAATTGTCTAAATGGCCTTTGAAGTCCCATTCTGGTTTACTTTCCTGTGCCTGTAAATTTTCTTTGTGCGTGTCTCTTGTTTGCACACTCTAACAAGAACGATGATTATAAAGAAGGTGTGCCTTTGGATTGCTTCAACGTGTTCATCCCCTGCCACGTTTCTTCATCTGGCACTGAAGCCAGGAGTGAGCTGACACAGCAGGAACTTCCTAGTGTCTCAGCAAGCCCAGGAGCATCTCTTCAAAGCTCCTGAGCCACGAAAGCCCTTAAGGTTGGGTTCCAAGCCTTTAAAAGTGGTCTAAAGCAGTCCTTTAAAGCTGTTCTTTGCTTCCCTGCATGCTGCAGAACAAAGGTGGTCCTTTGTGAAATTCCTACACAAAAGAAACAGCTACTGCAGGTCTTGTACTGAAATAAAATAGAAGGATTTCCTTGCTTTTCTAGAAGAGCAAGGCTTGAGGTAGGTAGTATTTGAGGGGATGTTTTTTTTCTCCACTGAATTTTAACTGCTCTGTGACTTACTAATTGCAGTTTATTTAACTTACTTCCTGCTTTCTAGGTTGCTGGACAATAGAAATAATCAGATCAATATTTGCGTTCCTTTGACACTGTAAATGATTCTATGAGGTCCTGGAAACATCAGTAATAAACAAATACTGTTGGTTTGGTTTCACTTGAGGCTTCTGCAGAATTCAAGCAGCAAAAGCAGTCAAAAAAACATATGTTTTTCATTTAAAATCTGTTGTTCATAACATGTACTTTTTCGGAAGAAAAACTGCCCATTCTGGAACTTTTCTGACATTTCTATGACTTTTACAGTTTTACTCTTTTTTAACAAAAAAAGAATCTCTCATCTATTCTAATTTTCTTAGTTCACTGCTTTATGAGTATTACTTTGTAATTCCCTCTTTTTCCATCTTCCTTTTCCCCTCATTTTGCCATAGACTTTTCAGGACTTGCAATGGCAGGAGCTGGGGATGAGAGAGTACGTACATGCACGTACGCCTATGTTGCTCCACTTGGCCCTTTAAATTGTTTTGTTTCATTTTTGTTTGCTTGTTTTGTTTCTTTTTGCCTTCACAACCAACTCTTGCATCTTTCCTCTGTTGTTACTCTTGTTTTAGAACTGAATCCCATCTTTTGTTCTGTTGAAGAGTGACTGACCAGCAAAAATGTGT
Organism: Centrocercus urophasianus; assembly: GCF_019232065.1. Classification (NCBI taxonomy): domain Eukaryota; kingdom Metazoa; phylum Chordata; class Aves; order Galliformes; family Phasianidae; genus Centrocercus; species Centrocercus urophasianus. Next base: position 11,202,746 of record NW_024884253.1, read on the forward strand.
CTTTTGCTGATGCTTTTTGTTTCCTTTGATGACAGCACCTCAGTCCTCCTGGATGCAACCACGCCTCTGTATTTCTATGCTGTCTTCAAGTTCACATTCAGCAAATCTGTAATTAGCTCAACTACCAGCTGCGTCTTACTTTTACTTACTTACTCTGTTATGAGACTCAGTCTTGACAACATGAGTTGGGCTCAGTCTCCTACATTCTCCTAATTTTTGTTATATTCCCTCTCTCATTGCTCTCAGAAACTTCACAGTCAAGTACTTGGGAGAGTACATAGAAATATAAATCAGTATTCTTCTTTGTATTTTGGTTTTGCAGTCATATTTTCTCAGTATGGTTTCTGCTTTAAGATCGTTTTACTGTTTGGCATGTCTTCTGCTCAAATACCCATTTGTCACTAAGGAGTTTAATTTTGCTGTGTTGTTCTCTGGCTTCTAACTGTTACAAATTGATGTTGCAAAACTTCCTCTTAGTTTTCCTACCACAGCTGATACCTGCGTACTGCCAGTAGACCACTCTTCCAAAGTGGAACTGCACCAATATCGAGTCCTGTCATACAGAGAGGATATGCTGATTCTGACCTTTTCTCACTATAACCACTTGAGCATTCAGAAATCTGTCCAATTTTTGCTTTTGCTATTAAACCTCTTTGCAAATACACAGTGTTGCAGTGTTTGCTTACAGTCAAATATTCAGGCCTAGATTGTATGCACACCCTGCTGGTGTAGTTCAGCCATTCCTCTATCAACAGGTATTATGCAGTATTTGTTTTATGATGTCACATCTCAAATTTGGTGGGATTACTGCTAAATCACCTTGAAACAAAGTCCTGCCTTGAACACACATCCTTGCCTCATGATCACTGCAGTATAATGTGCTCTTCTAGGCTAGGTTTTCTTACCATGCATCTAGGCTCAAATATTAAATTGTTATGTCTATAAAGCCTTGTCTTGGAAAGATTCCTACTGGTTGCTTTCCAGTCGAGGGAAGAAATATCTCTTCACCTCCTGGCTGGAGAAGATCTATAAAATGTGGTCACTCGCAGATTCTTGTGGGTGACTTTTTTACGGTAGTTTAGAACAATTTGTGCCATTCACCTAATAATGGTGAGCAGAGGAACTCCTTGCATTCTAAATATTATAAGTGATTCCCCTATCCCAGTATCTTTCTGAGCACATTTCCCTTCTGTAGTGGAACCATGCTATCAAATGCTGTGAGCTGACTTTACATAGCCTATAGTCCTATACATCTACATCCTAAACTCCTTCTGAAGCATAACGTGTTCACTCAAATTGCTCTGTAAAGCTGCCACCCAATGTGATAAATGTCTTCATTTTGATAAGATTTACTCTTCCAAACTTCAGTTCTTTGGTCTATGACTTTCCCCATATTTCTTCAATTTGCTTCAAGGAGCCTACTTTAAGTAAATATGCGCAAAGTCCATAAAAATAAATTGCTCTTTCCGTTGGTTGTTGGATTTGGTTCACGCTTTCTCATCCAGGCATTTCCCAATTGTTTGTGTCTTTCAGAATCCCCTGAATGTCCTGACCTTAACACTGATGGACTCCAGTTCATCAGCCTTCAGACACTCTCTGCTGACAGCTGGTCAGGATTCTCAGAGCTGGATGCCACAACACCGGTCTCTTGCCCAAAACAGAGCAGACCACCTCTGAAGTCTAGCCAGACCCCTTAGTCTGTGTAATACTTTGTTATTCTTTCACTCCTTTTCTGACAGAGCCCTTAATGGTGTCTGAATTCTCAGTAGGTATCTCTCTGTCTTGCCACCAGGATTGCTCACCAGGAGCATGAACACAGCACTTGGCTCATTGCTGTCACAATTCTGTCCCTTGGTTTATTTTGGTTTACTAGCACTTGCAGGTTTCAAGCACTTTTATAGGTATAGATCTGCTTGCCTCCCCAGTCTCTCCAGGTGTCCTCTCTCCTAAAAGTTAGAGTTTTATAAGTAATTTTTACAACCTTTTACTAGCCATGAGTACAGAAAACATTTATTTTCATTTTAAAGTACAAATGATTCTCTAGCTTTATTCTGCTTGGCCTTAGAACTGAGGCTACAATGATGTGTACCTGCTGAAGTGCTGGAGTCAGGATGGCCTTTGTTGCCATATGCAAAGGTATTTTCTCCAAAATCCCCCCTTCCTCCAACACCTACTTCTTTCTTTACCCAGATTCCATGCAAGCAAGCCTGTGTTTTTTGCTTTCTGCCAATGACTTCTCTAATGGATCCTAATGAATATTTTCCTAAAGAAGCTGTGTATGTAGTCTATGAAAAATAAGGTCCTTAATCACTTATTTTATCAGGAATATAGGAATCTCCTGTGGGAAACGATGGGACACAGTGGCATGGAAGTTCGATTCATCACTTCATTGCAGCATAATGCTCACATTTATTTCCTTTACTCAGTCATGAGAACAAAACCAAAGGCTATTGTAAGAAGGAACAGTTCCCAACAAATTTTCAAGATCACTTGGGCCTGAGGTTGTCTCATCTCTTCTGCACCTCAAGCTTGGAAAACTATTGTGCCTTCAGATGCCACTTGAAATTGTGATTGAATCTCAGCAAGGAGTTAAGTGCTCACTCTGAAAATAACTTTTTTTAGGCAGACACATTTTTTAAACATATTTAAGAAAGGCATGTAATTACAGCTACATGCCTCCAGTTCTGCAGAAAATTCCATGCAGCAGGTCTCAGAGCCTGAGCGAGGAATGCTGGAGTCAGAAGGACTCCATGTAAGTGCGGGAGGTTTCCCACAAAATGCTTTTAGCAGGACCAGGGCCTACATAAACACAGGATGAATTTTTCTGCATTTCTATCTTGTAGTAATGTGTTCCCAGCAACAATTTCAGAGAGTGAACAGATCCAAAGAATGAAGAAAAGTATGCACTTGATGCTTCTTTGCTGATTGGAGACATGGGAATATATGCTGATATTTTGGAAACTGGGAAGAATGCTTCCTAACCTAAACTGTTTCCTGATTCTCATATGACTCAGGGAGAAGAAAGCAGATCTTCTCTGACTCGTATGCAAGTGGTATTTAAATTACTGAAACTGCACAGGATGGTTTAAATTAACTCTGAACAATGGAGTCTATTCAGGCTTTTGGTGAATTCACTAAATCCTTTTTTACTGCATTTAAGAAGCTTATATTTGTAAAGGAATTAATTTTTCTGCTCTTTTGATAATGCTAATATCTGAAAATACTTTCTAAGAGCATTTTTTCCTATGGGACTGATCTGTTTTCTTTTGTTAATTGTTAAATTTCCATTAAATAGTTCTGTTGAAATAGAAAATACATTATACAAATTGAATACAATACCAGAATGGCTATCTACTAATGCAGAGAATATAGTGTGGTTGAACAAAGTCTGCTCTGTTGCATGGACAGAATATGAGTTCCCAAATGAGATTCTTGCTTTTCTGTTGCTCTGCAGTCTGCAGGGGAAGTCATTGTCTATTCTGGCTTAGCAGTGTAAATGATGAGAGGCAGGAAGACTTCCTTTGCTCAATCAGCCTTTCTTACAGCTGAGGTGTAAGAAAGAAGTTGTTTTTGTGTACCATGTGGTAGAGAAAAAAAGGGAGACCATGTGTGTTGTCACTCTGATAAAATCACTGCCAAAGTCTCATTGAAATAAACTGACCAGGCTGAAAGGCAGAGAGCTACGTGACCATTTAGTTCACGAAATCCCAAGAATCAACACTGTTGGTACACAGAGGGATAAAGAGTATTTACACACAGTGGATAATTCCACAAGCAAATGACAAGTTAGTCACTTGACTAATTGCTTGCATGTGCATTCTAGTCATTTGGACTGAAATGAAATTGGAATAGGTTCCAATATAGTCTTTCTCTGATTATCTTCTTCTCTTCCCAAAGACGTAGACAGTTGTGCAGTTACTGTCCTTTGCCCCAAAACTGACTCTGTCATTTGATGACTATTTTCGGGCAGTGGAAAGTTTCTGACTTGTACCATGGATCAGTATTTCTTGGGAAGGAAAAAAGAAAGTAAAATGAAATAAATGTCTTTCTTTCAACCAAACTGTTCATTAGAGAAACATTCTGTCAGTTGTGAGTGCAGGAACATGAAATGACTGCCTAGGCTCTCAGGTTGCAGTAGACATAAAGTGGAGCTCCAGAGGATATGGAAGAACCAAAAAAGGTACTTCATGTCACTTGTTGCATCACTGATATATATTTAAAACCCATGCAATGTCCATTGCTCTTTCCCAGGCTCTCAGCACAGCCCTCAAACCATGACCATCCCACCAAGGCTCCCAGAAGACCCTGGAGGAAGTCTCAGCTTCTTCCCTACTCTTCCTCCTCTTGCTGGTGCTGCTCCAAGGAGGAGATCACTCCAACCGCATGTTTCATCGCTCCAACTGCTGCCACAGTGGGAGACTGTTAGCATTTGGCACTGCTGAAATACCCAGCCTCTTTGAAGAGATTTTGGAGTTCTGTGTAATGGGCAAAAAGCAGCCAGCGCTGCTGCAGTTGTTGAGGCATCAGACGCTCCCTCTCAGCAGCTGGCTGCAGCTGACACTACTGATGCAGTGCTACTCTGTCAGAAAAGCCTCCTGCTGGAGACATGGCTTATATTAGCAAAAGGAGTCTTTTGTATCCCTTAGCGCCTCCTTAAATACATGTGCTCTACTACTAAAGTGGCATCGCAATGGGGAGAAGAAGAGATTTCTTCTTGGGGATTTTTTCTGGTATGAATGTATTGGACTGAAATGATGAACAACTTTGCAGTCCTAAGCAACTGACTTAAACTGGTGAGGGCACAATGTCATTGTCAAAGAGAAAAACTTCTTATCAGGACTGCAAACAGATATAAATATATATATGTACACACTTACATACATGTATAAACATGTATATATATATTATAATACACATGTCTAAACACAGCATGTATGCATATATGTTCTAAACTTCTTTGAGATCATCCAAAAATACAAACCTCATAATGAAAATAGAGAAATGGAGCATAATAGCATAAGGTTGCATGTGCATATAGAGTATAATGTCATATCTAAGTCCTGGGAGGGCAATTAAGCATTCTGCTCATGCTCAACAAGACGTGCAAAAATACAAGATTATTATGTGCAAAAGCAGATGTTGTATATAGTCAACACACTTGATAGAAAAGATATATAGCAAAGACAGATATGTTAAAACAGTTCTTTCTTTTTTCTTCTTCTTAATCACAGCCAGCCAAATGGCTTGACACACATTTAGATATCAAAGAAAGGGAAAAATTATCAGAAGCTTTTCAGGAAATCTATTTGTAAGTGCCACAGTGGAGTCTGATTTAGAGCATTTGGAACTGTCCTTTATTTAGGTTGACTGTATACACAGTGTGTCCTTCTGGGACTTCGAATGACTTTTGGAAATATGTGTTTTCTAATGACCCGTTTATGAGCTAGAAGAACATGTCAACTTACATTTTAGCATGAGTGGCTTGTAACTCAGCCTGGGAATGGAATGGGTTTTTGCCTGTCTTTGAGAGAACCGAGAGAGATTTTAAATATTGCTGCATCTGTAAGTTAATTAGTTTCTGTTTGTTACTTGTCTGGGCTGTGAACATTAATACTCATGTGGAGTGGCAATGCAGCTTGGTGAGACTATCAGCTCTCTTTGTCTTCCCACCACTGCCAACACTTTGACACTGACTGACATCCTGAAACAAGGAGCAGAATGGCCGGACAAGAAAGTTGCTTATTGAGACAATTAGTTTCCTGAAATAAACAGAGCAATTTTACATTTGCAGGCCTGCTCCCGTCCCTAGAACAATGCTGGGCATTTGCATCAACTAAATGAGGTTAGTGTTTTGCAAAGTCTTCTGGAAGTCTGCGTGTCACTATGGGCACCAACAGATAAAGGCAACGTGATAAAGGCTGAGGTCATGGAGAAGAAAAAGGAAGGAAAGTGAGATCTGAACCAGATATTTTTACTGCTGCGATGATTAATTAAAATGATGTAATTACTCCTATGTTAGTTTCACTTTCCCTTGCCCTGATATTTACCTCAAACCAACTCTTTGTTATCCAGTTTTTTAATTCATTTTCTCATACCAACATAGTAGCTGTGCCGACACACTGAAGCTACTCTATCTGTCCTCAGAGTGGAGCCAAACATCTGTAGTCTTCAAAATGAAAGGCAAGGGCGCGGCAGAAAAAAAATTTAGGAAGTTTTACTGGACTTCCTTCCAAAGCTACACAGTATTTTGTGCAACAGTGTGGCAAAGACTAGATGTTTTAGTTTTGTTTCATGTGTGAGCTACTGCCTTACTGACTTCTAAATGACGTTGTTGAACTACATTCAAGAAATGATTATTTTCTTTCTTTGTTTGTTTCTTTGTTTGTTTATTTCCTTCCATTATCTTCATTGTTTATAGCTACTATTTGAACACATACAAATATATGTGTATTTTTTTCTTTAAGGGTTGACTGCATGTGTCTCTGGCTTACAGTGCTTGAGTGAGTACATTGGTGGCAGGAGCACCTGTACCTGTGCTCATCAGCACAGACATGCACCCCCTGACATAAACTTTTGTTCTTTTGAACAGTCACATGAGCCTAAACATTCTTTATAAATTTCAGAGAGAGAAGGGAAAAAGACATTGTTTGTAAGTTTGTTTTCCAAATACCCACTCACCTGTTTTCAAGACATGAGCAAAGCCATCACCTGAATGCTTTGATATTTGGGCTCTGCACTGTCATTTTTAGCGGTTAAGAGCTTGCTGCATTTGGCATCACATCCACTGCTGAAATGCCTCTGGTGTGTCCCATCCTCCACTGTCCTAAAGCAGGAAGATGGGGGTACCAGGCAACTCTCCTCAGCCCTGAACATACCCATGGTGACAGAAGAGCCTGTAGGACAGAGAGGACATATCCTCTGTTACTGTTTTGGCCCTTCCTGTCTACATCCATTTGTGTAAAATATTAATTACAAACTATCATTTGGCTAAATAATTCAGCATGTACAACTTTAAATAAATAGTTTGGTGAATCTCATGCAATTTTTTTTCCTTTTTTTTTTTTTTTTAACAAATGCAGCAGCTGGATGTGATAATCTTAGAAAGTACAACAGTGTGAGTAATTCATTCGCTGTTTTCAAGAGACAATTAGCTTTAATTACCTGATCCAAAGAAATGAAGTTAATGTGGTGCAACAAGGAAATACCATGCCCCATTAGCAAAAGATGTTTTCAGTTAAACCGATGTTGTGGTGGCACATTCATGGTTTGCTTACATGAAGAAGCCTTTCTTAGGAAAAAAAAAAAAAAGAAAAGAAAAGAAAAAAAAAAGAGTAAAGATCTCAGTTCTGAAATCCTTGCTGGAAAAAATAATTTTACTCTCATCTAAACTGTTCTTTAGAGCAAGATTTGTGCAAGTACCTTTGGCTAAGAGGAGCTGTTCATGGAGCCATACGGGCTTCAAGTAAGCAGTAAGCAACTTTAAGCCCTAATTCAGTGTTCATCATTATTAAGCTAACCATTTAGGCAAATGCTTAGCTTGTAAATCTCCTTGAAGTGTCTGCAACGTAAAACATAAAGCTAAGCATAAACTTTATGGCACACTGGATAAGTAAATATTGCTCAGAGAGTGCTTAAATGCTTTATCATAGCTTTGAGGGCAAATCTGCACAGTGTGCAAATCTAAACTGATAATTAATATATATTTTGTATGTATTCTATAGCATGGACAAAATCTCCTCGCTCCTTTATTATATATGTATAGATACATAAAAGTGAAAAGCTCATGTTTCTTTCACAAAGAGAAAGCCAACAAATGATGTAAATTAATCATGTTTCATCATCCTTAATCTTTGGCTCTGTACTACAGGAAGCTAATAAACACAAAATAATGGCCAATATCAAACCACAGAATTGGGCTGGATTGTATGATTTATTTCTCAGATCTCTTTTCTTCTCAGTTAGTTACACAGCATATGTGGCTGCAGAGTTGATACCTTCCAAACATATTGCAGTTATTCATAAAAAGGAGGGTCTGGAGAACAGTTGGTCTGTCAGCCTCGTATTTTTCCATGGGAAGGTGATGGAACAAATAATTCTAGAAACCGTTCACAGAAATGAAGGACAAGATAACTAAGATTATTCTGTGGAGATTTCCAAAGCAGAAATCAGAGTTAACCTGCTCACCTTCTGTAATGATAATTTTCCTCAGTTGACACAGGAAGATAGACTGACCTTTTATGTTACTTCCCATAACAGCCCCATAGACAAATTGAAACAGTACAAAGTAGAGAGCTGCACAATGAGGAGTCACAGAAGTAGCTGAAATTCCAGTATCAAAGGATTGTGATCAGCGAGACAATGTTTAGCTGGAAAACAGTCACTAGTGGTATATTCAAGGGGTTGTTACTGGGGCCAATACTCTTTAACCTCTTCATCATTGACTTGGATAAAGGGACAAAGCACACTTTCAGCAGTTTTTCAGATGATACAAAATGGAAAGGAGTAGCTGATCTGCCAGAGGGTTGTTCTGCCATTCAGAGGAACCTCAGCAAGCTGGAGAAATGAACTGACAGGACTCTTACAAAGAGTTCAGCAAAGGGAAATGCCAAGTCCTGCCACTGGGGAAAAATAGCAGGCACCAGAACAAGCCAGGGCATACCAGCTGGAAAGCTGCTTTGCAGCAGAGGTTCTGGAGATCCTCACAGATTTTATCCAGCAATATTCCCCTGTGATGAAGCTGGCTAAAATCCTCCTAAGCTGCCTTAGGCAGAGTGTTGCCAGCAGATCAAGGAAGGTGATCCTTTTCCTCTTCTCAGCCCTGTTAAGACACGTTTGGCTTCTGTGTTTGGCTTTGGGTACAAATGATACATGAATGTACTGGAGCAAGTCCAGTGCAGTGTCATGAAGATGGTTTAGACTTTGGAGAATCTGTCATATGATGAAAAACTGAGATGAGTCTGTTCAACCTAGAAAACTGAAAGTCTACGGGAATCTTATCCTTGTAGATCAATATGTACCTTATAGATGGAAATAGTAAAGGAGATGGACCCATACTCTTCTCAGTGGTGCCCAGTGACTGGACCAGAAACAATGGGAACAATCTGCAGCAGAAGAAATTCCATTTAAAAATAAGAAAATGTTTTTCCCTATGATGGGTGGTCAACCACTGGAACAAGTTGTCCAAAAGGTGCTGTGGAGTCTCCATCCTTGGAGATATTCAAAACCTGACTGAACACAGACTTCAGTAGTGTTATTTAGTTGACCTTGCTTTGAGAAGTATGTTGGATTAAGTGACATTCAAAGATGCCCTCCAACCTGAACTGCTTTATGATTCTTTAGTATGGGAAATAGAGACAAGAAGATGAGCACAGAAAATGCACAATATGAAATGATACATGCTCCATAGTTTTTGAGGACTAGTGAGGAAATAAACTTGAGCACTAAGAAAATTATCCTTCAAGGCATGTATTGAATAGATTCCCTTGAGCTGTTATCACAGTATTGTGTAGGAAAGATTGTTATCTTTCTTAAAAGATGAGTACTACATCATACGTTGCAGTTCATAACATCTGAACCTGGATATGTGGAGGACAGAAGTTCATGTGCAACTTCTGTTTTTGTCCTGAATCTTACTTCCTTTTCTTGCATCAGTTGTATAAAAAGTAGGCATGTTTGCTCCTTTTCCAGTCTGGTCTTCAATAAAGAAGATTTTATCATACTAAAGTATGAATATACTTCCCTGAGTTTACATTCTGTTCAGAAAAACTGGTCTTGTAATATTAAAACCAGAGTTTACCTTCTCTATAAGGACCTGTTCTGTTAACTGACATGTCTCACCAGAGTAATATTTACTGTTTACTTTATTTCTTGCCTAATGCGTAAGGTCAAATATAAACTCAAAGAGGTAATAGGTTAAAATCTCTTCCTCTGAAAGCAATGACAATTTCCATATTCATTTCAAAAGAGCCAATATTCTACTCCGTGTACATGGCACAACAATCTGAAGTATCTATAAAAGAATGCTCTCTAATGCATCATTGATATCAACAGGATTCCAAGGATTATAGCAGATACAAAGTCCAACTTTACAAGGAGTGTATTTAAATTTCTGTATTGCAAGTGACAGAGCTCTTTCATAACCACAATAACCTGGTCTTCTCTTTCTTTCCCCCTTGTTTATTTTGTGAATATTTATAGATGTGGGTGGCTACAGAAAAAAAAAATGGATATTTTGAGCTATAATAAAGTCGTTTCCACTTAGTGAAAAAGGAAAAAACTTACACGTCTGAAAAGGACACTGCAGTGTCACATTTATTTATTCCCTGGGCAAAGAGTGGCTCTGTTTTTCGCTTTTCTGCAACTTTTTTTTTTTTTTTTTTTTTTTTTTTTTTTTAATGCATTCTGTGAAATTAGGTTAGCTGTGTGCAGAAAGCATACCAATTGATTTCAAACCAAAGTGAATTTGGTCAGCTTATTTATAAATCTGTCAGGATCAAGACCTACGGAGAAAAGAATGATGTATCTAATGCAACAGTACTATATAGCTTTAGGCAAAAAGGGATTTGTAGGACTGCAATCAGTTCTGGGAATGCTGTTCTGTGTTCATAATCTTCTCACATTTGAGTTTTTCTGCAAATAAATCCCTGAAACTTCATGTTTCTCTCTTCTTCATAGGTCCAGTCAGTTACAACTCAGCTGTAAGTCTAGCTGCTTTGTGGCCGCCTCAAGGACCTCAGAGGAGTATTGTTTTGTTGGCTGCCAACTCTTCCCCATAGGTTGCTGTGGTTTTCTTCCTCCAGACCAGCTTTTTGGGCTATCTCCTTTGACTAACTGCAAACTTCAAATGCTGCAGATGCTTTAAATTCAGCTTGGCATCTACAGTTCTCTTCTTTAGGATTGAATCAGGGCTAACTCTGTACCGGAAGAGTCTGGGTTTCCTTTGCTAGTCAGCCAAGGTTTGAGACATAATTTTCCTTTCCATAACGAATTTATAACAATTGGGTGTGCTGACAAATGAGAAGGGTGTCACTTAACACTTCCTAGGGGGGTAAGGAGGATGTTCACGAGCCATTTCATAAAGATTCACGTCAGATTATCAACACAGGCAGGAATCTCTGATTTGTCCATTGTTCCATGACGACCTTCATAATCCTCATCTCATTTCACAGAATCATAGAATCAGAATCATTTAGGTTGGAAAAGACCACTAAGATCACCTTGTCTAACCACAACCCAACACCATGATACCCACTAGACCACGTCCCTCAGTGCCCATCTACACTTCACCAAAAATGAGAATTAATATTTTACAGAGTGCTCATTGAGGATAGAATTACCCCATCTGCAAAAAAGATCAGACTGCACAGTCTTCTGGAGAGAGCCCATCTTGGTACACACAAGCTATAGTTAGCACATTAGGTCTTTAAACCCCAGTTATTAATGCTATATTGAACTGATAATAACAAAAAGTAAGTCTGGGGATCTAAGTAGTCTAATTGCTCAGAAGAGCTTCACTTGGTAAGTTTATATTTTTAAATTGATAAAGAGTCAATAGCCTTATTTTTAGTGTGTTTTTGCTCAGCTTTTCCACTGTGCCCAGCCTGTGCCCAGAGATAACGGCTGTGTCTACATAGATATGCCTTTTGTTACGTAACTGTGTCTTCTATTCACAGATCAAACATAGCATAAAAGCACACACATTGCTGTGTTCAGACAATCTGGACAGCAGATTATTGCTACTTGAGCAGATACTAAGACAATTAATTCATAAATGGACTAACGGTGAGAAAAAAAAAGTAGACTTCCCTGTGCTTTGGGAAAATATTGAACGTATTGAACATCAGACAAAATATCTCCTTGTAGAACACGAGTTTGAGTTAAGAGTTTCCATGATCCTTGTTCCGTGCTCTCAGTCCTTAGCGCAGGTTTTGTCTTTACCGGATGCTGTTATCTCATGTCACCACTTGGTTCCGGTCAGAGCTGGCCCCTCGTGACACAGCAGAGGAGGCAGCCTGACAGGTCACCACTGATCCTCTGTCTCCATATCACCTAGCACTCTGTCTCTAGCTTTGTTTATGCCGGCTTACAGATACTAGCTACATGTTTCCATCCATTACTGCCTCCAGTTGCTTTGGTGACAGTGTTAAGCACTCCAATTTCTATCGTTCATGCTCTTGAGAAGACAGAAGGCTTATTCCTTGGTCATGTTTTTCTGCATTTTGACAATGGATTAACAAAATGTAGTATCACAGACAGGATATATTGGGCGTGTAAAAACTCTAAAATACACTGGCAATGCACATGTGCATTTCTACATAGCCGAAAAAGTTAGAAGTGTTAACAAGGAGAAAGAATTTTGTTGTAAATGTCAATTTTGTTGCTTAGGTTTTGCTTTTTCACTCTTATCTGGAGTTTACTTTTGGACCTCTTGCAGGACAATGTTTTGGAAGCAGAGGACGAAAAACTCAGGTTTTCCTTAGCAGTTTTGCCCTGACTTTGTGGAGACTGCTAAGGCAATGCTGATCAGATCCAATGCACGTACACAAATGGCACCCTCAGGTTCAGGGTTTTTTTAGACTCTATTGATCAATTGGGTTTAGGGGTAGAGCTAAGTTTTATTTTGGGCTGGGAACTCAAAGAACTTGAGACTGGGGACTGTTTAATATGGGATTTATCATCCTTGAGATGAAGCAGACAGCACACGCTACCAAGGAGTTATTTGTGTGCCGAAATCCAGGATTGCTACACTTGAGATTAGGAAATTGGCTTTTCTGCTGTTTTCTGGTGACCTCTGAGATTTGTTGAGAACTGGAAGTATGAGGAAGACAGTTGCAACCCTTGCCAGCCTGCAGCAGCTGCAATACTGATCCAGTTTTTGGCAGTTTTAAAATGCTGGATCTGTGTGGGTTGCCTGCAGCCTTTTTCCATCAGGTCTCTTCCAACACTTGCAACTGAAATTTCTGGGTCCATACCCTGGCTCTCATTTTGAGATCTGAAACAGAATGCCACACAGGTTGCTGAACTACTTGTAGGCTTTCTAGGGATGCTTTTCAAATGGAGGAAACCCTCTGTGCTCCAGCAACTGGTTTGGTTTTGCTTTGCATTTGTGTGAAGTTCATCAGCCATAAGAACAACCATCTAGTTTGAAAAACATATGCTAAACTGCAACTCTGAGATTCAGTCGGGACGGACAGGAATTTCCTTGAGAACTGTTGTGCACAGATCTCTGAGAGATCATGTGGTTTGAAAACTTGAAGTTTCATCCCTTTTGTGTCAGCGTTCTCCTTTCCCTGATGGTTGGTTCTCTAAGATTTAGGAGAATGGATAAAGTGCATTAATTACTAAGTCCTATTCAAATGTTATTCGTATTGGTGGCAGTGCAATCTTGTTATCCGAAGCATTGATATTTGAATATTTTAGATACAGCAAAATCAGAAAATATAGATTCTGTAGATTGTTTACCTGATGTTCATTAATTTCCTGGATTGTGTTTTGATTTCAGGAAGAGTAGCTGACGTACATCTTTATTCATAAATATGTAGATACATATGTATCAGTAGCTGCTTGGCATCCTGAACAGCTGTTTAAAGATGGGATTTTAAAGGCATGAATAAACAGAATTTTTAAATGTGTTTGTTTTTCCTTCCACCGTTGCCTAATGACAGTGTTGGTATTTATTTAGCTGGTTCTGAATGTACAGCCAGGGTAAAGTAATATCAGCAAAACACTTCTGTGAACAGATGGCAAAGGAACGGCCCCACACAGCCAGAGGAGCAGAAAGTGGGTAAAACCCATCTTTCAAATGTACCAGAGTTTCCAGGTTGTTTGTGGGGTCTGTGAACAAGGACTTAAATAAACTGCTTGAAAACTGTAAGTTCAAACATCCGACTGGATTGAGATCTAAGAGTTTCTGGTCTGTTGATTCAGCTTTTGAATCTGTTTTGCTTCACTACTGCTCGGAAGCAGATGTAGAAAGCATGTTTATTCTATCGGATAACTTATCTGCCTAGTTTACACCTGGTCCCCTGCTGAAATGTTAGTTCACTCCTGAGGTTCCTTTTCCAGTGAACAAAACAAAGGGTTGGTGTGGTTCTGGGGGGAATTTCAGTGCCCATTTTTTATGTATTCTAGAGGTCACACCCTGAATCCCTTTGCACTGCGTGAACCTCCATCATTCCTCCAGGCTTTGTTCTCTGCTCCCCTGAGCTCCTACGAGGGCCCTCACCCTACCATATCACACTATTGTAGACAGTTTGAGATCAATCCTTCCTCCACTCCATTGTGACTTGACTCCAAAACAAATGCGCAATCAGATGCTTTGCAACATGGACATACCTGGTATTAGGCTGAGATGTATGGACTGCTAGCAGGGATGACATGTATGTGGTAGTGTAGATACGATCACTGTTAAATGCCTCCACATGTGTAATTAGGAGTGAGGGATGTTGCTATAATCCTATTAATGTCATCAGAGCAATGTAGTTCTACCCACCAGCAAACTTGGCAGAAAGGATGTGCTCCGCAGCACCTCTTGAACAGTGAAATATGTGAATTATACAATCATAGAATTATTTGGATTGGAAGGAACCCTATAAATCATCCAGTTCCAACTCCCTGATATGGACAGGGTTGCCACCCACCAGACCAAACTATCCAGGGCCCCATCAAACCTAGCCTTGAACATCACCAGGGGTGGGGCATCCACAGCTTCTCTGGGCAACCTGTGCCAGTGCCTCACCAAACTGGATCAACTGGACTAAATATTGGCAGTAAACATCAGAGGTAAGGGGTTCAAGGTAAATCTGATGTGGATTTTATTCATCTGTGAGCTTGTAATGATCATGTTAGACCACTTGTATTTACTCAACATTCAAGTAACGCCCAGTACACTACACGATGTTTTGATGCGGAATACTGAAAACCAAAAAAAAACATGAAACCATGACATTGAGACTTTGTGTCAGACAGATGCTCACTTTCACTCATAAGCCCCTTCTGTTTGTATTGCAGCAACAACCAGATGACTCAAATAAACTCAAGAGTCCACTGAGTTGTACAAGAGATAGGCAGAAGCAACAAACCACAGTGCCCCTTTCCAGATAAACTCTGAGTGCTACTCTACAGCAACTATAGTATTTTCTGTAGCTCTTGATTATAAAGGATAATAAGAAATAAGAAAGGAAGGATAAGGGAAACCTAGAATTTCACTGGTGAAGTTTCAGTTTTTTATATCTGAGCCATTTACAGTGGATATTCAGCTTTTAGAGGAGTGAATTTATTATCCCCATGTTTGGAGACTGGAAGATAAATTCTCCTTACACCCATCCCTCACCCCTCTGCATCATCTGAGTGCATGCAGTCAGATGCCTCTCCAGAGACTACTTGAATAAAGTGCCAGTTCCAGAGGAATGTTGCTGAAATCCATATTGAGTTGGGCAATAATTCAAGAAAATATCTTTCTCACTGTGTTTATATCTGCTCTCTTCCTATTAGGCTTTGAAACTCATACGTGAAGACTGACATAGAAAATACAAATGAACCATGGTTTGAAAAGCAAATGGCCTAACTCTTTGCAACTTTTGAAGGATACACTTTAACTTTGCAGCGCAGCTCCAAATTAGAACATAATGCCATAGATCTAATGTCATTACATGCACTAATGATTACTTGGGCTAAAAAGAGCTGGCAGAACTGGGGAAGAAAAAAAATATGGTTTAAGCCTGTTCAAATGGAAATTCTTGCAGTCATTGTACTCAGTGCTTTAATGCCTCTATAACAAATGGGAAAGTGAGAAGTGTTAACATGCTGCCTATATAAATAACTTGCTAGAATTGAGAGGAGGGAAAAAAGCTGCTACTCAGAGTCTGGAATAAAATCAGACAGTGTCTTGCATTTGTCTCTTCTCCCTCTGGCTTTTTGCAAGCTTTTCTCATTGCTTTTTAAGAGCACTCTTCATTCTTACAGTGGCTCTCCTGTCTATGCTGCTCTGCTCCCTCGTGCACAGCCTTGAATGTTGGCAGCAAAACGGGCCTCTTTGGAATGATAATCTTGGTGCTGCCTGGATGAACAGCCCTTAGGATCAGCCTCCTGCTCTTGTTCTCTTTTCCTGACACCACACTCCTGCCTGCTATGCAATGGGGCAGAAGCATGAGGAAAGGGACAGGGAGCAGCACATAGTCACTGGCAGAGGATTGCCACTCCATTGGGAGAATTTGGGGTGACTGGGTGAACACATGCAGTCCTGACTGTCCAAACAAAAAAAAAAAGCAGGGCTGTGAACCAGACCCAATTTGGGAGCTGCTTAGGCACTTTGTGCAGGACACTGCGTGTACTGTAACTTTTAGGGCTTAATTAGAGAGGTGAAACCAGACTAGGCATGCATAACCCTCAGTCTCTTCTATTCAGTGCTGTCTAATGCAGTCTGTCTGCTCCACGCTGTGTGAATTTGGCAGTTCCCTCACCTATGGCACAGCTGAGCTTGGACTTCTATTAACAGGTCTGTAAGAGAGGATCTGGCTAATACTCCAAAACTTTGCAATAAAGGGAGCTGCCAGCCTGCTTTTCCCACTTGACTTTGTAAATATGTGTAAAAGATGTTTTGTAAGTGCTTAGAATTTTGGGGCCAATACTCCCTTTCTTCCCTCACTTCTAAACTTTCCATGAGGTTAACCAAGATAAACTTAATAAATTTGGGCATTTGCAGCATGGGACATAAATAATTGATATTGCTGTTTCTGTTCACTGACTGCTGTACGTCGCTGAGCAAAACTGTCACCACTCCTTGCATTCTCCCATGTAGTTTCATAGAAACTTAGATGTCTACCAGAGGTACTTCTGGAAAGTCCACCCCAATATTTACACAAGAGCTTTACAGCAAGTGGGCAACAGTAGCTTTAAAACCAGTAGTCCTGAAATATTTTCTTTCCTACATTTAGTTTTATAACCAGAGTCTTCCTCTGAAACTCCTTGCCAAAAGGTTTTAAGAAAGATATTAAGATAATATTGCCTTTTTCCTGCAATGGAAAGTGATCCGCTCAGTGAGGATACCATTGTTCTTGACTTGGTAGCTCCTTGGTCAAACTATCAAACTATCTAATGCACTGGTGCATCCTAGTATCCACTACATGCCTGTTGGTTGCAAAAAAATGTTCATGCATTTGTTCAAATACACAAAGTTTGTGATTTAACTATTCCAAGCATGGAATAGGCAGTCAGATATTCTTGCTATTCATTTCTTCATTGATTGCTTTATCATAGACACAAACACGAAGTGCAGATGTATACAGAGGGCAAAATGATTTATGTATGCATATGCATGTATATATAAAATAAACATAGCAATATATATATTTCTACGTGCATGTATATATACTTACAGAAAAGAGACAGACAAAGCAAGAAAGAAAGATATACAGAAGCATCATAAAAATGTCTTGGTTCAGTTTTGCACTTCTAACATTTTCCCTTCTTGTTTCACGACTTGAGATTGTAATAGAACTTGGACCATGTCTTTTGGCAGCATTATTCCTAGCAATGGCCAGGCTTAAGAAATACAGTAGAAGATTATTCTGGGTAACAGGAAGCAATAATTCACACTGATGTGAAGTTAAAGAAACTTCAGCCAGACTTAATTCTGCAAAATCTTACCCTTTTTCTTTCTCTGGATAAGGGAAATTGGATAGATTTGGCTAGTAAGCCACAATGTCTTGTCAAATGTTCAGTATTGTATTTCTGAAAGCAAAAATGAAGGGCATTCTGTAGATTAAAAAAAAAAAAAAAAAAACCGAAGAGCTGTCTTGTGGAGTTAGTTGTGCCAACATAGCTGATATTTCATGGAAGTGTTGATATGATTCTACACAATTATTTTTTAGAGTATTTCCTTCATAATTTTCTCCAGGAGGTCATGTGAAATCTCTCTTTAACATACTAAGAACAAGAAAAAACTTGTATTATTAAGAATGCCAAATTGAGGTCTCATTAAAAAGGTCAGAATGTAGGCTGCTGTCCATTATTTCTGTCCTGTTGGGTTGAAGTGAACAATTCTTGATTTTCTTTTTACTTTTGGCAAGTCTGTCACACATTAGACACAGAGCTCTGGGGAGGCCAAAAGGCTTGAGAGCTCACCCAATCTGACTGTATGCCATATCTGAAGCAAAATCCAAAGAAAAAAAAATCAGCACTATTCACAAAAACATTTGGAAATATCTTGTTGGTACGGAAGACCAATGTAGGTACCATTTCCTGAACTAAGTTACAGGAATAATGGTTCTCTTTCTTTTATGGAATCTGGTTTGCACAAAAGCCATAGCCCAAAATGTTGATAGGGCTCAGGAATTGGCCTTTTCTTGAGCCTGAGGAAGTCAAAGGATGACACAACTTCCAGAGCAACTGTTCTAACTGGTCTTTTGGTTCTAAGAAGTAAGACAGAAACATTTCTACCAGTTTGAGAATGGTGTGTGCGTCTCCTTGTAAAGGTAGACCTGATTTTTGAGACTTCCTTGTGTTCAGCAGCTACAATGCCTGCAAAGAAGTGCTTTAGTATTCAATTCAGCACAATGCTTAAAATACTTTAAACTTCCTTTTATTTATTTTTTTTCACATAACGCCCCATTTTCTCATGAATAATTTTGGATTATTCCAATACTTACATAAATTGAAGAGCAAACTGAGAAATTATATACATGTATTTGTGGGGGACTTGTGTGTGTGTGTTGATTGACTGTAATATATAGTGTTTATATATTTATGTATATAAAGGCTTTCAATGCACTTTTGTTTGTTCTTGCAGAATCTCCCCCTCAGTAGTAGGAAAACATGGTGTCCCAGTGCTGTCTTTCTTGGGAATCTTGTAGGATGAAGACAGCATTCATGGCACTGGGGGCTCTTTATCTTAGGCAGACAGAAGACCTGAACAGGGGAGGTCTGGAACACGTTGTTCTTGTATGTCTGACACAGAGAACTCTTCCAATACGTACAAAGGCTAGTTTGTCTCTTTTGCATATAGCCAAGCTCCCTGGAAACCTGCAGAGAAAAAGTCGGTAATGATAAATGGGGAAAGTGTGGAGATAAGGGTGTGGGCCACATCCTCAGCCTGGTAGTAATGAGGTAAGGGTTTAAAGCATGGCCTCTTGACAGTAGGTAAAAGTTGCATAGCAACCTAATTTTGGTTCCCATGAAAACAATAAGCAAAAGCAGTTCTCTTGTTTACTTGAGCATTAGCCTTGCTACCCTTCTCTCCAATTTGAGTGGGTGTCTCTAAATCCTCCTACTATGTACAACCAGCAGTGCAATTACGTCTTTAAGCACTTTGGCAGCTATCTCCTAATCTTTGGTTGCAAGCTTCTGTGCACACACTGCTTCTTCATAAAACACAACCATGTTTGAGATAAATGCGCTCTGAAAAAATGTTCCCACTTCCCAGTGCACTTCTGTGTGAAGGGAGATGGGCCTCTTGTAGTGTCTGGATTTTGGTTCCTAATTCCTCCACTCTGTGGAGGGGAATGCTGTTAAGATATTCCCTTCTGCCAAAAATGAGCTGATAGAGTGGGTGTATGTTATCTTCTTGTAACCATGGAAACAGACAAAAATTAGTGGGTCGAACACAACCAGACTGTTTTCAGTTTCTGAAAAGCTGAAGGGCTCCCTTTCATCCTTGGCGTGGCATTGACAGTGTCAGTCCTACTATTGGTATGGATCAAAGTTATGTTTACTGTAGAAAATGTTTTTACTGGGATATTCGCCAGTGCAGTGCACCTAACTTAAGGAAACTTTGTTTCTCTTGACTTCTGAGTTTCTTCTCTTTCATTTTTTTGCTACAAAACCCCGTATTTAGTCCTCCTCTGTAACATATCTGCCTTATTAAAGTCACAACCTATCTATGACATCACTGCAGCATACATCTGGATAGTGCATTATGAATACACTCCAGGAAGCCCAGTGCAATTTATGGGAATCATTTTGTAATTTTTATATTTTGCATTAGTTTTATATTATTGTAAATAAACACTATGTAAAATATATTATAAACTTTGTGCAAATTGTGGTAGTACCTCCTAAATGAATGGATTCACTTGCAAGCATACAGACCACAAATCATCATTAATGGGCTGTACTTTAAAACTGACAGCGTAAGTACTAACAACTGAAAACTTACATCCAGACGACAAAATATGCCTTCCTGAGTCCCAGACTTCATGGTTTATGTACCACTCTCTCTTGGGGCTCTCTATTTTGTGATTAAGCTATATAAAAACGTAGGATAAATCAGTAACTATCAGAGCAGAGCTCTGGTCTGTAGTGGAAGGTCACAAAATCCACAAAATCATTCCTAACACCCCAGGCCAGGTGACGTGTCCAGGCAGCCACAGAGTTCAAAGAACTTCACTTTTTCCCGCAACAGTTTCGGAGCAGCAGCTGAGACTCAGCTGTATGGTGGTCAAACTGAAGCAATCTTTTGCCACTGTGATTCATGGAAAAAAGCCCAGGGCTTCATGTGGGCTCCACCTCTGCCAAGAGTTTCCAGAGAGCTGAAGGCTGCAACTGCATCCCACTTGTTCTGATAGGCTCCTACACAACTTCCAGCCATATCTCTTCCACTAATGTGTGGAAAAGGTAGAGCAGGAGTGTGTATAAAAGAACCCACGTTGGTGCCATCATCAATCATTTCTGACTCTGCATCTCTTGAGCATGATGAATAATGTCTAGAATTAGGTCTACATATTCATAAATGCGGAGGGTGAAGGACAGCACACCCTGCTTTATCTATCTGCATATACGAATAAAAGGAATCTGTATCATGTAAGATAAATGAATTATTTTATGAGTGAAGTATTAAATGTAAACATCTTTAGAAGAATTGTGTTATATGTACCTATATTTTAATATATATGTGAATATAGTGTGTACGTGTATATATAGAATATAATTGCACATATTTACATGTATAAAATATGTATATATATTCATACATGAAGAGGTAGATGTATGTTCTTGAAAATGTATTTACATAAATGAATGTTTGCATAAGTATACATGCCTAAATACATTTATATATTATTTATATATCTGTGTGTGTATGTGTACATGCACACATTTATCATGTATCAGGGAAACTACTGCAGACTACTTCTTGGTTACCACATCTGTTTCCCTGCAGGCCTCTCTGCTAGCGTGTTTTATCTTGGTTTCCCAATTTTGTGGCACATCAAAAATCTTCCTTAGCATTTACTCAGAACTCATACTGTAATTGCTATCAGAGCCTGGCCTCTTTTAAGGAGTCACTTGGAAACTCTCCACATAAACGTGAGTTCAGAAAGTGAACCCTAATGATCCCTTTCCTCCTCAATTAACTCACCATGGAAAGCAGTCTGGTGCTGGCTGCTTTGCTCGCACTTCTGCAGTCTGGGACGGGGGGCGGTGGGGATGGGTAAATGTTGGAAGGCTTGCATGGCTTTAGTACAACTATAGAGCTTGGGAAAGCTCTCTCTTGGGAAAGGCAAATGCTCAGGATATCCGTCAAAGGTTATCTTTCCTCTGCAGATAGGCATATTCCTTCTTTCAAATAATCTCTCTCCTTCTGATAGGGGTAGTGAGTGCCTCTAAATCCCGCTTTTTTGGGTTCCCTGCTTCCAACAGAAGGAAAAAAAAGCACTTAGAGAACATTATTTGGCAGGATTCATTGCTGTTAGTTATTAAATAAGTGTGGTTGATTGAGCTCTAATGGGCCTTTGCACAAATGTCAGAAGTGAATATCCTGAAACACAACAAATTATTTTCCTGAATTCTGTTGGAACCACAGAAGTGGCGAGAAACAAATAAGATGCTCACCCATAGAAAATGGAAGAAGACTGGAAGAAAGACTCAGCAGCTAGTAGGGAGTTCATTTTGTTGTTGGGTTAAAAAAAATCCAAAGGAATGGACAGATCTGTAAGGTATCATGAGGGCTCGCCTAGTCTCCTCCTCTTCCTTAATGGCAGCAGCAGGTCAGCCTAAAACACTGTTGGCAAGTGTTGTCTGTCCTGTGATGACAGCTGTGGAAAGCCTACAGTCTCCCTGGAGATCTTATTCCAGTGCTCAGTTATCCTTACCAAGAGGAAGCTTTCTTTAATATTTAGCCTTAATTTTCCACCTTTCTTTAACCATATTGGATACCCTTCCTGCTGCATTGCAATAACTTGTACTAATTAAGAGACTGTGAGCAAGCCTTCTGTGTCCTTGGCAAAATATAACTGCCTTCTAAAACATGGAGATACAATAGCATAGAACAGCATTCTACAACTCAGTGGTCTGCTATCAGCATGGTTTCATGGGCCTGATATGCCTCATTGTCCATGTAATGAAGTCAGTAACTTTTTTAGTTTACAGGGAGTTTTGCTTTTTTTTCGCTGTAATGACAAGGAAATTTGGACACTGTAGGACAACTGAAATGCTCAACATTTTGAGGTTTGTGTGGATGGCTAATCTTCAAAATCAGATTTTGCAGTTACAGTAATATCAATAGAATTAATTTAGATAAAACTTTACAATAGTAAGCATTTTAATCTTGTATCCAAATTGTTAGCAGAGATTAAACACTTCACAACATTGACAATGTCATCAAAATGATGGCTTGCATTTGGTGAATGAATGATACATCACAGATCTGAAACACCAGATTATTTACAGGTAATAGTATAACTGAGAAGCTATTTAAATAAATTTGAGTTTACAGTTCTGTCTTGCTCTAAATACGGATATTCTTCTGAAAGGGTCTTAACCAGTTACTAAATAGTAGCTATGTTGCAATCATAATATCCTTAGAACTTCATTTGGGTGCTGTATTTTCAGTGAGTTGTTTGGTTACATTATACTTTGTCCCTTCTGTGCATACCAGCCTATTTGGAGTTAACAAATGAATTAATAATTGAACTGAACTCTCTGACTCCCTGTCTTCTTGATAAGACCTGGTGACAGGACAGACATTGATCTTTTCTCTATCCATGTTAAACTTTATTAGGACCATTAGACTCCTAATAACGCTTAACGTAGGCTTTGCCTCTCATAGCAAGGACCATTTTGACTGACAAACCCATTTTGACTGTGAAGGGGGCTGTAGTATAAAACTGTATGAGGGTATACACAGAGCTGACTAAATGTTGTTTAACTGTAAATGTAGAACAAGGAAAATATCCATTTACTCTAAACAGCGTATCTTGAATTACCATTGGATCAACTATGAGGAATCTATGATAGATTAGACAGGGTGCCAGAAGTGTGAAGTTTGAAACTATTCAGACCATAGTCATACAGCAGTACTACTGCTGCAGAGAGGGAAATTTCTCTCTTGAGTCCATATAAACATTTTTTTAATCTATATGACAGAAATGTTTTTGCATCTAGAATTAAATCTATTACTATATGGGTTATCCAGAAGATTTCCAAGGCAATACTAACTGCAAGGATGGAAATGTGATTGTTTTAAGGCCTTTCAGGGTGTGGAAATTTGCTGATACATATCTGATGCAAATGGAAGTCCGCATTTATGTACATCAGCTACAGTTAATCGAAAGCTTTGTGTTACTTGCTCTGGATAGGGCTAAAGTTAGGATGAATCCTGTTCAATATATTCAGAAAAGATCTAAAAAGGGGCTGATGTGATAGTTTTCTAATAAGGATAGCTACAAAGAATAACAGAATTATATCACACTACTAAATTTCTGGATAATGAAATGACAGATGAGACTCCACATAAGGTGATACTCAAGAAAAAACCAGTACTGTATTTACATACCCAGTGATGAACTCTGAACTACTATTACCATGAAAAAAATGAGAATCTGGAATTATCACAGTCAGTTTTATGTACTCATAGCAGCAGACAAATCAGAAAATAAAATGTAGGGATTTTTAGTGTGAATTAGGGAACAAAATAGACATAATTATTCCTCTGCACAAACTCATGATGTGCCCTCATCTCAAATACATCATATAGTTTCTCATTTCTTCATTCTCTTTTCTTCCACAGGATTAAAAGATGTTATAACCCAACTGAAAAATGTTCAGAAAGTTCATCAGAAATAGTAAGCAATAATGATACTCCACTGTAGAAGAAACAAAGATTTATCAACCTGGAAACTCCTCTGAGAAATATATAAAATCATGAGATATATGCAAAATGGCAGTCTGAAATGATCTCTCCTAACACAATCAGTAAAGGGTATCAGATGTAACGTGTAGAAGTCTAGTTCAGAACAGTATCAATAATAAAAAGGAAGCATTTCACCAATAGTGTGATGTTACAGTTGTGTTAATTACAACTGTTCAAACCGTGACTGAAAAATCTTATGGCAGAAAAACATCATGGCAATCAATTCAGCACAGAGACGTCGTCTTTGGCTCAGAAAGTTCATGAGCCATTCATGAGTGGAATTTGGTGAATACACTGGGAAATACATTCCAGCACTGTTCTTACGTTCTGTGCATGTTCATGCATTCATGACTGGCAGCTGATGTAGACAAACACTGGAGCTTTATATCTTAGCTCAGCTTGGCTGCTCAAAGGCCTTTATGGCTTATCAAGACCAGTAAGGTGACAATAAGGATGAAAAGAAGCCCCAGATATCTGTTAACAGCTAAGCTAGCAGCTGGCCTTCATCTATATGCTGTTAAGTATCTGTCTCACAGCAGGATAAGTCACCTCCGGGCAATGTCTTTCTCTGTGCTAATTTTGAAGGAACCTGGAAAATTAGCTTAGACCAAATGCTTGCAGCCAACAGAAAAAATCTGACATTTTGTGAGAAGAAGGGACAGTCTTCTGGACCTAAGAGCTCTGAATTAAGCAGTGTTGTCTCAGCACAGAGAAGTATGGCTATAAAGAAATGTAAACAGCCATGTAAGTCAAGTGAAGAGAATCAGCATCAAGCATATAGCATTGCTCCTTTCCAATTTGTTGAAATGAACTCGTTAAAATCTTCCTTGACAGCAGTCTGTTCACAGCATGCTCCTTTGTCACCATATTAGCTTTCCTTTCAGTTGTCTTGTTTCAGCCTTCTATAACATTTCAACTACCTATTGCCATCTACTAAAGACAGTTTAGCATCTTTTGCTACTCCTGTCCTTTCTGCAGTAAGGATAGTGACAGTCAAAGTCCTGCATAATCCCTGGAAACCTTTTCACTGCCCTGGGAACTTCCCTGTGAATTCCATTCCCTTTAAGAAAGATCCCTCAGGCCCTTCAAGAACTGATGACCATGTCATCCAGTTTGTGAGATCAAGCTGCCCCAGCCTAAGATTTGAAACCAAGTCTTCCATATGAATACAGGAAACAAAGTTGAAGTTTATCTTCTGTTGGGTAAAGGCTCCTTTCCTAACCGTGTTACTACTGATCATCCCACTGAGGTAAGTGGATCTTTCAGTCAATATTGGACCAGAGATGTCTTTAAAACAGGCACATTCTCATGCAGTATTACCTGGCCCACCGCAATGTCTTTGCCTGAAGCCCATTTATAACCCCTCATTCAGCTTGACCTTTTAGGCTCGTGTTTTATTATTGGGTCTTCAAGAAGTAATTTTAACACAGTTTTATCATAGGATGCTTATTTCAATTCCAACATTTCATCATCTGTGATATGAGCCAGAACAACTTGGCTGAGGCATTTCTCCTGAAGTCCCTAGGACTTACTCTTTTTCCATCTCCATCTCACTAAGATATGTAGTCTTTGACTATATTATATATGCGCTTGAATTTTAAATCTTTTGAAGTAGGGACTGCTTGCAATATTTTAAGACATAAAGAACTAGTCACAGCAACCAACAAATAAGACTTAACAAATGTAAGTGGTGGTAAGCTGCCTCCTTGAAATGCACAATGTAGGAGAGCACTGTTTCTCTGCCCTTCACTGGGCATACAGACCACAACTGCTGAATGAGTGAAAAAAAAACCCTAATATCCAGAGCAGACTATTTAGCTGGTTGGGAAAATGCTACCATCATTACACATATCTGCAAAAGCAATTCACTTAGCATGTAAATGGCCTTTTCAAACCTTGTTCCTGTGTGGCTGCCTTTTTGCAGCTGACTGCTTTTTCTGCCGTCTAACAGCGGTTAATGGAGCTGCAAATTGTTATCAGCTTGATATTACTGCAGAGCCAGCTTACACAAATACCTGATAAGCACTGTGACACAATTCAGTGAATGAAAATTCACTGTATGGAGTTGTTTCCTTTTACCTTAATGCGTTCCAGACCACTTGGACAGCTCACTTAATGAATCCCATTTTGTGGCGGACAGCTGTGTTTGAGAGGCTGCCAGCCTGGGGCCCCTGTATGATGACCCAGGTGAGATCCTGTGACAACCAGTAGGGTCAGGATGACTGTCTTGTTGCAAAATGCAAACCAACCCTGGAGGGATGATGATTATAACAGGGCTGAAGTGTTTAGAAATCCTAAATTTTGTCAGGCCCCATGCACAGTGCGTTGAGAAGCAGCATAGTGAAAAGTGTTTCTGTGGCAGCTGCACTGTGGCTGCTGATCTGCTTCTTGGACTGTTACTGGCATGTATCTTATTCTGTGTAGGCACAGTCACATAACAGCAGCTATTTTTTAAGTGTTGAAGTATCTCATTTGGAGTAGGGTGATTTTTTTTTCACATCCTGCACATCAGATAGAGAAAGGTTATCGTTGTTTTAACAGTGGAGAGTTGAGATGGAGGCATTTCAGCTGTATCCAGCAACATGAATGTCAGACTTCAAGCCTGTTGGTTTTTCAGCCTCTCTACAGAGTGCCACAGAGGCTTTTCTGAACACTGTACACCCCATGATAATGTAGACATCTGCTCTGCTAGGGATTCATTGTCCTTTATCTGTTCTCTCTCTGTTGATCACAGCTAGGATGACTGTAGGGGCACTAAGAAACCTAAGCACTATGCAGACCACTTACAGACCAGGAACTTAATGGCTTTAAACTGAAGGAGGATAGATTTAGAATACGTATGAGAAATAAATTTTTTACAATGACCGTGGTGAGACACTGAAACAGGTCGCCCAGTGAGGTTGTGGATGCCCCCTTCTGGGAAGCATTCAAAGCCAGGCTGGATGGAGCTTTGAGCAACCTGGTCTAGTGGGAGGTGTCCCTGCTTGTAGCAGAGGGTTGTAACAAAATGATCTTAAATGTCCCTTTCAACTCAAATCATTCTATGATTCTATAAATTAAGAAAGCTTTCAAGTATCTCATACAAATGTGTTGCTTAGGGAAATGAGTGCTCCAGCAAGGCTGGGATGGGATGCAGGACTATCCAGCTCTGGAATGAGTCCAGGAGACCTTCTCAAGAGACTCAATGACTGGAGTGATTCTGGGTGGCAGCACCACTCTGTCTGACCTTGTGTCAGTGGCTCCTAATCTCACGTGGTGCTTGAGATTAAGGGGTGAAGGATTTCTCTCTGGCAGGAGAGGAAAAGTTTACAAGGAGTATTTCCAACGAAATTACTGGGTTTTAGTTCGACATTACTGAATGAAGTGCAAAGAAAGTCTGAAAGTTGTACAACTCTTCAGATGATTTTAGGGCTTCTGGAAAGAGTCAAAAGTTCTGAAAATTTGAGGCATTAATAAATAGCATAGACAAATTGCTGGCAAAGTATAATTTTGCAAACTAGTCAGCATCGGCAGGAAAAAAAAGGAGTCCTGTTTCCAATCCACATGACTCTATGATTAATTTTTTTCTGCCTTTTTTTGGTACTTTTAATTGCTTTTCTTTTACTAACTCCTTGCTTGTGTATAGTATGCATGGCGGCCAAACTGTTGAACAGTATCAACGTTTCACTTCAGGTATGGCCACTCTTCTGTGGAATCAGTGTGACTCCTGCAGAGATGAGGGAGGAAAAGAAATTAAAAGAAAAAAAGAAATTTGGCAGACAACTTAAATAGGCTTTCCTTCACGGCAGGGTGTCTACCTGAACTTTTTCCCTTTGAAACTTTTCCGCCACAGTTACTAAAGTTAATTTGTAAATAGCTAAAGTAAATATGCACGAAGTACTGTTAAAATAATATTATTAGTTTGTTTTCTCTTTTTAGGAACTTTGCAGAGCATCAGATTCTGATGCCATTCCTGGCCTACAGACTCATCCTCTGGACCACCCTTCAGTTCTATTTGTACAGCACCTAGCACTAAAAGGACCTGCTTTTCCTTTAGCCCTCAAGCCATGTAAATACATATAAACAGTAATAACTGGCCACAAATGCACTTCAAAGAGGACCACAGAGATCAGCAGAGGTCAGATCCTCTTTAACGCCATGAAAACAGCAGTAATACCCTTGAAAATTAGTAATAGTGGAAAATGATAGATATTTATTCCTGAGAACCAGCTTTCTGCTTCTTGTGAAGAAATCAATCCATACTTTGTGAGACAAATTCACCACATCTCTAAATTTAGATTGAAAAGTGGTAGCCTCACTACTCATGAAAGTGTGCATTCATTGCCAGGGTACACAGTGGCCAGCTGAAAATTTGCATGTCATTACGTTGGTATTTAATTTACCCCTCTTACAAGTCTCTTGGAATTAAGATTCAGTAAATTTTAAGGGGAGACATAGTAAGGACAGACTGAGGATTTGTAAATTCAGTAAATTCCACCTGTCCCTTGCCTGAATAAATTTGGGCTTTTAAAGAAAACCTGTATTTATTAACTATGGATGTGTAATAAAAATAATAAACAGTATCTAACATTTTTAACATTTCACTCATCTGTTCTTCAAGCATAGAATCATTAAGGTTGGGAAAGACCTTCAAGTTAATCTGGCCCAATCATCCATTTACCCATATTTCCCCACTAAATCATGCTCTCTAGTACCACATCTACACATTTCTAGAACTTCTCCAGGTATGGTGACTCCATCACCTCCCTGAGCAGTCTGTTCTGGCACCTGACCACTCTTTTGGAGAAGTTTTTCCTAATATCCAACCTGAATCTGCTCTGGCACAGTTGAGGCCATTACCTCTCATCCTATTACTGCTATATGGGAGAAGAGGCCGACCCCACCTCACCACAGCCTCCTTTCAGGGAGCTGTAGAAAGCAATAAGGTCTTCCCTGTGCCTCATCTTCTACAACTGAAGAATCCCAGTTCCCTCAGCCGCTCCCTATAGGACTTGTGCTCCAGACCCTTCACAGCTTCATTGCCCTTCCCTGGACACACTCCAGGGCCTCGATGTCTTTCTTGTAGTGAGGGGCCCAACACAACACAGTACACTGAGGTGCAGCCTCACCAGAGCTAAGTATAGGGAGAAGATCACATCTCTGCTCCTCCTGACTGATACAAGTCAGGACGTCATTGGACTTCTTGGCCACCTGGGCACATCTTCAGTTATTTATTTATGTTATTTATGTTGAAGTTTGACTTGAAATATTGGCTTTGCAATGATAATTAACAAAAAAAACCCTATAGAAGGAAGAACCCAGGACCCCCATCGAGAGGGACATTAGACACTTTACCACAATTTATAAGTGCTGACACTAGGAAGAAAAATACATTAGTATTGCTTAGTCTGTCAGATAATGTTAAAATGATGTAGGAAGTTGGTGCTAGAAAGTTCAAAACTGCCCTAGACATACTTAACAGTGTGGAAATATAGTGGAGATAGGTGAACATTGTGCTGGTTTGTTTTTTTTTTTAGATCAGAGAAGCAGTTTTTCTAAAGGAGCTTCTCAAGTTAACAGATGATGAAGGATCAGAGCAGATTGGGTGGTCGTGGTGATCTCAAAGATCTACACATATTTAGAGCAGGCAAATTTCCAAACAGAAAATATGTGAACTATTTCTGTGCCTGTACACAAAAATAGAGGAGTGTGCTTATAGTCTTGGAGAAAAACAGAATGTTTGGAGCAAAGTCCATTTCTTCCCCGAGTAGCTATCAAAAACAGGTCCGGTGACTCTCTGGGGTGACTTGCCCACCTCCATTGCTGCAACATGTTCCTGTGGGCAGCTCATCTGTCTTGGGATTATTAAGGAGTGCAGAAAGCTGAGAGCTGTGAGGAAAGCTGTGTAGCACATGGCTGCACAGGACAAGTCCCTCACAACTCATGTTTCAAGAGGTTGGACTTACTCTTGCGTTTGTCAGTCTGGGTCACTCCTTCTGACAGCCTGTGGGGCAAGGAACTGCTCTTTTTGTGGGCAACGTTCAGCCACTGGAGCACACTCACATACAGTTCCTGAGTATGTCTTAAGGGTGGAAGAGGGATGGGAGCTTTCTCATTCCCACTTCGGGTGTGCTCTCTGCTTTGGAGGTAAAAGGATCTGGTCAGTAGGGTGGAGACTGTCTAGCTCAGCATATAAATATAGACATAGCATGAAAGCCACTGTTGTCAGCAGTGTGTTTTTCCAAACTCTTGAAAATAGTGTTGGGTAAAAATATTTCAGATGTACATTACCATGGCCTTTGTGAATTTCTTCGTATTGTAAGGCTAGCTAATGTGCTCAGTTCAGCAGGAACAAAACCAGTAGCATTTTGTTTAAAGACCCTTGTATGGAAATAATGTCATTTCCATCCCTTTCACTGGAACAGAAAGGAAGAGGAGCTTATTCTTTATTGCAGTCTGTTACCCAGATGCAAGCCATGGCCTTAAAGTGTAGACCTTCCCCCCATAATGCTGCTGATATCTGAGCCTATATCAAAGCTGTACATTAATCACTGCAGCTGGAAGTGAATTCATCTCATCTGATGTGTGACATACTTAAATATTCCAAGATTATACTTTTGGTTGCATATTCAGTAACAGCAGGGCTGTAAATCCATATCTGAAATCTAAGATATTACTTTATGACTTGTGTATTGATCTATCCAAAATTTGCTCAAATGCAAAAGATTTTCCAGGTTCCTGAACTTTTACACTGGTTAAAATTACTGTATATATATTCACACACATGCACACTTAAAAAAAATATAAGAATATAGAATTATAGAATCATTTGAGTTGGAAGGAACTCAAGTCCAACTCCCCTGCAATGAACAGGAAAACTTACAGTTCGACCAGGGTTGCTCAGAGCATATATATATATATGTATATATCAAAGAAGTACTATTACAGAGCTCAACCTATTCAGCAGTTTATCATTTTCCTAGTCACAGTGTCCTTGGCTTAACTGATGTTAACAGACGTTAAAAATACAATTCTGAGAACAATCACCATAAAGCTTTCATTGAACATACCCATTGAGAACATAGATTTTCATTTATGAATCTGCAGTTGTACAGAACCACTATAACCAGCAAAAATTTTAGGACATCTATTGGGAAAACATAAATTAATTTGCCAACAGCATCCCCATAAATATGTCACATACTTTATAACTACCTTCATTAGGGCATGTTACTATGGAGATATAAAAGTGAAAGCAACAACACGTAACAATTCGGTTTTCTATAAAATCCAGTTACTCTGATATTCACATTTTCTGCCTTGGTTTCCTACAGAGATTAAATTTGCATTTGTGCTTCCTGTCTGCTAATTGTGTCTGGCAGTATGTTTTGAATTTGTTTAGTTGTAATTTTAGTTGAAAATATACCTCAAAATATTATACTCTCCCTCATTTTGCAAGTTAGAGAAAACATAGAGATGCAGATGTAGTCTTCTAATACAAGACTACAATAAAGCCTCAGACTAATGGCTAGACATCAGACAATCAGAGAACCAGAAGAATCTGAGAGTCATTTTGAATGCTTGATTTTGCTAATCAGGAGATCAGCAATGAGGACATTCTAGCTCTGCTCTCAGCACTACGTACTAATATTTGAAGGAGCATAGTGATTTCATTTGCGTTTTTAATTTTAAAAAAAATTGAACATCTAACAAAATTGCTTTAAAATTTCATCATTTTTGTTTCATCTTCAGTAGTAAAAAAAAGAGAGACAGAGATCTACTCAAGGTTTGTCAGAAATATAGAGCAAATGTCTGCTAATGGATTTTTGATAATTGTATATTGACAAGAGCATAATCTCAAAGTCATCAAAAGTGATTAAATAAAACAAAGGAAAATGTGAATTGTATGAAGGAGAACACTGCTTCTATCAAGAAGTCATCAGAACAGAGTGCACTGTGCAGTCATCAGAAGGAAGTGATTGAAACTGTATTGTTTCTGTCTTTCATAGCCACAACGAAAAAGCAACGGGGTATTTGCAATGAAGCATGAGTTCTGAAGTTTTATTCCTCCCTTATCTAAGAAGTTTTTAGTAAATTATTCACATGCACATACGTGTATAGGCTGATTCCATGGTCTTTGTGAAAACAAATGGATCAGAACTAACTTCAGTACTGGGAACACAGAAATAAACCCATACTTGCACATATGTTACTGTGTTTGGTTTTTTTCAGAATACACAGATAATGTGTAAATGTATGAAGTGACATTGTTCCCTATATTGCTGTGCAATCAAACAATATGTCACTTTTTGAAATGAAGGAGGAAAGACAGGGAAACAGCAGAGTGAAGAGTTTCAGCTTTCAGCTGTCAATCATTTACCCACTGAAATTGTTCTTTCTAAGAAAATTTAGCGTCAAGTTTGTGTTATTCCAGCATAGAAATATACAAGAAAAAATGATTTTTACTAAAAACTATTGTTCTTCTTATTTTACAGTAGAATTTTCTGACATAACTGTTTATATTTTTTTACTGTTTTTTTCTATGAATGAAGTACTTACACTTTCTAACCAGCTGTTCTTCAGAGAAAAAGGTTAGAATGAAAGGAGGCAATACATTTTAGAAATAAGAAAACTCCCTAATTCAATAAAGAAAAGCACCAGACACAAAACTGTAATAGCTGAGGTTGAACTGAATTTCTTCAGGAGTAAGAGTGCCATGTTAGAAAAGCTGGCTTCCTCCTTTATTAAATGAAGTACTTCAGAGCAATCTCCACAACATTTTTAATGTTGCTGGTGGACTATTTGGTGTAGTCAGTGGACCTCACAGCAGCTCAGATTATCTTCAGCTTCTCGGACACCACAGCTGGTGATCACAACTGTTCTTAGACCACAGTCCAGATGAACACACAATGGGCATAAACTGAAATACAGAAATTTCTGTGAAACACACACACACAAAAACTTTCTACTGGTTTCTGCTTTTCCAGTGGTTCGACAGAGATGTTGGTACAGAGATGTTGTAGAGTCTCTGTTCTTGAAGATGTTTAAAACACAACTGGACATGGTCGTCAGCACCCTGCTCTAGCTGACCTTACTTTCAGCAGGAGCTTGGACTAAATGATCTCCAGACATGCCTTCCATGTTCATTAGCTCAGTGATTTTGTCGGTAATCTCCTTAGGGACATGGTAGAATGCCCATCGCTGGACTCTTTCAAGATATAGTTGGACAGAATGCTAGATAATTTCATCTAGGCACCCTTTTCCCATGAAAGGCTGGATCAGATGAACTTTGAAGTCCTTTCTAGCCCAAGATGTTGTATGATTCTATGAAATGTGACAGAGACCTGAGTGCACAGTTTTTATAGTCAAACTAGTAGGACTTGGTGCTGGAATAATTCTTTCCATTTTTGTTTTGTTTTGTTTTTATGTGGAGTGGATTAACAAACAAGAACTATGCTTAAAATTTCATGATTTCTCTGAAAGATGGAGTCAGGGAGTTAGGAGGGGGAAATTAATTCATCAATTGCTTCTAAGTTCTCAGAGAATCCTAAAACAATGTTTATATATAACTAAAGGCTAATCAAGGACCCAAAATTACTCTTAAATTAGTTTCATTTGGCTTTGTTCGTGTTTTATACAGAAAAATCAAAGTGTTATAAGAACTCTTTTCCTAACTGAGCCTGCACTTTTTTTTTTTTGTTGGGAGTAGCAATTATGTTCTCTCCATGACAGCTAAGATAATGTATAAATGCACCTATGCTGCCAAGCACCAAATGAAATACTCCTGCGTTTACCATTGTACCCACATTGAAGAAATACAAATATAACTAAAAAGCAGATAGAATCATGACATTGTGTGATATAGCATCAACTGGAGGCTGAGCTTTTTTCCCACTCTCAAATTCTTTGGTCTCCCAGGACAGAACAAACAAAGTTGCAGACTGCAGGGGTAAAAAGAACAAAATGCTGATGCATCTCAGATAGCTGATGCAGTTTCTTTTCATGCAGAAGTCCAAGAAGACTAAGCTTGGGCGCTTAGCCGTTGTCAGCTCAGCCAACTGCACACTGAGTTTCAGGGATGCTAGAAGATACCAAGCCTAAAGTCTTCCACTCCTGAAAGCTCGTATATTCAAAGCACTTGGCAAAGATGCATGAACCTATTGTTTTGCAGTTCCGGAATTGAAAATAAGATGCTATGTGAGATCTGCTTTTACTTGAAAAAAAAAAAAAAGTCTTGCAAAACTCCACTTTGAGGCATTTTATCTCTCTCAAACCTATTACTGCTTTAATAGTAATTTTCTGAAAAATTACCCAGTAAGCTTAAAGGAAGTGAACCCCATGCAGTGTGGAGCAGCGGTTTCATGTTAATAAAACAATGCAGGTTAATTTTTAATTGTGGATTCATCTTAGCTAATAGCATGCACTTGTGTTCATTTCAGAAATCTTCCTCTGCTGTAGGTTCATAGGCAAACATAGGTCTGGGAGCTGATTCCCTCTAGTGATGGCCAAAAGCATGCCTCTAAATAACATTGCTTCCTCCAGCTATTTCTTATTCTGGTATTTCCAAGTCAAAACTATTGTGCCTTTGGACGAAGAAAAACCCTGATAAACTCTGTCTACTCAGTACCCACTTTTCTCAATTTGACACATAGAGTACTGCACAATTTTAGAATAGGATATGCTATATTTGTATTTTATCTTATAATGGAAATAATATTTTGCTGGCTGTGAATTCTGCACGGTTTACATTCTTTAGAAATACAGACTGTAAGATCCCAAATACTCGTGTATAAACTAATATACTGGAGATTTAATTTTCTTTTTCATCATAAACTTTGCAGAAACAAAGAAATGAAAGATGAAAATATCCTCTAAATTTATCTGTCCAACTTCCACTCTCATCTAATGCCAGCTCATATGTTCTCTACCTCATTGTCCACTCTTGATATAGTTAACTTATAATAAGCCTTTCAACAGTTTACCTGTCTACACCTCACTGTTAGCCTGTAAGTGTAATAATTGGATCATAGAATCGTAGAATGATTTGGGTCAGATGGGACCTTTAAGATCATCTAGCTCTAACCCCTGCTACAGGCAGGGACACCTCCCTCTAGACCAGATTGCTCACAGTCCCATCCAGTCTGGCCTTGAATGCTTCCAGGAAGGGGGCATCCACAGCCTCACTAGGCAACCTGTTCCCGTGTCTTACCACACTTACAGTCAAGAGTTTATTGGATAAGAAATAAAGATGTGGTGGGGGCCCATGTCAAAGTTCTTGCAGAAGTCCAGTTAGATGACATCAGTTGCCTTCTCTTTGTCCACCAGTATCGTCACTCCACCACAGAAGGCCATCAGATTGGTCAGGCCCAACCTTCCCTTGGTGATTACCCACTCATTCCTTATGTGCCTTAATATGTCTTACAGGAGGATCTGTTCCATGAACTCCTATGCTCAGAGGTAAGTCTCACTGGCCTGTATTTCCCCAGATCCTTTTTCCTCTCGTTACTGCAAATGGGAGTGGTGTTTCCTTTATTCCATTCCTTGGGGGCTTCACATGACAGTCACAAAATGCTAGATAGTTCACTGAATGATTTGTTCCCAAATCAGTGCCTATTGCCTACTTTGGTGACAACTACAATAAAGCCTCTGTTTATAATTACAAAACATGTAATATGTTTTTTTCCAACTCTTGCTTTGGCTATATGTTATTGTAATCTCTGTCAGACAGTTCACAACAAACAAATCCTACCCTTGAAATCTTGATTTTAAAGTTGATACTTTCTGTTTTATTGTAGAGTGGGTTAAATGGAAACATCAGTGTCTCACAATCCTGCTTCAGATAAAACCTAATCTTTCTTTAAATAAAAAAATCACAGACATTCAGGAGTACAGCACAGAAGGAATCCATTTCCTCTCTCTCTCTTTTTTATTTAATTTATGTATATTTTTTGCTAAAAAGAATATGAAATACATGATGTGGCCTAGGAATAGTTGACTATGTAGTGACTGAAAGTACAATTTTTATTATATAAATATATAGATTTATAAAGATTATAGTCAGAAAATGCATCTGATTAAAAACAATGCTGCTTTTTTGAAAAGTCTTTTGCATGTCAAAATGCTTCTGAGTGCCTATCTTGGCATTCCCTCAGAGGAACCTGATTTTCTGAAGATAAAGTCTCTGTAATATCACTAGTCACTTTAAAAAAATTAGTTAACACATTCTGGCTTGCTAACAAGATGTACAGTTCTCATGGAAAGTATTACATGCTCTGGAATTATGCGGTAGGTGCGGTAAGTTTTCTATCTGATCAAGCAGGATTTTAGACATTTTAAAATGTATGCCCTCAGCTCAAGTGATTTTATGTCAATGAAAACTTTAATGAGGGAATAAGTGAGGTATTTTAACCTAGTATGGCTTTCATTTTCACAGCTTGCCATCTTCTGGGCCTTCCCTCTATTTTCTGTAATGAGTGTTCAAAGTTTGCCCAGGGGCTTGAAGACCCATGCCTCAGCTTTTGCACCTCATTTCCTACTTCCATAAAAAGAACCCTAATCCTGGAGTGACTTGGCTGGGTGTAGAGTCCATTGCTGAGCACAGACAACTTGCATAGCTTGGATGATTCTCAAAGACCCATTCAAGCTACACAGTTCCTCTGAGCATCTGTGGGATGCTGTTATTATTGATTGACTTCAGCCTAAACTGGAATATAAGACAGAGTGGACCAATTTGCAAGACAATGAAAATATCATCCATTGCATAGGAGAATACAGTGGATTCTTCAGAGTTTGAAATCTTGATTAGAAATGATTGAAAGTTTTGTTTTGGAGCATTTTATTGCTTTTTTGTTGGTTGTTGATTTTTTTGTGTTTTTTTTTTTTCTTTTATCTTTTTGTTAATTATTATCGTTTTATGAGAATTTTATGGTGCTTAAGGTTGACTTGCTCTCTCACTTCTAATTGACATCCGTGCCACCAAAAGACAGTTCTCAACAGCATATTTAATGAAATTCAGTTCCACAGTGTATATTGATAAAATGTTCATTGCCCATGTGAATATTTCTGAATTTTCTACACTAAGTAGAAATGGATACGAATCAACATTTTTCCAGCATTTGCATGTTTAATTGCTAAGTGTTACCAAAACTCTATATTTTTACTCTGATTATAGCTATTTTCAAGAATCTTAGAAGTTCCACTGTGTATTTTATAGGAGCTAAATATTCCTTGCTTTCTTGGGAATTCTTAGAGGAAAATAGGTACGTTTCTTGCTTAATCTAATGAAATGTGTGAAATTGTTTCTGATCACATGAGAAAAATGGTGAAATTCTTGTGATGGAGCTCAGCAAACACCTTGCTTCCTTTTTGGCATCTTCTTATTCATTTTCCACAGATAATTGCAGTTCCTACAATGTGAGAGCTGTTCTATGGGGAAACTATGCGACGTATTATGCTTGTTGCCTCTGCATATGGTATGTCTTTTTTGTTTGGTTTTTTTTTTTCATATTTTCCCAGAGGATAACCTCTGTCCTCATGCATGAGAAACTGTGAAAGATGCCAAAAATCCTCTCTGACCATCACTTTTTTTTTTTTTTTTATATGTTATGAGCCTGTTAGTCTTTATTTGACCATTCACTTATGCATTAACATATGGTAACAATAAATACTACAAGTGTTCATGGTTCATGCCATCCTGCAAAACACACACAATGAGATGCAAGTTACTCTGACATAAAACTACAGGAATTATCTTTAGAGGCAACCAGAATCATTGTCATTTGGCCAGCTGCTGACAGTTTTCAAATCTAAATGAGTTTTGGCTACATTCAGTGCTGATAAATCTTAGAAAAGACTAGAAAATGTATCCATACAAACCATACAATTTTTGGTTTGTCTGGCTATAGTTTAAGGCACTTTGGCTTTGGTCAGCCTGCTACAATTTCATGGCTGAATAAGACTGTCAAAAAGTAAGTCATGTTTTTTTTCTTTTCAAGAAAAACATATAAATGCTGTAAAGCTTTTTGATCTTAGGTCATGGCTGCTGCCACATGATGATGTTACCTCAGTGATGCATTTTTAGCTATGTTGGTGTTGTCAGAAAGACAGTGTTGATTGGGCTTAGGGTTGGTGCTTTTGGACACGGATGGATTGCCTCCAACCAACAACTTTTTACATGGGCAGATAGTGATAGGACAAGGGGGAATAGTTTCAAACTAAAGGAAGGGAGATTTAGATTAGATCAGGGGATTTTTTTCCTGAGTGAGGTGAAGTGCTAGAACAGGTTGACCAGAATGACTGTGGGTGCAACATCCTTGGAGGAGTTTAAGGTCAGGTTGGCCCTAGGCAATCTGATCTAGTACTTGATCTAGAGGCTGGGAGCCCTGCCTGTGGTGGGGGTTTGCAACTCAGAGATCCTTGAAGTCTCTCCTAGCCCAAGTCGTTCTGTCATTCTCTGAGTCTATAAGTTGAAGACTCAAGTCCAAGGAACACCTAACTCTCCAGGTTCAACTGTAAGATACAGCAGCAAAACAATTTGGGGAAGTCAAAATGGCCAGATTGTGTCCATGCTAAGAAATTCCAGGCAGTGGCTAAATCCTGAATGACACCTTACTCATACTAATGATATGGAATTCAGGACAGAAACAACAGTCATAGCTGCTTTTATTAAAACAGTTTTTTGAAAAAACAAGGCTGATGTTGATACTATGTCTTAAATAGTAGATTGGAGCAATCAAATCAGTGCTGGCAAGAACCTGGATTTATCCATCAGTTGAATGGCCTATTCTGTTAGTGACTGTTACGCGGGAAATTTTCAACAACATGAATAATTAAGGCAACTAGATTTTTAGGCTACAGGTCCAAATTTTACTTGGACTCTTCATTTCAGAGATGCAAGAATTCCAACTTCCAAAAGTTTACTTATTTTTAGTACAAGTCTATGAGTGTTCTTTAGGAAACTTCTACTAATTTCATAATGATTTCAAGTAATTTTTACCTCTAATCTCAAACAAAGTGCTATTCAGTTTTCCTGAAGGCTGTACACTCTCTGTCTTCCTTCCTCATTATTTTTTTGGAGGAGAGAGAGAATTAAATGAGAATTCATGAAGTCACACAAAAGGTATTTTTCAGCAAGTAACTGATTTATTCTCTGCTAATTGTCAGCTCTACTTCAACTTAATCTTTATCACACATTGCTATATATTTAGATAAGAATAGATTCTCCTTATCACTCAGTTGGTAATGATGATAAAAGGAGTTGATGCTACATTAAACACTGTGTGTAGGTTTTTGCTGTAGTATAAGCACAAGGCTAAATAAATCCATGTGATTGGAGAAGTGGCCTGAAAAGATTCTGAGTTTCTCATGAAACTTCTGAACAAAACTAAATATGTTTCATCCTCATCATAAGACAATCTGAACATGTTTAAGCTAAAAGAGCAGGGAAATTTGCCAAGTATCATATGAACAGATTACAGGATTTTATGAACTGGTGAGGCCCAGTCAGAGCTGCACAAATGAGTTGCAATAAAGTGACTAAAGGTTTTTAGAATCTCAGCATGCAGCTTATCTTTGTGTAGTTCCAGCTCTTGCACATATCTTCATATCACTGTGGCCCAAATCATCAAATCAATTTTGGTGATTCAGTCCAGATTCATAAAGTGCCTTAGGTACTGCAAGTCTAAACATTTCAGTGCTTAACTGTTGGAATCTAATGCCACAAGTAGAAATCATATTTCTGTGGCAACTGCAGTGAATGAGAAGGAGGTATCATTTCCTAGGAATGGGATTTATAAGGAATAATAGGGAAGAGAAGGCATAATTTAGCCAGCCAGTAAGAAATGGTGTGGAAATGCCTCTTTCAGATTTGATCTGCCTTCCTGAAGCATGTATGAATGAGTTAGAAACGTCCTTCTGGTCAATGTGCATAACTCATCTAACTAGAAGGGATATAATGCTGTAGCCTAGTTGACATAGAAAAGGAGAAAATTGATTCTGATTTTTTTCTTTCTCCGAGGCTGGTTTAATTATTTATTTGATTGATTTGTTTGTTTGCTGTTTTTGTTTGTTTGTTTGTTTGTTTGTTTGTTTTCTTGAAGAAATCATGGAAGAACAGAAATAGAAGCACAAAGTTATTCTCAAGAGCATAACAGATACTTTTTAGGAGTGTGCTATAAAAAAAAAAAAAAAAAAAAAAAAAAAAAAAAATCCCTGAAAGTCAGCAGAAAATATTTTGCTCTGTTCAGGAACTTGCTTGGAAGAATCTCATGGGAGATGGCCCTAGAGAAATGAAGAACCTGGGAGAGTTGTTTGATTTTCAGGGATCACCTCCTTCAGCCTCAAGAATGGCTCATCTGGATATACAGAA
The DNA here is from genome assembly GCF_019232065.1 of Centrocercus urophasianus. Classification (NCBI taxonomy): domain Eukaryota; kingdom Metazoa; phylum Chordata; class Aves; order Galliformes; family Phasianidae; genus Centrocercus; species Centrocercus urophasianus. The sequence continues at coordinate 11,243,215 of NW_024884253.1, forward strand.
AGTCAAGCAGAGGAGGAAGGAGCCTATGCATGCATGAGCAAGATGCCTGTGACCCAACTCTGCCTCAATCTTTATACACAAGACTATCTTCCAGGAATCCCAGACCCTTGACACCAATATACACATCTGAAATATAAGAATATAATAGTATGGAAGATGCTCTCAATAGAGGAAGATCAGTCTGGGGAACATTTGAATGAATTGGGCATACCTAAGTCTGCAGGACCCAATGGGATGTTCCTGTGAGTGCTGAAGGAAATAGTCAATGTCACTGCATAGTCATAACCATTTTTGAAGACATCCCCTCCTGTCCTGAAAAACCTGAGGAGTAGCTACCAAATTCTCAGTGGCATCTCTTTCACTCTGCCTGTTTGCTCCTGTTACACTGTACTAACTTGGTGGTAGACCAGTTGTATTGCATTGATTCAATGTGTAAGGTGGATTTAGAGGATAAACAATGTTGCTTTTTTTAAAGTATCTCCTTCTCTGTTTTTGTTGCGGTGTTTTACTGTTGTTTTTGATTTGTTCGTTTCTGCTTTTGTTTTGTTTTTAATCTGAAATGCAATACAGTTGAAAATGATTTAGCTTGGAAATGTAGTTATTGACATAAGACCTACAACTTTCTGCTAGCAGAAAGAAAACGGTTTACACAGAAGGAAGAAGTTATTGAAACATAAAGAAGACAATACAGAGTATACAAAATTACAAAACATCCAGCTGTTTTTTATTATTTGACTATGGTCTGGTGTGCAGACCTGCAGAAAGCAGCTGGTAGCTTTTTACAGTCTCTAGGCTCTCTGGAAAACTGTCTTTCTGCTTACAGAGCAGGCAGAAAGTTATCCCACAGAGCCAGAACAATCTTTTCACATGAAAGGGAAAGAAGGAAAAAGAATCCTTATCTTCCTGCTGCTTTCCATCTTCTTCACACACCTACACAAAGTCCAGGGGGCACAGAATAAACCCCGGTTGCTCTCAGTACAGTTTAATAAGCTGGTGCCCTTCCCTCAAAGCTAGCTGTAATTTGAATGTAAATTCTTCCTTCAGCAATAATTCTCCTTGGAAGAAAATACTCAACACTGAGCTCTGCTGCTCCACAGTTAAGGGTCTTGAAAAGCAGGAGTTTTTTGATGATTTTTATTGATCTATTATTGAATTATTGAATTATTGATGAAATTGCTCCATGTCTGATGGAGATGTGGTATACTCACTCACCTCTTCTCTTGCATTTATTTATTTTTTCTGTTTTCCCAGTGAACAAACTCTCAGCAATGGAGAATTTTCTCTTTGTGGACAGCCTTACTCATCAGCATATGGGCTTCCACAACAGCTGAAATCAGCTCCATTTTATATTATTATTTGTGTGTGTTGCAAAATGTATTTTAAAACAATAAGAAGTTAAGCCTTTCTGAATCTCCAGGGCTGGAAGTACAGAGATATACATGACCTAAGCAGTAACATTTATCAGCCTGAGACCATTAAGGAAGTGAGATGTATGCAAAGCTGAGGAGGGATGATGGCAGAAGAACTGCAAGACTGAGAGTTTTGTTTCCAGTTACCAAGTGTAACAGTAGTGGAGAATGCTGACAGCCATCAGAGTCCAAAACAGAATCTTGCCCCAGGGAAGTGATCAGTAGGACAGAAGCAACATCACATGAAAGATTCGAAAAAGCCACCAAAACTGCAGGTCAAAGGCAACTGGTCAAGAACCAAACAGGCAGCCAGAGCTTAGGCTTTTCACACAAAGCCCTATTATCCTGAGGGAAAAAAATATGTATTTACAGAAAAGACTAGGGATCTTATGACAATGATATTGCAATCTCCTCTGATCTACTGAGTAAGAACTACAATCTGTGGGGAATCGAAAAGGACAGAGAGATTCAGGCATGTAATACACTTAGTAAGAAAAAATCTGTTACAGAAAGGCTTGATAGGCTGGATCAGGTAGTGGAGGTCAGTCTGTCTAGCCCTCGATCACAGAACTAACAAAGTATGACTGTGTTCCTTCCCTTGGCATTTCCATTTGGTACATAAAATTAGGACAATTTTTTTTAAAGGTATAATTTCCAGATAATGGAAGTGATAAACAGGATCAACACAAGCAGTGTAACACAAGAGTTCTGAACTTACCTTTAGTGCTTATGTTGCTTATCCTGCTTTAAGGGCAGGGGGAAATACAAGACAAGGGTGCTTTCTGGGCTTATGAACCAAAGTTGATGTGGTCCAAGAGCTCTTAGAGGTGTTCTGGAAGGAGGACAGATGAAATGGCATAGCTGTAGTGCCAGGATATAAGGGTAGTTATTTGTGGGGTTAAGTACTTTACTTGTATAATTCATACCATATGCCCCAGCGCCTTGGCACTAAGTGCATCAAAACCAAATACCTAAAGAACAGTGTAAGAACTGGGACTACAAATACTGATATTTCCTATGGTGCTTTCCCAGTCTCTGATGATTTGAGACTCCAAGGCTTTCATAGCTTGACATCATACTTAATACTATTCAACAGATCTTTATCCTGTGAATTAGTGTAATTACTTTTTGGATCTGTGCAAACTTTTAGCACCCACAACATCCTGTTTCAAATCTACAACAGGCCAGTTTGGTCTGAGGTCCTCTATCTCATGTGTCAAAATGAAATGAAATTATCATTCTCTATTCACTTGTTCCTCAAAAGATAAAAAAACCATGGATATTTAACAAGAATTTCAGTCCAGGTAAAGGTTATATAGATATGAGGACCTTAATACATTTCTGAGCTGTGAGATTATCCAGCATATCTCCAAACACTGTAATGTACATTTAGTACATTATGAAAAAAATCAATTTAGATTTTTTAAAGGCTTAAAAGGCAACTTATACTAAATATTTCACATTGTGTCTCTGATAAGTTTTCTGCTTACATATTGTATTGAGATCTCACAAAGAATGGAAAAAGGGTTAAACTGCATACACCGGATGCAGAAGGGTACATTTACATGATCAATGAGGAAGAAGATATTCAGTAAAATTTGATACAGCTGCAGATATGAGAAATGTTTTATTAATCTTTTTATTATGATGAATGTCATTTCGGTGTAAGATTGTGGTCTTTATGTGTAATTCATAGAAGGATTTGAGGCTTTGATGCGCTTGAGACTTATTGACTTGCACTTATTGTCATACAACATGAGTTTAAGAAAGAGTTGTTCCATTTCAGTCATAATGAAGCTAGTTCATACAATAGCAGATGCTACTCCAATCATATTTTGACTAACATATCTTTTAAATCACTTCCAGATACACAGATCTTTCTGAAATGAGATAGCTTAACATCATGATCAGATTTATAACACTTCACTGATTCTGGACCAGATCCTAAACCAGGATAACATTGCCTGAGATCAGGCTCTTGGCAGGCCTAGTTTTCTTTTATTTACTTTAGAAAACAGACACAGTGTAGAAAGAAGAAAAAACTTCTCTGAGGTAAAAAGTACAGACACTAAGTCACAGTAGTTGTATATGCAAAAATACTCTCTATGATAGGTTCCCCCCCCAAAAAATAATGCCAACCACAGACACTAAGCTAAGATTTAATGTAGTTTTACGGATTCAGTTTCTAAACTTTATCTTTCATCTTATCATCAAGCAAAATGCACTGTTGTAAAAGATGAGCGTGGAAACCACTTCAGGTTATAAATGTTGCAAGCATAGCTGTATTTAAGAAACTTGTACGTTAGTGAAAAACATCCATAGCTGCTCCTGACTTCATGATAAAGAGATTTTTTTTCTAAAAGTCTGTGTTTGGGTTTTGAATAAAAGTCCTCATTTTCCATAGTGAATACTTTATCTTAGACAAAGAAAAAATTATCAGAACTTTCAGTAACAAAAATTATGAAGTTTTTGAGAATGCTGTGTATAGTTCATTTTTCTCCTTTCCTTAACTTTTCAGTTTGTTACAGCAGTTTATGGATCCCAATTCTGACTTGAAGCAATTGCAAACTATTAATTGATCAGTCTCAGTGGTAATCTGTACATTTTATGAGAGTTTACATTTGTTGGAGGTACTCCTTTGTGCTTTGAGGTCTATTATGCATCTCTTTGGATGTAGTGGATCTGTATTTGCATATACACTCAGTGAAAGGAGTGCCCACTGGATTTCCTTACATTGGCACCAGCTGGTTCATCATGCCTCTGAGTCATGTGATAACTGGCAGGATCCCTATACATCTCTGCCTATTCCCATCCACTGCACAGCTCCAGATGCTCTTGATGTGCAATGGAAGATACTCATCTTGCATGTAAGAGAAATTGAAATAGCCCATTCCTTTCCACTGATGGCAGTTGATTTAGAGTGAGAAGAGGATGAGAGAGACTGAGATGATGCGACTAGAAGAAAGACATCTTTTTCAGGTTATTCTGATGCAGTTTAAAAAACCACACACATACAAAGATTTGTCATTCACATACTATACTTCATGATGTTTCAGTCTGAATCTGCTTATTTCTGTGCTCTCAAAGTTTATAAAGCTTTATAAAGTAAGAATGAAAATGAGGAGGAATCAGAACGTATAGAAGAACGTAACGATACAGAGAGAATTCAACTTAGACATTGCTGTAAGCTGAGTAGATATTGCAGAGAGTAAAAAAATCCTTGAAGATTAATGGAATTGTATGGAAATCATATGTGACATTACCATAAAATTTTCCTGAGAAGTATCAAACTTTTAAAATAATAATAATTATTACTAATATTAATCTAAATCCTTTATGGGGAAAAAAATAGGGAAAATGTTTAGTAAAAAAGTACCATGCACTACATCTTACTTAGAAACATGAAAATTACTCCGATCTCAAATATTGTGCAATAGATTCTTTTATAAGAACAACCATTTATATCTGCTCTGAAGTTTTATATTGAAGTTTTATATTAAACTTAGTTTCCACTTGATGCTACATCAGTGATATCTTTCATTTCATTCTTTCTTCTGAACTCTTGACATGGGGATTTATCAGACAGTCATTATACAAAAAGTTGCTACTCCCTCTACTAGTATTATTTTAACTCAGCAGAAGCTGGGAGAATTAGAAATTATCTGAATGCACTCAATGAATCATGCCCTTGCAGAATCTTGAGTTCAGAAATATCTGATAAGTAATTATTGTCAGGAGCCTGGAAGTCGGATAATCAGTTCAGAAAAGGCCATGTATCTCTGTTTATCTACCTGGGAAAGTTTCTGCATGAAATGTTATGTATCTGATTTAAGTCACATGAACATATATATTCCCAGATTTTTTATTTAATTTGATTATTTTTTTATTTTTGCTCCTAATTTTGGCATGCATAATAATTCTGGTATCTAAGTGGTTTTTAGAAAAGTCTGTCCATGCAGCCAGCTCAAGGAAGATCTACTTGCTAGTCTTCCATGATATCATCTATTTTTACTTTTGATGCAGTGTTTTTAGCGTATTTTTATATCTCTATTGGCAAGTCTTGGTGGGGAGTGAACCAGGAGACTTGGGAAGGACTTCATGCTTATTAGGTTGGAGCATAATTACCTCCACAGGCTGTAGATGTCCAGTAGCTGCACTTTGAAAGTAGCTCTCCAGACAGAGACCATGATGTTGCTCACTTTCAATATTTTGCTTAGCAGCAAAAACAGTTTTCTTTCAGAAAGCCAATTTGTCAGAATCTGCAATTATGACAAATTTTTTAAGATCTAATGTAACTGAAGAAATTATGCTTTCTTTGATCAAAAAACTTCTCACTTTCTGATTTCCTCCCATAGAACGTATTTGTAGCATTTTTGCCTTCTTTTCACATCTGTGTCCTAACCTCTCTCTGTCAGCAACTCTCACAGAGATGTGCCTCCCCCTCCCCTTTTCCCTCCCCCCTGCCCCGAGGATCAGGTCTGCTTTCACAGTAAATTTGTTGCTGGAAATTTCCTCGTTTCCAATCCTCTAAAGGATCCTCTAAAACTGTTTCCCAAGATCAACCAGGGAAAATGTGGGGCGTAGCAATCTACTTTAGTTGCAAGCTGTGTTGTCAGTGAAGACTTCTGGTTTTAACTGAAATAGGGTAGGAAGTCTTTGCCTTACCCAGGCAGGAAAGTCTCTAGTAAGTGCATTCAGAAAAGTAGAAGCCTCTTCCAAATCTCGATTATTTAGAAAGGATGAGTTCTTGCAAATAAATTACAGTTCCTAATGGGAGACTGAGGAAGATTTGAGTGAAAAGTTATATTTAAAAAAGTGTGAACTTGTTCTGCTTTTGTTTAGGATGTGGCAAATCTACCAGCTAAACTCTGCCTCATCGTTTCCTATTTATCAAAAATCAATCACTCAACATCCAGCACTGGCTTCAGAGTAAATCTGAAGGAAAATTATCAGCCCACCTGAAAACTTCCACACCAAACCAGCAGTCCGCTTCTCCAAGCATCTGCAGGCTCTGAGGCCCATCAGAGCTGCATGCTGTCTTCCCTTTTGAAGCTGAAGGAAATTAGTTATTTTATTTAGATTCGGTCAAAATGTTTCTAGGCACTCAAATAGAGACAACATTTTAGTTCAATTTATTCTTTTTTTGAGTGAATGAAAAATGAAATGTGTTTGCGTTTTTCCAAGTTTTGCTGGTTTTGTCAACTTTTGAATCTTTGTCCTTTTATCCTCTGCTGGATAAAAGAGAATGAAAGAAAAAAAAAAAAAGGAAAAGTAGAAGAATGGATTTAGCTTCCCTTTCTATCTTTCTTGACTTTCTTCCCCTTTGACCTTTCATCTCTTATTTCCTTGCACCAAAAGCTGTATTCAAGTAGAAGACGTAGCTTTTAAAAATGAAGCAATAAGACCAAGCCAAGTAAGGAAAGATATGATTCAAATGAACTCTGCTCTCCCTTCTCAATGGGTTATAGTGCTGCTATATTTTTGTCAGTTGTTTTCTTATTCTGTACTTGATCCAAGTTCAGGGCCTGATGAGTCTTAGGACTAGTAGTTTGCTTTCATTCTTTTACTTGGCACCCAATTCTCATTTAGATTGAGCTCTTTTTGGATAGTAGGATCTGTTATGAAGTTCTGCCTGCTTCATGTCAGTGCAACTTGCAGACTATCTCCTTAACTGCGCTGGACAAAACTTTTGGAAGAAAAATAAACCTTTTTTTCCTTTGATCTGCTGTGCATGTATACATACATGAACATCTAAACAAAAAATTTTTTACTTTCCTCTCAAAAATAGATCAACTGTCAGCCAGGAGATACTAATATGGAGCACGTTACAAGCTTCAGAGTGGAAATAAAGGCATTTAGATGTTGTTGAGGCATGCTGGATGCTTACAAATTAAGCAACATGAAAACCGGTATTTTAACTGTGATTTCTGCAGAAGAGGCTTGTTGTCCCAAGCACTCTCAGTTGCAATGATAATAATGAGCTTTTAGAAACATGCTGATGATGATATCCTTCTGCAAAAAAAAAAAAAAAAAAAAAAAGGAGCACTTCAGTTCTTTTTTCTATATCCTTGATAACTCGATGTCCCTCTTCTCCTTCCCTGACCTACTCCTGGCTCATCAGTGAAAGCACTGTTTTGACAGTAGCACAAAAATTGCCACATTAAGCAATAGCAGAGTTGTAAATAAGCTGGTGAATGACACAATTATAAACTAAACAGATTTCTAGGAACCTGAACCTGAAATCCTTTATATTTCCTAATCCTTTTCCTAAGTAATGTACTGAAGGACTTGCTATAGCCTGAGAGGTTGTCCTGATCGAGGAGCCATGTAACTCATTTTGAACCATAGCATAGGATTAGAAGCAACCTACTACCAAGTGGAAACTGATTATTGACTGCTCGTGAGTCAAACACGTTGGTGGTCTTTCATTCTTAACAGAGAAGGATTCACGTCACACATGCAGCCTTGGGGTCGCACACACATCTCTGACTATCAGAGCAGACACTAATCAGTTTCTTCCTGATTGCCTTAGTGGAAAGAGAGATTAAAGTTTACCAGGGAATTCTTGCAAGGAAACAGTAACTGTGAAAACGAGAGTGTTAAAAGAGGAATGTCCCTAGTGCCAGGGAAAGGATAGCGAAGAATATCTTCTTTGTTTCTGAGTCAGCTGTCCAACTTGGTCACTGCTAGCATTTCACTTTCACCCTGAAGAGCAGCTAATTGTTTATGAAATGACCTTGTTATTCCTTCCCTAGTAACCTTGTCTGGACGGCCACCACATGCATTTATTATTCTCTGAAGGAAAATGTGCTTTCTGACATCTGTTCTGCATTTATTTTCCTTGAATTTCCTTTAACTTCCATCACTCCCCCTACCCCAAGACTTTTCATCTGGGCTGCTCTGCACAGGATGGCACTGGCTGTGCTCATTTACAGCACTAATGTCCAGCTTTATCCTTTCTGCCTTCTTGCCTAGTAGTCAGAAAATAAAGGACAGAGAAAAGCATGGTTAAATTGCCTCATTCCTCACTCCCCTCCTGTGGCACACTCTTTGTCTCTCGAATTCCATATTTAAGTTTAGGATTGTGAGTGCTCTAGGTGCAAGAGTTTATGTGGAATACATCATGTGGTTAGAGGCTCCTTCTATACTAATCTGCCTTGGGAATTCGTTCTCCTCTTACTCCTTTTTACTTCTGCTGCCAGAGAGTGCAAAAGCATTGGCAAATCGGTCACATTCCCATGCTATTTTTCAGACAGCAATAATGGGCATCTACAGCATCAGTTCCTGAGCTCCATCATTTGTGAGAAATGTAAGTGATCAAGAACCCTTCTTGGTTAAAATATTTTCTGTCAAAATAGCAGCTTCTTCAGATTTCTTGAGATAAACAAACTAAGAGAATGACCTGGCTGATCCCCAGGAGGTCTTGGGGATCTGTTTGTTAATGACATGTCTTCAGTTGTGCTAGTTTAAGCAACTGACCCCTTTGCCTGCCCTCTCCAATCAGCATGTGTTCCAATCCTGACTATTCTCTCTGCTGTTAGTGTGTTTGGAGGGTCATGCAGAGAATCTGATTTTAGAGGGTTTTCTTGGGATTGCTTGGGATGGGATGGGATGCTATGTGATGCAATCAGATGTGATCGAATGCAACAGGATGCAATGGGATGCGATGGAATGGCACACGAGAAAGATCTTCTAGAAGATCCGGGACAACGTGTTAACACAAATTCCTGCTGGCATCTGGAATTGGTTGGTAGACTAATGGGAACATGCAGAAAGGAGTGTCTGCAGTTTATACTGGCTTGAGCAGGATGATCTAGCATCTAGCCACATGTTTGTCCACAACCTCATGGATTCTGGTCATGACCATGGTCATGCCTGTAGAAAACTTCATCCTTTAGCTTCATTACTCTTTAAATCTACCTAAACTCTCAGATGTGTTTTTGGGTCCTGCCTTCCCAGGGTCGCTCAGTATGCACATTTATGCAGTGACCATGTCTTCAGCTTAACTCTGTGCACTATATCCAGAGAGGAAGGCTGTTATGGACTTGTAAGCTAGTCTGTCTCTGCCTTCAGTTTTTATGAAACTTCCTGGGCAGGCTTTAAAAGCACCAGCCATGTTCACAAAAAGTGAGCAGCCCTGATGTTTGGACTAGATGATCTTTGACGACTTTTCCAATCTTAATGATTCTATGATTGTATAATTCTATGATTCTTCTCACAGTAGCAGTCACATAGTTTTGCTTCAGAATGTGTGCATTCAAATTCTGGTTGTTGATAGGAAATAATAGTCTTATAAATCATTCCAGAATTATTTCATGATCTCTTATTTAGGAACATGCTGTTTATTTAGCTTTTCACTGGGAGATTTGTGAAAATGCTACTGTGGCTTTTTCAGAATTTAGGCTGGTGCCTCAAGTGGACTGTACAAAATGGTAATATTTTTACTTCCTTTTATTATTTATTTCAGTTGATATCTATTGTATGTTTCTGTGAAACAGCTATGAGTCTTGGAAATGCTGGGGCAATTGTTATTCAGAATATGTAAGAAAATGTTACACAGCACCAAGCTGATTTTATGTTTTTAATGGTGCACTGATGGGCACTGGAAAGAGAGATGTGAATCTTCAGCTTTCCAGAGAAGCCACATTATGTCAGGATACACAGGATTGCAAAAGAAAGAAATTCTTTACATTGATCATGGAAAATGTTTTTGAGATGAGACCTGTGATTCACTGAGGTCTCTTCCAGGTTCTTTGGCTTTTGCTTTCTGTGGTTCATTTCATCTTCTGTGCTGTTTACAGTTGCATGTGGCATGTGTTCATTTAGGTTTGTTGATGTGGAATTTTATTTACTGAATGGCAGACTGATTTCAGAGGAAGCCCAGTTCCTTTTTCTGTTCAATCACTTTATATAATCAGTGAATGCAGCTTGAGTACTGTTTTCCATCTGTCTCAGTCATTTATATAGATTAAAACCAGCAGAGTAATGGCCTTGTGGAGAGGATTCCCCACAGTGGGGTGGCTTGCTTTACAAGTCTTCAGATTTCACTCTGTTTGTTTGCTTTTTCTAGTCTATTCATTACCATTTGCATGTTAATAGGTTTGAAGGAGAGAAGACCTCCACCTACAGCCTCACCAGCAGTACTCTTCTTAAAAATACTAATTTTCATTAAAACATCCTCAGTTATTTTCTTGGATGTAAATGGATTATGATAAATTAACTTCAATGCCTACACATATATTTAGAGCTATTTTATAATATTTGCTATTATGCCATTTGGAGATAATATAACTTGTAAAATCTCTACACTGAAAACACTTCACCTTTTGGAAAGTTTTGCAGCTACAAGATTCTGTTCCTTTTGATAAAGATTCCAGCAAATCAATGAATAAAAAATACCTTTCATTGTCCTTTCTGCAAGTTACTGATGTCACAAATTCTGGACTGCGTTTTTACACACTTGCCTGGCCTTTATCCTTCAAGAATTTGTTCTGCCATTTTCTGTTAAATACTACATAAACCTACGCATGGAAGAAGGAGGGGATTATTAATTCAGGTTTTATTATTTTCACAGGACCTACTGTCTCCTACATCCGTACAGCTGGTTGTTACCTTGAGGAGGGAATGTGAGAAAAAAAAGCATGCAAGCGTCCCAAGAATAGATGTCCCTTTCCAAAAGACACAGTTTGTGGCTTTCAGTAGGCTGTCTGGCTTCCAGCAGGAGTTACTGTGAAACAAAAACTATTTTTAGCAAATGAAAACTCAAAATGGCAGTTTTGTTTCTGAAAGGAATCGTAATTTCTTGTTCCTGATTAGATTGACTCTTCAGGCATTTGGGTAGATCAAGGAAAAGTCTATCAGCCAATTATCAAGGAACTATTCTTTGAAGGCTTGTTGCAGTGTCTATAAATCTCTAAATGTGTTTCTTAGTCATTCAGTTAGAGCTGTAATAAGTTATCAGACCAGATGAGTTCTGAAGTCAGATCAGTTGCACGTTCCCAAGAGGATTTATTTCTGGCTTAGCTATTCTATTTCCTTGAAAGACATGTAAAATTTCATTTATTCCAAACATACATTAGTCCCAGAAACTGATGTATCAAATGAACGCTGCCTGAGAAGATAATAGGGCACAGTTTGCTTGATACTTATCAATCTGGCCTTTCCATGCCTGAGGTCAGTTGCCTATGGAAGCAGAGACATGTTCCTCTTCAGTAAACAGATTTTTTGGCTTTATGGAAACTGTGTTATGTCCAGAGGTTATGAGAGAACACTGCTGTATTGGTGTGTTTCATTTATTCTCCACTAGATCTCATATAGCTCAAATAACTTGCAGAAGTGGAATACTGTCATAAAAATAATGTGGTTTACGTTGAATCTCCCTGAGCACCTAAGAGATGATTTGTGGGGATAGTTTGTAGTAACCTACAACACTATGTTTCCTGTGTTACAAGCAAAACAGTGTTGAAGCTATCAGTCTGAACGTGGAACCATTCCATTAATCCAGTCTGATCATGTGCAGTGCTATTGAGAGTAACCTTGTAAGGGTTCAAAGCAGATACTAACGAAGAATTGCTAGAAATATTTGAAATGTTGAAATAACTAGCTAGGCTGTGCAATATAAGCTTCACAATATCCAGTAATTCAGAGGACAAATAAAACAAATTGCAATACATTCAACAAAATGATGAAGTCTTAAGAAATCACACATCCTAGTAGCTTAGATGCTTAACTCTCAGAAACTCTCAGCAAATTTTAGACAACATCACACTGGGGAGCATATAATGTGCTGGAGGACAAGGCTACTACTTAGAATGATCTAGACAGGCTGGAGAATTTAACTTACAGAAAGCTCATGAAGCTTGGGACGCTTGTAATAGAATCATGGAATCACAGAGTATACAGAGTCCAGAAGGGATCCACAAAGATCATGGAATCCAACTCCTGGCTCCACACAGGACCATCCAAAACGCAAACTGCATTTCTGAGATTGTTGTCCAAACACCCCTTGAACTCCATCTGCTCGGTGAATTGACAACTTCCATGGGGAGCCCGTGTCAGTGCCCAACCACCCTCCCAGTGAATAACCATTTCCTAATATCTAATCTGAACCACCCTTGATTTGTCCATTCCCTTGTGTCTTAACATTGGTCATCAGAGAGAAGAAATCAGACCTTCAGACCTCCTCCTCTGTTCCCTGTTATCAAGAAGATGTAGACTACAATGAGGTAACTCCTCAGCCTTCTCTAAGTTGAAGAAACCACCAAAAGAGGTCATGAAGCTACAGCAGATAATGTGTGAGGAGAAGCTGAGAACTGGGTTGGCTCATTCTGGAGAAGAGATGGCTCAGAGAACTCTTACTTCTGTCTGAGTTAACCTAATGGGAGGTTGTAGAGAAGATGAAGTTAGTCTCTTCTCAAAGGTAGGCAGTGAAAGACAGAGAAATGGACACAAGCTGCAAGGGAAGATAATCTGTCTATATAGAAGAGAACATTTATCCACAGCAAGGGTAATCAAGCACAGGAAGAGGGGCTCAGAGATGCTATGGGATCTCCTTGTCCTGCAGACATTCAGATTGAACTAGACAGTCTGAAGAACAAGCTCAAAAATCAGTCTTGTTTTGAGTGGACGATGATACCAGATAACCTCTGGAGTTTCCTTTGAACCTAATTTATTCCATGATTTTGGATTTTTAAGAAGAGTTCTTCTGGCCTTTCTTGCAGCAAGAGCCTTCTGCTACCTGTGGTTGCAAACTGAGCATTGCAAGTGGAGTCTCTGAAGGCTTCCACGGGGTCATTTCCTACTTTCAGGCACTTGCAGACACCCATACATCAATCAGTGTCATCGAGATCTGTGGTGAGTTAAAAGGCAGGGAGCTGGTAAAGTCTCGTTTTGTTTTATGTTCCCACTCTGCCTTTCTCTGAAAATCTGCCCTCTTGGACAAAAGATAGACAGGAGAACTTTGTGATACTGCGATATAAGACACTGTGAAGATTGCCTGTGTGTTGCTGGGGGAATCCATGTGAATCCGATTTCCAAGTGATGAATAACTCTAGGCTGCTTTCATGGAAACATAATAAGCAGTCCTGATTTTCAGTTTATTGAAGGGTTCAAATTCTTTCAGATCTTGAAAGCTGGGCTCCTCAAAACCCTAAACCTTCCAAAAAGTCATCAGTCACCTTGAAAGGTCTTTCTTTAATCTTTTTCTGGCCTATACATAAAGGGAAAGGTGGAGATTGTTGTTGTTTTTGTTTTCCCTTTTCCCTCTTCTGTCATCCTTTGTGAGCCAGAAAAAAATCAGATTTCTGTGCTAGATCCTAATTACAAATTTGGATACAACAGTAGTAGATTAACTCCAGAGAGGGAATGAGAGTAGCAGAAGAGACAAATCAGCATGAGAAAGTCTCTCGTTCTTCCCGTTCTCTAGGGATAGGTTCCAAAAACACATGGCATTTGGCTGTCAGCTTATTTTTGGCATCTGTACTCCAGCTGAGAGCTTGTTCAGCCTTGCACGCTTTGATGCAGTAACAACTCAGCCCACATTTCTGCTGATTAATCATTCGGTCATTCTGTAATTTAACCAGCTGTGACCATGAGCTATTTTCCCCACAAAGATTAGAGATGTCATTGCTCATCATTTTCATATTCTTCACTTTCTTCATATAATGTCTGAAGAGTCCCATTGGAGCAGGTGCTGAGGACACACATTCCCTCTGAAGGCAGGGAAAGGTGCAAATGTCTTGCCCCACTCCAAGTCAGATGTTATTTCCCTGTCCATTCAAAGCGCATAGCAAACAGAGGAGTTATGCTCTGAGTTCAGTTTTATCATAGAAGTAGAAATCCCCATAGTTATATCTTCAATTTCTGCTTAGTTTTTGGCATCTGATGGGTTGCAGCCACTGCCAGCAGATGGAAAATGTCGAGCAAATGCACTTCCTTTATGACTCATTCACCCTCTAGAATATATGGCAAATAAATCCTCCACATAAGATTAATATTAAATATGGGAAGATTGCGTTTGTTGATAAACTACTGCAGCACTTTTTGTTTCTTCAGAACCATTTCAGTGACTCTCCCCACTTGTTTTAGTCACTGGGGCTGTGGGATTGCTGGCAGTATTAAGTTAAAAGAGAGAGATTTAAACATCCTCCCTGGAGATAATAGCATGGTTTTCAAGCAAATCCACCTGTAAATAACAGAATGCATGCTTGCAGCTGAATGCATACAGTGTAACATCTGATTTGTCTGAATTCACCTAAAGAATGAATGCTAACATGGTCGATATTATGTTTGCAAATTAAAATATAAAATATGTATGTTCTTACTATTTCTTTATTATGAAAGATATCTTTTCTTTGGAAATGCGTAAGTTTATTTTTCTCTCCTATTTTGTCCAAAGTGAATGATTTAACTCATAAAGGGATTCAAAGTCGATTAAATCATTCTTATGAAGACAGACTCTTTAGATTTGTACATAATAATATAAAACTTAATCAGTGCATCCTGGGTGCAAAGTAGAAAAGCATGTGTGAAAACAGTCCCAGAGGTTCTATATATAAAATTTGATTGTCATCATCTGTCGTGAGAAGAACAGGAACATGCCCTTCCTTAAATGTCATTCATCTGGAGTCTTTGTTGAATGCTTTGTCTAGATTTAGTCTCTACCACACTCACTTCAGTGGGAACATGCTTTTATTTCTATTTTTTTCTCAATGAGACTGAGCTCTTTTCTGTATTGTAGAAGTGATACGGGAGAAAAGCTATAGAATCATTGAGTCATTTAGGTTGGAAAAAACTCTTCAAGTCATTAAGCCCAGCCATCAATCTAACATAGGTAACCATAAGTCCAATCTCAACCTAACAACCTTGCAATAAGTGAAGTGTGACCAGCAGGGCAATGGAGACGAGTCTGCTATCGTGAGACCCTCTACCCTGCCCTCATGAAGTACTGTACTTCATGAGTAGAAGTACTGCATCCAGTTCTGGAGCTCCCAACATAAGAAGAACATGGAGCTGCTGGAACATGTCCAGAGGAGTGCCACACAGATTGTCTAGCAGAGGGCTGCAGTACTTCCCCTATGGAGACAGGCTGAGAGAGCTAGGAATCTTCTGCCTGGAGAAGAGATGGCTCCAGGAGGACCTTATGGCGGCTTTCCAGTACCTGAAGGAGGCCTACAGGAAAGCTGGGGAGGGACATTTTACATGGACATGTAGTGACAGAACAAGAGGAAATTATTTTAAGCTGGAAAAGGGTAGGTTTAGACTAGATATTAGGAAGAAATGCCCCTCTTTACTGTGAGGGTAGTGAGATACTGAAACAGGTTGCTCAGCGAGGTTGTGGATGCCTCCTCCCTGGAAGTATTCAAAGCCAGGCTGGATGGGGCTTTGAGCAACATGGTCTAGTGGGAGGTGCCCCTCCCTACAGCAGGGGATTGGCTGATCTTAGAAGTCCCTTCCAAACCAAACCATTCTATGGTTCTATGATTCTACAACAAATCCACTGCTTAAACATGTAGCTAAGAAACACATCCACATCTCTTAACAGTGCAGAGATGGTGACCCCACCTCTTTCCTGAACAGCACCTTTCAATGACTAATCACGCTTTCCATAAAGCAATTACTCCGAATGTTCCACCCAAACCTTCCTTTGGCAACTTAAGGATTTTTCCCCACAACCTATCCCTTATCATCTGAGAAAAGAGACCAACTCTTACTACACTACAACTTCCATGTAATCTAAATTAGTTGAAGACACTGAAGATACAGTATTGACATTAAATAGCAAACAGGTAAGCAAGGAGTGAACACAGACTTGACAGGACAAGGAAGGAAATGGAGAACTGCAGATCCCACTCTACCTTTTGCATGGAATTATGCAGGATTTATGCTGTTACATAAACAGTGTACCTCTTTGGTAGTCAATTGTATGAGACAGCTCTGATGAACGTAAAATGTGAATGTGGCTCACAGAAACAATGTGATGGCTGGTTATTAACAGTGTTCATTTTTCTAAAAGTGAGGCATTTCTGCACTGAGCAGGAGTTCACCATGTTCCTGCTAAAGCTGAGGTGGGAGGAAGCTATGGAGGAGCAGATCATGCTGTCTTTCCTAGGAGAGAGCAATAAAAATCTGAATTACGAACCTTGTCTCTTTAGTGATTCTTCGGTGATTTGTAAGCAACAATTTGGAAGGCATAGTCATGGTTACAAAGGGCTTGGCAAGGGCTTGGAGAGATATTTAGTCCTTTTATCTCCCTGAGAGAAAATAAATCTTTCAGGGACATTAAAGCACCAACGCTAATTTTCAGTCATTACTCTGATGCTTGCTGTCTGTCATATCAGTGAAACTGCAGGAAAAAAAAAAAAAAAAAAAAAAAAGGTATTTTTTTGCTCAGCTTTCTTTGCTGAGCTTCCTTCATAGGGCTCATAAATTCTTCAGAAATTTCTTCTATCAATTTCAGTCAAGCTGTACGTAACCATACACATACATAAAAACAGATTCTAACTATGCTTGTTACTTACATTTTGTTTTATTTGACTTGATGTATTTGTGAACACTCTGCTGTTTATTTAGCTGTTTATAGTAGTGATGAGAGGCTAACAGATTTCTAAATCAGGATTAAAATATCTACATTTGACTTTTCTCTTTGAACAACAAAGGTCGTTGAAGAAGGCTTTGAGTCTAGTTTTACCGAAGATCAATGAGATCTTTCTTAACATTTGAATGTTTTTTTACTTAATGAATGCAGTCTAATTAAAATATATTGATGGTATGTTCCTGTGCAGTATGTCTGGAATGAAGATTGGTAAAACTATATGGTGCAGAAATACGTAATTTTTAGTGATGAACAGAACATATTTTGCTAGTGCAAGGCTAGTTCTAGACACTTCATATGGAAACTGGGCCTTTCCATTTGCAGTCTATGAGCTTATGATATTTATCTAGAAGATCAGGAGGACATGTGTGATGTTGTGTTTAAACAAGGGAGCCATTACAGTCTAATTTATCAAGGAAACTCAGAATAACCATACTAACGACATGAGCAATCTTCTTCTATTCACTTCACTTAATAAAAAGAAACAGAGTTTACCATTGCAGTAGTTTCTAGAAACGTGCAGTAACTGCAGTGTAAGTAAATTAAATTCCAGTGAACTATTTAAACATTTGAATTAATTTTGGCAGATTATGGTGTAAGGAGCAGTGAATACGCCAAACTACCTCTTATCTGCTAAGCTCTCTTCTTGCATTTCCAGGGGCTAGAGTGCAGGTGGGAACAAAAAAATTTTTTTCATGCTCTTCACAAGATCTGTATAAAGATTTATGACTTATTTTTTCCATGTAAAAGTCTGATTTAGTATAATTTCCTCTGACATAAAAATAATCCTCCCCAAATCCCTAACCATTTAGGTTTGACATTTTCAAAATAAAATACATTTTAGTATGCTTCATTCACAAAGACTCTGTCTCTCCCATTTCTTTGTGTCTTGCATTCAAGGCGGGCTCCACATATATTTACATTTCACCAGCATCCACTCAATGCAGACCTGTATGCTATTTCTGTGACCAATAGACCAAAAATTATGTAGGAAGTAGATACGTTCAGATCCTAATAGTAATGGCCTTAAAATACCAGAAAGATGGTCCAAGGCAGAAGCATACATCTCTAGAATACCAGTAAAAATTTTAGAACATTTTATTGGAAATAAAAGGGTTTTAAAGAGAGACAAGTGTCTGCCAGGTAGGACAGAGCAAGAGAGAAAGAAAGAAATTTCTGTAAGTGGTTTCAAGTTTTTGGCAGTGACTTGCCATCACCACTAGAAGGCCATATGTATCCAAAGTAAATAGAGTTTGGGAGGAGCAGGAGGATTGAACAGAGAGAACATATTCCTAGAAAAGGCATCATGCTTAGTTTCTGATGAGTCTTGATTAAAAGTGACTTTTGTATTGTATTATGACCATGCAGTTGTCTGGAACCAGGGCAGCAAAATAATCTAGCACAATGGATCTTATTTTATTGAGATTGCGTTCCTCGTGTATTTACAAAACTCTCCTTGTTATTTCTTTGGGAATTGAGACTCAAACAGCCTTTGCAGTTAGCTTGTTGTAAACTGCATTAGGATTGCATTCAGTAAAGCAGTCTCTCAGTCAACAGTATACAGTTTCACAAGAATCCTTTTATTTCATCAGTAGCCTGAGCACTTGAAGTAAAATCAAGCTGATTTTGTCCGTGTAGATTTGTTGATGATTTGTGCAAATACCTCCTCCATTACAGGGCACGAACTGGCCACTATTTACTCATTTGAGTTGAAGAGCCAATTTGTTCATGTAGCCTGCTCTGGGCACCGGTTCATAGAATCATAGAATCACAAGGTTGGAAAGGACCTACGAGATCATCTAGTCAACCAGTTCATGGCACATGGTTTTCTTCCTTCTCATTCATGTGTCTCTCCAGCTATTTCTAATGTTCACACGTACCCATTGTAGCAGTACTATTCAAGTGATACTGTATTCTTTATCCAGTAAAGACACACTGGGACAGTTAGACAGCAAATGACTTATGCAAGAGAATCTTCATTTATGGTATGTACAATGCTTTCTTATACCTAGCAGGTCCTTCGTGTGGAGTCTGAAAAGTGGTTATTTCCATTCTATGCCAAATCTGGCTATTAATGACAGTGTCTGACAGGACTTCAAACTCTTCTTACTAGTGAGAAAAATACTTTGTGACAGTGCCAAATGTTCTTACACTTTGAAATGATCTTCCTAGATGAGTTTGAAGTTGCACTCATGAGAGGAAAACACATCTGAAAATGATGAGCTGTCTGTTTGGGTATGTGGACAGCTCTCAGCATCATGAGATCACTTCTTTGAAAATACCATTATCCTTTTTCCTTCCCAGTCAACATACTGTAGGATTTGAATTCAGTGCTTCTTGAGCCTTGTTTCCTGAGTAAAGGAAGCTAATGTTTTCATAAGCTCTTTTTTGTCTACCTGTTAGTCACTTCTTACTCTAGTGAATACTTGAACTAATCACTAATCAACCCAGATTTAGAGGTTAGTGGAAATCTCTAAATATCATGATTGCTTGTATTTTGTGAGAATAAATGTTTGGAAAGAGGAGGAAAACACCCAAATAAGAGCTCTAGTTGTTGCTAGGAAAGACAAGTTTAAGATACCACAGGCCAAGTTCTGAGATGCCTTTTAGTAGCAAAGTTGTAGGCCATCTCACTGAAGCAATAGGAAAGGTCATAAATTTTCCTTATTACATTCTTGCAGATGATGATTTCCTGTTTTTCTTTGACATGGGTCATGTTGCCTATTCATGTTGGCTGTGATCCCTCACTATCTGGCTGACACACTAAAAGCTGCCTTTTAACCTAGAGTGTTCAACTATTAATCTATTGTCTGAGCATAAACTTAGACCAACATAGCATCACATTACACTAGCACTGCAGTATACTTGGCAGCATCAGGGCTGAACTATCCAGACAATGTAGTCAAAAGTCAATTCTAGCATCAAACCTGGAGTCAGATGTTTCTCCCTTTGACCCACATCATAATTTTGTTCTGTACTCAAGTTCCACTTAACTGATTAGTTTGTATTTGACTCAAATTATAACATTATTTTGATAAGCAGCCCACAATACAAGAAACACTACATAGTTGCCCTTTCCCACTAAACCTATTTTGGTTAATAAAAGTTGTATCAGAAAATGCATTTATAAATGCAGAGGCAATTAATGAACAGGAAAATGTCAAGATGTATTTTGCAGTTTTCAATACAGAACATTTCAAATTGTATTGATTAAGTATTATTTTATTCAATGAAGTACTAGTTAGGAAAAATATTCATTTTAAATTTTCAGAAGACAAAGAAGAGTATTTCATTTGCAGTGAAATATTCTGGTTTAGAATAATTTTGAAATTCTTGTACTTAGAAAAGGAGTTAAAATAACATTATGTCCATGGCTCTCAGAGATGGAAGTTCATTTAAGAAATTTATGTGTATATTTATTTAGAGAATAAAAGAAAACATGCATGAATAAGATGGAGCTTGATGAAATAGTCACATATCTTCACAAATTTCTTCATGGAAAACCTTGTTATTTAAGCAGAAAAAAATAAAATGTTCATGTCCATATTTTTAAATCCTTTGTATTCATTGCAATGTAGTCGTTAGCAGCAAGTCAGTGTCAGTGGCCATACTGCATAGTTGACTACAGATGCAAAGTATTTTAATTAATCTTTTATAAGGTAAATGGATTAGTTATGCATTAAACAATCCATGATTGGATTTATATGTCACTACATAAGACATATACAGCTAAGATGCATATACTGCTTTTGAAAAAAAAATACAAACTGAGGGGTTGGGCTATTGCCACTGAATTAATGTAGGTAAATTCAAAAATACCTGTTTCTGCAGGTGATAATAAAGAGAAAAAAATAACTTCAATTGAATTGAGGCTATGTGTTAGTCATATCAAGTTGCATATTGATAGACAAAATGTGTATTCTGGCTTTAAAATTATAGATTATAATCACATGATTGGAATGCTGTCATGGATGGCTATGTGCTTGTACTATGTACAATCGCTAGCCCTTGTTCTTTTGGGAGACTTCAACTTACAGATGTTTTCTGGAAATGCAGTACAGCATAGAGGAGGTTCCTGGAGTGCATGAAAGGTAACATCCTGACACAGCTGGTAAAAGAGCCTATTAGAGGAGAAGCCCTGCTAGACCTGCTGTTTATGAACAGAGAAGGACTGGTAGGAGATATAGTGGTCGGGAGCTGCCTTGAGCAGAGTGACCACAAAATGGTAGAGTTCTTGATTCTTGGTAAAGTCACAGAATCATACAACGGCTTGGGTTGGAAGGGACCCCAAGGATCATCAAGTTCCAACCCTCCTGGTCTTGGCGGTTTCGGTCTAGAGGGGGTTCAACAAAATTACTACCTTGGATTTCCATAGGGCTGACATGGGACTCTTTAGGACACTGGTTGGGAGAATCCCTTGGGAGACCTGGAGAAAAAAAAGAGAATTTACCATTTTTGGAAGAACAGGCAGGCAACTCAGGAAAAGCGCAAATATGTTGCTTGATTATGAAGAGAGAAAGTTAGAAAGGTGAAGGCTTAGCTAGAATATAATCTGGTCACCATTGTAAAAGATAAGAAAAAACATTTTTACAAATACATTAACAGCTAAAGGAGGGCCAAGGAGAATCTTCATCATTTATTGAATGCAATGGGTAACATCCACTGGGGATGAGGAAAAGGCTTATGTATTCAATGCCTTCTCTGCTTCTATCTTTAATAGACAGGCCAGCTATCTTCAGAGTACCCATTCCCCTATGCTGGAAGACAGAGATGGAGAAAAAAATAAACTCATTCAGTGGGAAAATGTTCATGACCTACTCAGACTGTCACAAGTCTATGGGGCTCATATAAAGGTGAGTATGAAGGGAGAGCATTTTTCGGCCGTGGGTGCTTCTTAAGATGGTGTGCTGCATATCTAGAGATCCCCTTTACCAGTTGGGTATGCTCCGTTCTTTCTGTATATGACTATTGGCCTACCTGCAAATACTTTGGCTGGTATTACCAAGAACCTGTTAGAACCAGTTTTGCTTCTTCATGAGAAGAACAGATGCCCATCTACAAGAAAGATCAGAAGGAGGATCTGGGGAACCACAGGCCTGTCAGCTTGACTGGGGAATGTCATGGAGCAGGTTGTCTTGAGCGCAATCACACACATATGTGGGACAATCAGGGGATCAGACCCAGTCAGCATGGGTGCATGAAAAGCAGGTCCTGTCTGATCATCCTGATTTCCTTCTATGACCAGGAGACTCAGTTTTAGGACCCTCGCTACAAGAAAGACACTGAGGCCATGGAACATGTCCAAAAAAGTGCAACAAAACTAGTGAAGGATATGGAATACAAATCTTATGGGGAGTGGCTGACAGAACTGCAATTCCATCCGGAGAATAGGAGGCTCAGGTGAGACCTTTCTCTCTACAACTCCTTGAGTGGAGGTTATAATGAGCTGAAAGTTGGCCTCTTTTTCCAGGCAACTATGAATAGGAGAAGTAGTGGCCTCAATTTGTGCCAGAGGAGATTCAGGTTAGATATCTCTTTTTGTGAGAGAGCAACTGGAGTGTGTCAAGCTCCATGACTGATAAACAAGTGAAGAGCTTAAGGGTGATACTTAAGTTGCAGACTAATATGGGTGACACTGTTGTGGATGTTTGATACCTGATGAGGAGGAGGAAGTTGCTGTGACCTTCTAAAGCCAGATGAAAATTGTCTCACAATTGTGGGCACTTGTTCTCATGAGGGACTTTAATCACTGTGATATTTGCTGGAAAAGCAACACTGCCAAGCACACATGGTCCAGGAGGTTCCTGTAGTGTGCGGCTGATCACTTTCTAATGCAGGTAGTGGAGGAGCCAATGAGAAGACATGAGCTGTTGGACCTTGTTCTTATAAACAAGGAAGGACTAGTTGAAAATATGAAGGCTAGGGGCAGACTTGGATACAGTGACCATGACACAGTAGAGTTTAGGATCTTGCGTGGAAGAAACAAGAGAATAAGTAGGATTGCAATTCCAGACTTCACAAGAGCCTACTTTGATCTCTTCAAGAACCTATTGGGAGGTATCCCATGGGTTAGAGCATTAGAAGGGAAGGGGGCCCAATGGAGTTGGCTGACATTCAAGCACCACTTCTACAATTGGTGCATCTGTATGAGTGAGAAATCAGGTAGTGTTGGCAGGAGACCCACATGCATGAGAAAGGAGCTCATGGAAAAATTCAGAAGAAAGAAGAGAGTCTACAGAAAGGTGAAAAGGATCTGGCCACTTGGGAGGAATATAGGAATGTTGTCAGGGCATGTAGGGAAGCGATGAGGAAGGTTCACTTAGAATTAATTCTGATGAGGGAGATCAAGGACAACAGGAAAAGCTTCTTCAAGTATATCAGTAGCAAAAGGAAGACTGTGGAAAATGTGGGCCCACTGCTGAATGAGTTTGGTGCCCTGGTAATGGAGGATACTTAGAAAGAGGAGTTGAGAAGGAGGAGCTGCTGAACACCACCTTTGCTTCATTCTTTGCTACTAAGACTACCCCTCTAAAATTCCAGACCTTGGAGATGAGAGAGGGAGTCTGAGGAAAGGAAGTCTTCCCCTTGGTTGAGGAGGATCTGGCAGGAGATCATCTAGTTAAATGCAACCCCCCAAAATCCACAGACCCTGATAGAATATACCCACAAGTGCTGAGGGAACTAATGAAGTGATTGGCGAATCATTCTCTATCATGGTTGAAAGGTCGTGGAGAATGAGATAGATACTAGAAGACTGGAAGATATCCAATGTTTCTCCAGTTTTCAAAAAGGGCAAGGAGGAAAAACCAGGAAACTACAAGCCAGGCAACCTTACCTCTGCCACTGGAAAGATGATGGAGCAACTTCTTCTGCATGCCATCTCCAAACAAGTGGAAGCAAAGAAAGTTATCAAGAACAGTCAATGTGGATTCGTCAAGAAGAAGTCATACTTGGCCAAGCAGAGATACTGCATAATCTCCTTTTCTGGAGATATTCAAAACCTCACTGAGAACTTTCCTTTGCAATGTACTGTAGGAGAGTTGGACTAGGTGATCTCCCTTCTGACCTAGAAGTACCTTGTGACCCTTGCAATTCTATGTTTCGACGAATTTGTCTGAGAAGTACTACCAATTAGTTTCTATATTTGTCATTTAATTCCCAAAAGGTCTCATTAGGAACTAAGTCTATGCTGTAAACCATTGAGCAAGCTGTCATCCAGTGAGGATTATTTTAAAAGTGTTGGTTGGGTGTTTTTTTTTTTGGTTGGTACATGAGTGATGACACAAGGACAGTGAGGTCCGTGATGATAGCAAATACTATCATAGTTACTAATAGTTACTAATCTCTTCTACTAATAGACCAAATTTTGCCAGAGCATGAACACAGGCATGGGAACCAGTCCAGTTTGATTAATTGTTAGAAGAATCCCTGGCACTAGGGAGGGTTTGGCTTGATCTGGTTTGGCCTGGGCCATGGGATCATAAAATCATAGAATATCTGGAGTTGGAAGGGACCCACAAGGATTATTAAGTCTAATGAGTGGCTCCAATAGGACTAACCTATTCAAACCATATGTCTGAAAGCACTGTCCAAATGCTTCTTGAGATCCCGCAGGTTTGGTGCTTAGACCAGTGCCCTGGGGATCCTCTTCCAGTAACTAACAACCCTCTTGGTGAAGACATTTTTGCTAATAAGCAATATGAATCTCTCTTGATGCAGCTGTTCCCTGAAATTTTAGTGCTGTCATCTCAGAGAGGATATCAGCACCTACCTCTCCTTGTGAGGAAGCTGTAGGCTGCATTGAGGCCTCCCCTCAGTCTGCTTTTCTCTAGGTTGAACAAACTAAAGGATTTCAGCCATTCCTCATATTTTACCTTCTACACCCTTCACCATCTCCATTGCCTTCTTTGGATGCTTTCTAATAGATTTATATCCTCATTGTATTATAGTGCCCCAAACTACACACAGTACTCAAAGTGAGGCTGCACAATACAGAGAAGAGTGGGACAATCTATTCCCTCAAATGTCTTAAGAACATTTCCTTTAACTGCATGAGTATAATCAGAATGGAGAGTTCTCTTGCATCAAAAGTAAGTGATACAGAGAGTTTCAGAAGTTTTAGGAAAAAAAAAAAAAATCTGCATTTTATCTTGGACATCAAACAGTTCCCCAGGGATTATCTTCTTCACTGAAGCATATGATCCATACGATGGCTTTTCCAAAACCCCTCATTTTTAAAATGTTAATAAACTCCTTAAAACTGTCATTCTGGTTGACCTCATAATCCATGTAAATATCTAGTTCATCTTCAACCATGTCAAAATTTTTGCCTTGATGAAGTCCTTTGGCAGTGAGTTCCAGGTTGATCTTGAAGATGGTTGACTGGGCGAAACAACATAAGGGATCCAGGAGGAAAAACATTAATTTGTAATATTCTTACCCTCTACATCAGATGGACTGAGACTGTAGTCTATTCTTTTTTACATTCTTATTTTCTCCTATACTGGCACGTGTTTTGCTCTCCCTGCAGACTGAAACACTGATTTCTGAACATAACTGTTCCCTAAAGTGCATGATTGTCCTGTCAGCCATGTTATTTGTCCTGTACTATTGCTTTTCACTTTCCTCCAACTATCTGTGACCAACTTGGGATGTCTCTAGGGCAGTAAATAAAACAAGCTAAGCATGAAAACCCTTCACTTTTCTGAGTCTCAAAAAGAAGGAGGATTGTAGAGAAACAAAGAAAAGAAGAATATTTTTTGTAACGGATGCTAGTGAACTGCTGGTTTTGTATTGTATTATTCTGCGCCAGCACCCAATTGATACATTACTTATTGCTTGGTTTCTCAGTATGTTTTTTATATTGTAAGTGTTCACCTTTGTTTTCAACTTCAAGAGATGTTGATGCTGGATATCACAGTAGTCTTTGTCTTGGGGAAGTGTTATCCTGTAATGGTTGGCAGTTAGGCACTTTGTCTCTGAAAGAAGAGCTTTTATTTGCCTATGAATGTAACAGGTAGGGTGTCATCTTTCCTGAATAGCCATACAACTCCATCCAATTCTCTACTACAGGTGACCTGTGTTGAATATGTCTATTAGCAGAGCAGGTGGCAGAGTGTGCTCAGTACCATGTGTTGCCTCAGGGTTGGAAAAGTTGGAAAAGACCTCTATGATCATCTAGTCCAAGTTCAACCTATTACCACTAACTATGTCTTTCAGTGCCACATCTCCATGTTTCTTGAGCACGTCCAGGGATGGTGGCAGCCATCTCCCTGGGCAGCTCATTCAAGCATCTTTCAGAAAAGAAATTCTTCCTAATATCCAACCTGAACTGCCTCTGGCACAATTTGGAGCCATTACCTTTCATTCTATCACTGTTGCCTTGGAGAAGAGGCCAACCCCCACCTCGCCACAACCTCCTTTCAGGGAGTTGTAGAAAGCAATAAGGTCTCCCCCGAGCCTCCTCTTCTAAGGCTGAACAATTTTAGCTCCACCAGCCACTCCCAATGAGATCTGTGCTCCAGACCCCTCACAGCTTCTTCACCCTTCCCTGGACACACTCCAGGGCCTCTTTCCTGTAGTGAGGGGCCCAAAACTGAACTCAGTTCTTGAGGTGTGACCTTACCAGAGCTGAGTACTGAGGGACAATCAGTTCTCTGCTCCTGCTGGTTTCACTATTTCTGATACAAAACAGGATGCCATTGTCTTTCTTGGCCACCTGGACACACTGCTGGCTCATGTTCAGCTGGCTGTTGACAAGCACTCCCTTTTCCTCACTGCAACTTCCCAGTCACTCCACCCCAAGCCTGTAGCATTGCACAGGGTTGTTGTGACCAAAGTGTGGGACCTAGAACTTGATCTTGTTGAACCTCATATAATTAGTCTCAGCGCATCAATCCAGACTATCTAGATCACCCTGTAGAGTCTTCCTGCCTTCAGGCAGCTTTTTGTCATCTGCAAACAGAATCCTCACATCTGGATCATCAATAAACATATTAAACAGGACTGGCCCTGGTGAGCTACAGATCAAACTGCTGCCAGATAGATTGATTCTGTGTATCAATGAGATACTCTGAGGAATTTTAGAAAAAGTTGGGTATAATAACTACAAAATAAATGATATTTTTTCTTCCAAGTAAAATTTTAATGACATTGCTTGGAGAAGGAAAGAAGAGAGTTAGGCTGGGAATAGAAAGAAGAGCCACTCAACATGTTCAAGGGGGGCTGTTTTAGAGTGAAATCCCAGTCACGTCATCATGGTGGACTTTGTCGTCCAGGAATGGGCGTCTTCTCATTTATGTCCATGCTCTCCCAAAGTTAGGTTTCCATGCTGAGCAAGTAACCTGGTACCCTTCCCTAAACAGGGAGAGAAGCTGAGAGAAACTCTGTGTAGGAGAGGAGGTTTGAACTGTCTTCCAAAGCTGTTTTTCTCTATTGATGTAGTCTGAACACAGCCTAGGAAGTCAGCTTCAGCTGAGGCCTCAGTGAGTTTCTCAGAGATGAGTCCATGACAGTATGTATAGTTTGTGCAGATTGTCTGGTTACTACACTGTCTGAAGTAACTCTCCCCTTGAAAAACTCTGTTAATGTTTAAGGATCTGAGAGCTTCATCTTCTGAGTGAAGACCACAATTAAATATAAGGAAATGGAGGTGCTAATAATGGAGCAACTGGACCCTTGCTCTGTGCCCACTGTTCACTAATCAGTTGACATCAGATTCTCTGTATTTATTTAGGGTCACATTTTATTTTTGCTATGTAATTATGTTCAAAGTAAGTCAAAGAAAGCTGAGCAGAGAAGTTGCTTGCACTGACATCACATAATAACTGCTGAGTGGTTATCTTGATCTTCTGTAATGACATAAAATGAAAGACAAACAAACACCCAGCAGACATGTTGGCTTTGCTTGTGTGAAGAAGAGATATCAAATCTTAAGGAAACATGTTGCTTATTATTATCAGTAATGAAGGCTGCCATATTATACATTAAACACTCTTGGTGCTGATACTTAAAAATAAACACTCTTAATGAATTCGACACCAGTGTGCCGTTAGCTATTATTTAGTATTCTGGCAACTGAATGTTAATGGCATGCTTACAGGTAGTGCATATGGAGGAAGAAAGCAACATAGTTTTGGTTTTAAAATAGTAGGTTAATAAAAAATGGAGAGACCTGTTTGTAGCTGCTTATGATGTAATATGCTTCAATAGCCAAGAGGTAATGATGCTTCAGGTAATTGCTGGTGATGCAATACGTGTATTTGTTAAGAGATTTCACTTTAACACTTATGTTCTTAAATTCCATTTTACATGAAAAATACCTAATTTTTGGATATCATGTTTCATTTTGGTTGAAGATAAATACATAATACATTTTTCTTCATGTATGTAATTTTATTTCTCTGCTGAACCACTGGTGACAATGCTCTCAGTATAAATGCTCTCAGTCTGCAGTTGATATGGCAGTCACTTGCCCTATCTATAGCTAGGTGAAGGCCCATTCATTTCAGAGAAATGTATATTCAAGGCCTTCAGACAAGTGTGCAATATTCAGACTAGAAGACTAAGGATGAGCTTCAGTTCCAGTGAGAATTAAGTAGGAATTCCCACTGCAGTGCTCCTTGAGTTTAACAAGTAGAGAAGTGCGGCTGCAGTCCTGAGGGAATCTGGCCCCAGTAGTATAGCTCAATGTTGAAGTGGAGATCATTTATGAGTAGTGTCCTTCAGGGATCCACACTGGGACCAGCACTTTTTAATATTTTTATTAATAACTTAGATAGTAGGATTAAGTGCACCCTTAGCAAGTTTGCAGATGGCACCAAGCTGGACAGTGCAGTTGATACTACAAAGGGAAGGGGTAACATCCAAAGGGACCTAGGTGGGCTTTGAGAAGTGGACCTACCTGAACCTCAAGAAGTTCATTAAGACCAAGTGAAAACAAATGAATGTGCTTCAGGGCAATCAGAGTCAGTACTGACTGGGACATGAAAGGATTTTAAAGCAGCCCTCCAGAGAAGAGCTTGTGATACCATTGGATGAAAAATTGTATATGAAATGGCAGCGCATGCTTGTAGCCCAGAAAACCTCTCCTACAAAGAAAAGCTATGAGAATTGGGATTGTTTAGCCTGGAGAGGGTTCCAGGGAGATCTTTTTTGCAGCTTTTCAGTACTTAAAGGAGGCTTATAAGAAGGATAGGAAGAGACTTTTTACAGGGTTGTATAGTGACAGGATAAGGAATAATGGTTTTTAACTAAAGGAGGGTAATAAAAATCAGATATGAGGAAGAAGTTCTTCATTGTGAAGATGCTAAGACAGTTTGCCCAGTGACGCTGTGTTTACCCCATCATTAGAAGCATTCAAAGCCAGGTTAGATGGGATTTTGAGTAACTTGATCTAGTGAAAGATGTCACTGCTCACAGGGAGAGACTGGAACTCTATGACATTAAAAGATCCATTCCAACCTAAACTGTTCTCTGATTTTATGAATGTGTATGCACTACATGTGTAAATCACAAAAATAATAAACATATTCATTTTTTACATCCATTTTCTTTATTTATATACTTCTGGCAACAAAGTAAGCTAGCTTAAATATTATTTATTTGTTTGGCATAATACCCTCTCTACT
This sequence comes from Centrocercus urophasianus, assembly GCF_019232065.1. NCBI lineage: Eukaryota > Metazoa > Chordata > Aves > Galliformes > Phasianidae > Centrocercus > Centrocercus urophasianus. Next base: position 11,272,845 of record NW_024884253.1, read on the forward strand.
TTATTGAGGGCATTTTGAGTTCAGGTCTACATATCCTATCTGCCATTGATGAACTTTGGAGTCCTTGGATAAAAGCCTGCACAAACATATGTTCTGATCAAAATGATCATTAGTCTTATTAGGTCAGAATCACAGAAAGCAAAGTGGAAATAACCTTTAGCATGTCTTTTTATCCCAAGACAGGATTAACTATATACACATTATTACTGGCAGTTTTGGGGCTGTTTTTTAAAAAATCCACTAAAATATCTTCGACAATATCCCTAAGCAATTTGTTCCAGTTCTTAAAGGCCTGTTTTACTAGAAAGTCCTTTCCTTATGCCTGAAGTGAAACAACTTGACATATTTAAACAAGTCACTCACTGGAATGGGGACTTATTCATAGAATCATAGAATGGCCTGGGTTGAAAAGGACCACAGTGATCATCTAGCTTCAACTTCCCTTTTATGTGCAGGGTCGTCAACAAGCAGACCAGGCTGCCCAGAGCCACATCCAGCCTGGCCTTGAATGCCTCCAGGGATGGGGCATCCACAGCCTCCTTGGGCAACCTGTTCCAGTGCCTCACCACCCTCTGTGTGAAAAACTTCCTCCTAATATCTAACCTAAACCTTCCCTGTCTCAGTTTAAAACCATTCCCCTTTATCCTATCACTAACAAGCCATGTAAAAACCCTTTTATTTATACACTCCCTTCAAGTAATGAAATTGTGGTGCCTTTCTACAGACCATCTTTTTCAGTTTTGAAGGCTATTATTGTGCCTCACCTCAATGTTCTCTTGACTGTAGTAGTCCAAAGGGACTTCCCCTAGCAAGTGATTGGAGTTTATGAATCTCTTTCTGAGATTCATATGATGATGTCTGCAGGACAGGCATAATATCTATCTACTGTTCATGATGGCTTCTAGAATCCAGCATTATCTGTACTTCAACTCTGAAGGCATTTTTCCCTGAAAAAGAAAAAAATGAGACACTAGATTAGAATTATCTCTGAATTTAATGTCCAGCCTCTTCAGCGTGTGAACTTGTTTCATACAGTCGAAGTTGAAGTTTCTCACAATTCTTACAAAATGCAATTTTATTTTCTAGTTCAAGAAATCCACCTAAGTTTAGTTGTACCAACAGAAGAGTGGATTCAAATGGCTAAATATGAACACCAACGTCCATTTGAAGATTTTACAGTATATGAGGTCTTGACCTGAGATGTACAGAGTGTATGGTAAATATGGCACAGACCCATGGAATTTCCATGGCCTTCTAGACCATCAACTGATTGTCAGACATGCTACCCTATGCATTTCATGTTTGGACAGAAGAATCGAGGTCTGATTTCTTGAGATCTGCAGTGAATTTTAAAATGTTTTCTCACTGAGATAAATAGTATAGTGTCTGAATGATGACAACTCATTTTAAATTCAGCTTCTAAAGGAGCAGACTGTCAGACTAGAAGCTTATGTCATCTACTGAAAGCCTTATTTTTGTATATTGTCATTTTCAGCTGGCAGAATTAATAGAGGATACAAGAAAAAAAGAGGCAAAGCAGAAGACATAAAGGACTCTGAAAGTGAGTTTAAACTTAATTATGCATTTAATGAATCCTCTCCTCCCTTGAAGTCATGGTTATCAGTGTTTCGAAATTCTTCCTACTAGTGAAGACTCCTTATTTCCTCTTGTAAGTTCCTTCACTCAGCAATCTCATGGTTGCTATATCCACACCTGCCTCCAACATTTGCTGCAAAGAGGAACAAAATTCCTGTAAAAGGAATATTTCTTTTATTGCATGGACACTGACTAGTAGTTCTTCATCACAGAAATAATCTCTGTGCTTACAGCCATACTTTTGGTTTTACAAATTGATGGTTTGAGGCTGTGATTTTAATAGGTAAAACATACACTAAAAGTTGGCAGAGGAGGATTTGCTTTAGCCAGAAGCAAAATACTAACTAATGTTTCAAGCAGACAAGAAGTAGTATATTTTTTCCTTCTGCTGAGTAGTTCATCTCAGAAAATGCTGCGTAGCCAGCATTTAGAAATCATGTAGTAGACACTGAAACAGAATAGAAATTTAAACAATTTGATTGGCAATAACTTTCTTCATGCAGCAAAATTACATCTGATACTTACTTAAAAAATGTGCAAAGCTGTCGTTCTTTTGTCCTTGTCTTCTACTTATTGTATAAATAAGATTTGGAAGTGTGGATTCAAAAGCAGAAATGACTTTAAAAGTAGTCCCTGAGGCTGTTCACATAGGGGTCTGGCTGAAATGTTTTGCCCAGGGTGTAAAAAAGCCCCTAATTGCTGGGAACTGAAGGAGTCTTCCAAAAGGCTGATCGTTTTAAACTTGTCATGTCCCTTTTGTTTCGGCCGCTGTGGGGGTCAAGATAGCAATCTTGGAGGACCTTTGGTATGGCACAGTTTGTTCTTACATACACACAAAGTGCTAGTGTTTACGTTTGGTGTCACAAGAAGCACTATTATAATACATGATGATAACATCCGAACTCTGGCAGGGCCACTAATAACAGGGCCAAAGTGTTTTTATGAGCAGAATTCTCACTAATGTTCCAACAGTGAAGTTCTGAGCACCGCTTTTATGCCAAAAGAGACTCACTGTAAAATCTTCACTAGGAACTACAGCTCTGTCTCCACGCTCTGACCCCTTCCTCCCTCTTGAGTAACTGGAAAGAAAACATTGGAAATTATATGTGAGAAGTTCTTTTGGCACAGTCACCAACTGTGGCTGAAGTGATGAGACATTGTGAAATCTGAATGAATAGTTCATTATGAGGAAAAGCTTTGTTCAGCTATTATGCAGTGCTGAAGAATCCACACCTCGTTTGCAGAAGAAAATGTTCTGCTTCAATTCCTTGAAGAGATGCTACCCACTTCTTGTGGGCAGTCACTTCAGCGTTGTAGCTTAGCTCTTGATTCCAGTTATGTGAAAAATGCTGACCATATCAAACATGCTGACTGGTGATTTACTGGGACAAATGTTCCCTGCACAAGGTAAAATTTTGGAGAACAGTAAAGGATCTCCGGGTCCTCCTCTTCTTACACCGTATTTGTTTATATTGAATGTTCTGTTGCTTTTATATATCAGAAAAAGTGGCAGATCTCTTTAGTGTGGACATGTGAGAAATATGAAGATACCATGCAATACTGTTCTTCATACCTATGATGGCTTTTCCCAAGGAGTTTTGCTTGCAGAAGCAATCAAGAACTGGACTGTGCCTTTTTCAGTCTTTAACTTAGGTTTGTGTGAAAGGTGACCTGAAGACAGTCATATCTTCTACAAGTTGAAATGTTGTAGATATAAAACCATAACTCACAGAGAAAGAAAAAACGCAGAACTAAAACACAACAATAAACCACAGTGAAAATCAATCTACATCATGATTTTAAGTGGTATACCTGTGTACCGAGTTTGCCTCATTTAAGATGAATTGTCTATAGGCTAAACTCATCAAACCATAGCAGACAGTGGAAGAGGAGCATTTGCTTTATTCAGGAAAACAGAAGCACTGCATTCCCATTGAATATGCACCTTTTTAACACAGAGGACCTTTTGCCATGTCTCCACTGCACTAAATTATTGATATTTTTCTGACACAAACTTCACAGATATACTTCTTTTGATCTCTTCCTGTGTAATTTGCTAGAGAATATGCCATGGGGAATCATTATTAAAAAAATCGTGTTTTTTTTTTTCCCTGTCCCTAGAAGGAGCTCAGACTAAAGTTCATGGGCTCTGTCTGCTCTATCAGTCATCCTCTTTTTATTGGCATCCTTTCCCCGGTCATCATACCTCATTTTACTTAGTTTCTTCCCTAAATTTGTGATACTTCTGTGGGCAAAGTATTTAATATCTACATTATATCATGTTTAAAAGTTCAGCCCTTAGAACACACTGCGATAAAAACAGTAATATATGAAATGAAAGATATAATAAATGTATTTAAGTGTGGATGGCTTAAATGAAAATTTTCTCTTTTTCTTCTTTGCTGCTCATGTTTATATCCCCAGGACAGGACTGGTCAAGATGCAATCTGTGGTACTTGCAAAGGCAATGAATATAAAAGCCCAATATTTTAAGGGGCTCTTTAGGTCTATAACACTCTTAACAAGCCTCTCAGGGCTAATATTTAACACATGTGCCCCATAGGAGCCTACAATTTACCACGTGCCATCGATTTCATATCGACCCATCTACGGCTGCCAACCAGGTGCAGTTCTGCCTGCTACATGAGAGTTCAACTATTTTAGTGCAACCCATGATGGCTTAAGTATGCTAAATGGCTATCTGCTCCCCTGCTTTGTTCAAGTTACATGCTGAGACCAAAGCTGGTAATGTCTGAAAATTATTTCTCACCTATTTTCACTCCCTCTTTCACTAAACAAACAAACCAGTGCTGACACATAAAGCCAACAGTCATGCAGCCTGAAAAAAATACTTGGCTTTTAAAATTATTTAGCACAATTTAAGATAATAATGGAATGCCATAATCTAAATTTCTAACTTTAAAATCTGTTAGGCATCAAAAATCTGGGCTTTGTGATTTTTGAGAATTGTGTTACATTGCAGAATATTTTCATGATAAGAAGAGAGTAGATTTCTACAGCAGACCTCACATCATCATGAGAAATGAGAGCAGCACAGGCTTGTTTATCTTGTGAGAAGAAAATGTGCCTGAAGGTGTCCATGCTCTTGTTTTTGGCATCATTAAAGAAGCTGTGCACAAGTTTTAGGGGTGTTTGTATCTTGAAAACATTTTCCGCAATAATAATATTCAACTTCTTCCCTTTTGGGTGATGTATTAGGAATATGTAGAAATTGGCTGAAGCTGTGAGAGGGTGGAAAACCACAACTGGAAGAGAAACTGTACTTTTCAAAATAAGCTTTTCCTTATGTGAATAGCAACAATATGGAGAGATTTGTACACAGAGAATAGCAGATGAGACAAAGGTGATGGTGGTTTGTTGTGTTTTTTTTTTTTTTTGGTAGCTCTGAATTGATGGTAGTAGAAAAGGAAGGCTGGACTTCACCTCTGTAATGTTTTCAAGGAATGTTTGAAATCCTTTTTGTCTTGTATAGATTTTAAATGATTTTTTCATAATCCTCTTAGTGCTGCAAGTTCCCTTCTATGATTTATTTTTGGGAAGAAATTCCATGGTATTTCATAGAAAGCACATTCTGATTGCTATTGTATTCACTAGCCCATGTATATATAAAATTGCCTCTGAGCCTCAGTGGTTTGGTTTGGGTATTTAATTGTTTGATTTGTTTATTGTATATGATGAATTACTGTTTATTAGTTTAAACTCACCCAGGGTACGCTTTATAAAAATGCTGTTTCAATTGCTGAAATGTACAGGGATTGAATTTGTTTGAGAAGCTAATGTAGTATTGGTATGAGTGTTGACTTTCCTTTGATGCTCCGTGACTCAGTCGCCTCCTTGGGACACTTCTGATGGCATTTAGGGTTTCTTGCTGCACTACACTTTGTCCATTTAAATTATAGACTGGATATGATGAAATTACTTGGATGAATACTTAAAGCTGAATAGTGCACATCTGAATCAAGACAAGATGTAAATCACTGTTGAGGCCAACAAAAAATTTGTCAAAGAAAAAAATGGTATAAAGACTATTTTTTTAAAAGATCTGATATCTAAAAAGGGATATCCAACCTGTGATTAAAATGTTAATCACACTGTGTGTGAAATAATAGAATTACATCTAAAGCAGAATGCTTTTTAAAAAGAAACATTTAAATTTGGGTGGTCAGATAGATTTTGAAAATGTCTCTCATAAAACCAACACTCTTATTACTGATCATTCTTTGGCTTATATTTCTGAGGGTGATTTAAAGATATGAGACTGATTTCAAATTATGGGTGGCCGTCCTCATCTTCAAAAGGCCCTCCCTACTGCGATTGCTACATTTCATATCTCTACCACCAGACACATTCCATTTCTAAAAGTGATATTTCACCTGATGATATACTGAAAAGTACCATGTGTGATACCACATCACAATGCTCAAAATTGAAAAACAAAACAGAACACAAAAATGTATCGGTCTGGGTAGGGATTAGTGGGAAAATAAAATTTTGCACTTAGCCTACAATAACCATATATTTTCAGTACACTGGTCTTTAGTTAGTATGAAATATTACTTAGTACATAGCAACAACAATTTTGCCCACAGATATTTTGTTTCATAAATAAATCCCTGTACATGGATGGAAGTGTATTCTAGTGAAATTGATGTGGAGCTCATGTACCTATTTTATTTCCCTGATAATGTGGAATTTCAGCACTGGATCAGTGGGCATTCTTATTGAAAAGAATGTAGACCATATCATCTCCTGAAATAGCTGTTTTTCAGCTAATAAAATGCTGTTCTTTGTTGCAGAAAAGGTCAATCTTGTCCATTTTTTCTCTAGAGCTATTCACATTGTATTTAGGAAAACATGGTGTAGAGCTCCTTCCCCTAGAAAACAGAATGGAAACAGTTCCTACCTGTATTTCTTGTTAAGTTAGTACTTCTAAGAATACAATGGCAGATCTGTGAATAGTAGCTGACCATCAAAAAAGATGAAAATTATTTTGTAATATTCTTGTACAGTTCTTGGACATTCCATTTTATTTCTTAAACCATTCATGCCTTTAAAAATCAGAGGAAAAAAAAGTAGAAGGTGAGGAAACTAAAATTGTAAGTTTATTCACAACAGGGATAGAAATTAAAGGAAAGTGCAGCAACATAACATTTGATATTACTTGGAACTTTATTAAATACTCTTGGCTTCAAACGTCTTTCCATTACATTCTTTAAAAGAGGCATTATATACTTGAAATCTGAGCATTTCCTCATGACATCTAAATAGTATATTATTGTTAGTTTTATAGATGAACGTGGTCAAATACTGTTGACTTTGTGAGTTGAATTTGGGTTCTTTATAACAAGTAAATAATTTTCTTTATTTAAAAGAAAGAAATAAAGAAAAAAATACATTTTCCACCTGAATTATTATCACTCATCAGAGTTCTGCAGGAATTCACCTAGCTTTTATTTACCTTATACTCTGAAAGAATAAAAAGGAGTAAATCATTAACTACTATTATACTATTACAATTATTTTAACACTGATGAGATAATCAGGGAGTTAGGCTAAAAAGTTTATATCTTCGAAAATCACTAGCCTGCCTTGGAAGAAAAGACAGCTATTTACAAACAACTTCAGAAAAGACAGCTTATTTTTACAGCAATTTTTGAAATCTTTGTAGTGATCAGTCACACCAACACAACCTTACGGTCAATGTGTTCTTTTACATTTGCCATTTGTCAGTGAGCAGTAAGTTCTGTGCAATCGCTGTGCTATTAGGAGGCTTCAAACCAGAACAGAAAAGAGAACCTGAATCACAGCTCATAGTCTTTGGTGGGGAACCTTCAGAAAGACAATGGATACAACAATGCTTTGTACGTGCCATGTCCCACCCCAGCCAACAGAACAGTTACAAAGCAGTGTGCATGGGGCCATCCAGGTATTTAGAAACAAATAAGGAAATTTAAATCTGTCAACACAGCGATCTGAATGCAGTTCCTCATACAGAGAAAATACGGCTGAAATAGATCTTGGAGAAGTAGAAGAGTACTTGTACCCTGCTCCAGGGTAGTTGTTCTGATGCTGGGTACTAAAGGGAGGGAGGTATTTCCCATTATAAACCACTAAGCACCCATTCCTCTCTCTCTTTCATCTCACTCTCCAGCATTTCATACTAGGTAGGTCAGACTAATCCCTTGCTTGCTCTTTAAATTTCTTAGTTTCCAGTCTCAAGAGTCTACTTTTTTCCATGCACTGTACAGGGAATCATAGCTCCCAGCTTGAGGTTGCAGATCCATCAAGTACTTGGGTGCCATCTGGACCAGTACCATAACACCACACTCTTCCAAGTAAATCTGTCCCTGAATCCTTCCCAGAAGACCCAATCCACTTGACTTTTAGCAAATACTATCTGAAATAATTGAGAAGAAAATATTTGCCATGTGCTCTTTTAAAGCTGCTAAAAATTCCCTTACGTTGTGCTGTTCAATCAATGAGCAAAGGAAGAATGCTTTTTCTCATGATGGAGAAAGAAACAAATATGTTCCTCTGTTGTGTATCTACATCCAAAATTCCTGGCCTCAACTGTGATGGAAGCTGAGACATCCAGTGAAGCTGTTGCAAGCTGATGTAGGTAGTTAATGCTTTTGGAGCGAGAAGATCATTTGCAAGTTATATGGTATTGTTTTTACCTTAAGAGAAGATCAATAAATTCATTTTGACTCTAGATTAAAAAAGCTTCTTTCACAGGCCCTGATGGATTTTGCATTTACACAGCCACCATAACAATTTATCTGATATTTTTCAGTCATTCATGCTTTGAATTCTGCTTAAATAAAGGTAACTCTGTATCGTATCGTTTAAGTGTTGCAGGACTTTTCAGAACAATTGCAACTATGACTAATTCAGCTTATTTTTATAGCGTAGTTTTTATAGTGATATGCTTTGCCATTCTGCAGAGCTGAGTAAACAACCACTCACGATAGACAGTGTTTTTCTGTTTGTTTATGTCAATTAAAGAGCTTGAATATACAGACAGACAATCCTACTCTACTTCCCTTAAACCAACAGAATATGAAATCAGCTGGGCTCAGTGCCGAGAAGCTGATTTCTGATGATAAACTGAAGTAAAACAAAATCTGCTCCATATGGTGCAATTGTAAACTTTGTGACTATAAACAAAAACATGTTATGTGATTAAACATTGTGAAGCAAAACTAGTCATGAAGCTCTGTTGCTTCAGGCATGCCCAAAACCAGCCTCTCATGCATACTCCTGAAGCAGAAGGGAGCCTGGGAGAGTAGGTGATGCTTATTGTGTACATGGCTGCTGTGTGTATCCCCGGGGGAAGGATGTGGTAGTTTATATTTCTGAGCCCTGGTTGCGGGATGGGATACGTCTTGTTTCTGACTGCTGCTGGGTCTCTGGCCTCTGAGTTTTCTTCAGACAGTGCCAAGTGTTTAGCTGCTGATGGGGCAATGAAACTCAGAGAATCATAGAATTATCAGGGTTGAAAAAGATCTCTGTGATCATCTAGTCCAACCATTACCCCGACTCCACTATGCCCATTCACTGTGTCCCTCACTGCCACATCTCTTAGTCTATTCCCCTCACTGCAAGAAAGATATTGAGGCCCTGGAACGTGTTCAAAGGAGGGCAACAAAGCTGGTGAGGGGTCTGGAACACAGGCCATATGGGGAGAGGCTGAAGGAGTTGGGAATGTTCAGCCTGGAGAAGAGGAGGCTCAGGGGAGACCTCATTGCTCTCTATAACTTCCTGAAGGGAGGTTGTAGTGAGCTGGGGGTCGGCCTCTTCTCTCGTGTCATTAGTGATAGGACCAGGGGGAATGGCTTCAAGCTACGGCAGGGGAGATGCAGGCTGGACATTAGGAAGTATTACTTTTCAGAAAGGGTGGTCAGGCACTGGAATGGACTGCCCAGGGAGGTGGTGGAGTCACCGAGCCTGGGGGTGTTCAAGGAAAGGCTGGATGTTGTGTTGAGGGACATGGTTTAGTGGGAGCTATTGGGAATAGGTGAACGGTTGGACTGGATGATCTTTTAGGTCTTTTCCAACCTTGGTGATTCTATGATTCTATGATTCTATTCAACACCCCCAGGGATGGTGACTCCACCATCTTCCTGGGCAGCCTGTGCCATTGCCTCACCACTCTGAGAAGTTTTTTCTAAGAAAAGGAGAAGGATCATGAAAGCAGCCCATAGGAGTAAACCAGGCTGAGGTGTTCAGTGAACCCAAGGCATACAGATGAAACAAGCATGCACTCACCAAACATTCGAGAAAAGTTTTGCCCAAGCTGGTGCCTGATGTTTCCTTAGAAAGGCAAAAGGAAAAATGAGTGTGTGAGGAGCCCCAGTCTATCCAAGAGAATATTTTTTATTCATACCTCCCAACCAAGGCTCATTTCACATTTCTGAATTGTCAATTGCTTCTGTATCGTATCTTCCCATTTCATATCACCACAGAAACCATTGATTCCCATCAAAGTGGTTTGAATGCTTCATTTGGGAGGAATTGGGAACGGATTCAGGAGACCTTGGGGCAGAAATGCTAGGGATTTCCTCAAGCTGCAATAATTTAGCTGTGTTGTAAATTGCAGTAGATTAAACCATTATTTTCTGTAGTGTGTTCAATTTTCTCTAGAGTTTAGAGTTATGGAAGAATAAAAGGGAAATACTTTGCCACTATAAATTAACAGCAATCTTTGTAAACAGTCTCACTAAAGGAAGGAATGGCATACAACCTTTTCACTGTGTTTACAATAAATTGTTTGAGGGAAGGAGGCCAAAAATGATTACTCCCAGATTCAAACCCTAAAAGCATTTAGAGTTGTTTAAGGACCCATGCACTCTACTTGTACTGCACAAGCAGAACCTCAGGGAAACAAAACATGAGGAACTGGAAAGAAAGAACTTAAGATTTATTGGTGTTTTCAGCATAACCACTCATCAGTCCCCTTCGGCAGAAAAGGAAATGAGACTGCTTTTCTCTTTCAGCTAAATGGGAGTTTTCTAAAATGCCTCCTTGCTATATCAATATAAAACACTTAAGAAAAAGTGCATCATGTTGCTAACTGTAATATATATGTAGAATTTATTTTTTTTTAATGAAAACAAACAAAAACTGCCTTACTGTTTGACAGGACAACTGCACCTTTGGGTTTAGATCAGAAGGTATTTCCAACTCTATTGTAGCAGGTGTGCTTGAAACATTAGTAAAGGACTTTCATTTTTTAATAGAAATTCTCAATTGGGCAGATATATTTCTTGAATTTTTTTTTTAACTTCAGTTTCGATCACTCAAATAGGTCATGTAATGGAAGTGGCCTAGGGATGCAGATGAAGAAATTTTGCTTAGTTTCCAAAACGTAACAAAACTCCAGCTCTATTATGAAGGGAACTGTGTGTGTCAAGTGACTTGTTCAGGGTTAGAGGGAAGCGGCTGAGCTTCCCAGGTCCCCATGAGCCTTGTTTGGCATCTGGTTCTGCTTATTTATCCAACAACAAGCAAAGATGCTTGGCAGCACTGAGTATAAGGGATAAGAAGGTAAATGAATCAGGACAAAGAAAAACTGAAAAATACAAGGAAACTGAAAACATAAATAAGAGGCACAGCTATTTCTAGTAATGATAGGACAGGCACCCAGAATAAAGTTTCTTCTAGGAAAGTGCTGTAAAACTGAATCAGAAGGTAGAACACACAAGCAAATTTTAAAACCAAACATGACATGGAGATAACCACAGCAGCACTTGTGGTTGACTTCCACTGTGATGATGGCCAGCAGCCAATGAGCAATACTAGTAATATAACCATATTTCTCAGAAGTCTTTATCATAGTTATTCTCATGGCCATATGGAGTAGAAGGCCCTAGATGGTTAAATTGCTGCAGAAAGAATGAGTGTCTTGTGTCTGTCCTTACTGCTTAGTTCTTGTTGGCTGGGCCCTCACTGATCTCTTGTGATGGGACTCAGCCCACCTACTAGTCCAGGTTGCTCTGAAAGCTCCAAAGTGTTCAGTTCAGTTTTACCTCCCAAGGTTGGTTCTCATAAATATGAGATTCTATGGTCCTACACTAAAACCTGTTTGTCATCTGAGATTTGTCTGTAAATTAAAGTACCAACTTTGAAGCTCACCACTAAGGTATCAGCCTTCCTGATTATGGCTCACTGTAAAGAACTGCAGCATAAATTACACACAGATGTCTGTCCTTAGTAGTATGAAAAAATACATCAAATGGGTATGTATTTCCCTGAGTTTGTTTCCTCAGTGCTATGAAACTTTTAATTGGAGTCTAGTCCTCCAGAAGTGCTACTCTGCCCCTTGTCATTTGTCTTCTGAAGCACAATCTTTCCAGCTCATCTATCCTACTCTGTGTGGTCTTGGTCATGCAATTGAACAACTTCCTGTCCAAAGAAGAATTGTCCCATCCCTTCCTTTCTCTTCCCAGGCCTTCCTGTGTTGCATTTCAAATCTTGTCATTTTGTCATTTCCTTTTTCTAACCATCTCTTTCCTTGTGTCAGACACTTCCTCTCACGTGAGCAATTTCTGCTCCCTGCAGACCCTATAATTATAGATGGAAAATACGGCTCCTTTCAGCTCCAATTAATTTGATTCCTGTTCTAAGAGTGCTACCAAAGGAGAAACTCTCTTAGACATTCTCCACTGCCCTTCCCCGATTATGCCTGGCCTGTAACAACTACAAACCAGTCACCTGTAAACTGCAAATATATTCTCTAAATCATCTTAACCTTTCACTAGTTACTCTTGTCCATTTTGTGAAAATTCACTACAAAGCTTGTGACTCACTGAAACAAGTTGTGTACCTCTACAAACTGATGCAAACAAGGCCCACAACATTTGCCAGATCTTGTATTCATTCATTACACTTTGGCCTATAGTGAGCTCAGCTATTATTCTTTATGGCAACGATTCTGGTTTAAAATTCATTTGACTTGAGGAACCCCAATGCTGAAGAAAAGCCTCATGAAAAATAATTAACCTTTTTCTTTTTTCATTTGCTTGGAAACTTTCATAAAGAGCATAACAGTTAACTGCTAACACCTGAATTGCAAACGACCCAATCATTCCACTTAGAATGCTATTGCACACTGCAACGTGTTCTCTCCCTAGAAAAGCAGCAGTACAATCCTTGGTGTAACACAGTGTGAAAGTAGAGAAGCAATTTAGGTGAGTCAATAACTTCCATCTGTTCTGAAGCAATGAGCATAGAAAGAGTTGTTATTCTGGTATAAATCCACAGTGATGCCTCTCCAGTTTTATTTGTGCCAGGGTAAATAGTGTATCCTGCATCTATTACATGCCCTATACATATTTCTGAGTGACAGTATATAGAGAGTTGAACTGTTGCCTTCAGATTAGGTCTAGTAAGATGTGTATATTTTCTGTAGCCTGCCCGAGTAATGCCTTCCAATAAATTTCCCTCAGCTTTGCATCACATGAGCACATTGAAAAGTGTATTTTCCTGTTTTATCATATGTTTTGAGTTTACTAGCATATATATATTTGAATTACTGTAGTTTCCTGGTAAACATATGTAAATTCTTCCTTTAAACCTTTTCCTTATCTCTAGGCTCTTTTAGATAATTTCTCATCTTTGAGTGAAACTGCTTTTCTTTCTTGTCTATTTAATAATATACATATTTTGTTTATACAGCGCCTTCCAACTAAAGGTTGTAAAATACTTTCAGAAATGGGATAGTATTTTGAAAACCAAGAAACATTGATTCTTAGGCCAAATGCTTGGAGAAGGGCCTATTTGTTCAGGGTTCTTAACTTCAGTCTGAACTATTTTGGATGCTAAACAGGAGACACTGTTTCAGTCTTGTTTTTCATTTGGAATCAATGTTTTCTGCAGATGTTCATCATCTCCAGATTATAAAATTAATCTCACAATGTGAGATGAGGTAAGGGGGTGATATTTTTAAAGAATGCCTGAACGCTTTAGACTGTCAGATTCAGAAGTGCAGCTCCATCCTGGCAGTGAGGGGCAACTGAAGGGATAACAGGCTGACAACTGGACCCACTGCCCTACGAGTACTAATGGGCAGCAGATTTTGTATTCCTGGTTCCATTTCTGTCCTAGAATGTACGTAGAACATGTGCTTGCCTGATTACATGTTGAAGATTCAGTCTTGATTTAACCTTTGGAAAGAGTCCATTTTCTGTGTGAGAATAATGCAGTGTTTGGAAGAAGATGTTTTTGTACCAGTTACACAATAAGGGGGCACTGGAGTGCAGTACTGGCGTATTTTACAGAAGTGATTTTTTTCCTTCTTAATTTTTGCTTCTTGATGCACTTGATTTGCTTTTTCCATAGGCTGTGGCTTTTACTTCTCGAGCAACAGCATGAATGTAACTTCACAAAGATGCAAAGCAGTCATGAAATAATCACAGTATGGAGGAATTCTTACACTTAAATACCCAAAATATATTTCTTGTCTTCCAACTTGGCTATTTTTTAGATAGTCCACCTTAAAATGTGAAAATCAGAAAATGTTCTTTTGTGCATAGTAAAGGACTCCTAAAAATTTTGACTCTAGCTTGATCCTGCCATTTCAGCTACATTGAATTTGTGTTTGAAGGAAACTCCTCCCTTTCTGTGGAGTCAGTTTGGAGCAGTCCTTAGAAAAGCAGCAGTTGAGGATAAGCCATATTAGGCAGCTCCACATATGCTGGAGCAAATAGACGAGATGGAAGGAAGAAAATTAACTTACTGTTGCCTTTAGCTTCAACCCCTCAGAGGCCTCAAACTCCATGTTGTGTTTCCTAGAGTCAAAACATAAAACCACAAATTAAATGAAACAAAAATTTAATTAATTGATTACAGGAAGTTCATGAGTTTGGGAAAGGACTACGCAAACATACAAGAACAATGGGCTTATATGTTGCCCATTCAAACACAATGAGGTAAATCATTGTGCCAGAGGTGGCTGGGAGGACAGAGCCCTGAGTGCTGCAGGGCAATGCTGTGTTCAGTAAGGCTGTGTCTGGATCTGGGCTGGCTGCTTGGGCTGCCGAGAAACAGAGGACTACGGGCTAAATCATGCACATAGAATCCCGGTCCAACAAGGCAGCTGTTGCCTCTGGGGTTTGCCAGATGGTTATGACAGCACAGGCACTCTCCTTTATGCTATGGATGCTATGTTTTTTTCTGGGTCTTTAGAATCATAGAATCATTAAGGTTGGAAGAGATCACTCAGGTCTCCTAGTTCAATCATTAATCTACCGTCACCATGCCCACTAAACCTTGAGAGAGAAGACTGCAGAGCTGCTAAAGCAATTGCTGCATGTTGCTTGCTGTTCCTATATGAAGACCATTTAAGAGGAACTAGTCAAAAAGATGGCACTGGAGGTATTTTGAACCTGCCATTTTAAGAAATCAACCCCTAAGAAAGGAGCCTGCAAGCCCTGACATCTTAGTCTCTAGATGTGAATTGCCTCAGGGTAATTAGTCTGTGGACTGATTTTGAGACATGAAAAGGCAAGGATCCAGATAGTCTTACATAATCCAAGCAACACAAAGTAGATAGGGCTTCTTACATATTAAACTTCAAGAGCATGACAGAAACTAAACTCAGTTCTGTTAAACTGTACAGGGTGAAAAGGTAAGGAAAGTATGGATGACAAAGATATCAGTTATGATCAGCTACAAAATAATTCTGAACCCACTTACACAGGTCCCATATTTTCACTGAGTAATTTTTGTGTATATGTAAGCTTGTCTTCTTTCATGACCATGATATAATTTTCAGATATGCTCATACTCTCATCTTAAATTTCGTATCATTCAGCAGTGTGCAAACAAAAGACAGATTTTTGAAAAATGCCCTAGAAATGGGTACAGATGTATTTACTACAGAGGAAGCCTCGGGATATTGCAGAATAATAATTCAAGTGGAAAATCCTTGTTCAAAAACATGTGTTTTCTGTAGCTTGTATTTTCTGTTTGTGATGATTTTCTGGACAGTATCAAAGTAAACCAAATGAACTTTCCCAACTTTTCCTTACACTAGTTATCTGCCATTATCTTAAAATTCCTTTTGGCTCCAGTGTGGCTCAAGTTGTACATTTTGTTTAGTATGATCTGATGGATAAAGATACTCAATGAAACTTAGAATTTAGTTCTGCTTGTTATCTTTCAAGTGATGCACATACTTTTTGTGCTCTTATCTCCA
Organism: Centrocercus urophasianus; assembly: GCF_019232065.1. Taxonomy (NCBI): domain Eukaryota; kingdom Metazoa; phylum Chordata; class Aves; order Galliformes; family Phasianidae; genus Centrocercus; species Centrocercus urophasianus. The sequence goes on from NW_024884253.1 coordinate 11,288,659, forward strand.
TATGGTGGGGCATACACATTATGATATGATCTTGTGGCTCAGTTTTTGTTGTGCTGACATGCCCACTCCCTGGTGCTCAAGGCCAGGCTGGATAGGGCTCTGAGCAACCTGGCCTAGAGGGAGATGTCCCTGCATATAGCAGAGGGTTGGAACTACTGATCTTAAAAGGTCCCTTCCAACCCAAACCATTTTCTGATTCCATGATAACTAACAAACTGTGCTGGCACCTCACTATCTGAAATAACTGTGAATTTTCTTCCAAATGAAGAATCCCACATTATCTAAAGTCTAAAGAAAAAAAAGAAAAGTGATAAGATTTTTCTAATAAAATATACCGATGATTTTTTATTTTTTTTTAAATACTCCTTTTCTGAAGCTCTCAACTCTGATTTGCAATAGTAATTGAGCAACAGAAATTGATGTAAATGTTCAGATGTCACAGTTTTACTAGCTTTACTGCTCTGATTTCCGTGTATGAAATCTGAAGCTGGAAGCTCTTTTTGTTGGCTAGCACCCTTGCAAGTATTTTGCAGTCTGCATTAGAAGTAGAACAGGGCTATGTGTTTACTGCTGTTTCCCGTTTCTGTCAGTTTTCAGGATTATTGATATCCACATGTTCCTCTGGGAAACAGAAGGCAGCAACCTGCCTCACTGAAATGCTATAATATACACTTTGTACACAGTTACCTCTTACAGTTGAATAAAACATGAACTCAGTCATTTCCAAATGGTCACAAAGCATCATTTGTACTCATAACCTCTTTAGGCACAATCCAGTTTATTAACCTGTCTTTTTATACACTCAGCCCAGATGTTAGCTGTCAAAGTAATTATCTGCTGAGTACATATATTCCTGAAAAGTTGACTCCAGCATTTACCTTCCAGTTGACAAGTCCATCTTAAAACACAATGAAGAAGATGGTCTTAATTCAGCAACCTCTGAAGTTAATATAAATTGAGCATTTAACATCATCAATAATTTTCTTTCACTTCTGTGCATTATCATTTTTCACCCTGTAGCCCTTCAAGTTATTAAACGTCTTCATGTGCCACGACTTGAAAAAAGTGTGTAAAACTCAAATAAGCCCCTCAGTTTCTGAATGGAAGCTGGTAAAGTTGTTTCTGTCCAGCAGTATACTGAGCATTCTGCTCAGGTGGATGAAGATTCAAATATGTTGTTACAAATATTGTTAGCTTACAGTTGGGGTTGATTCCATATTCCACATAAGGGAGGATGAGGTGAAGGGGAAAATAGAATTTTTCACGTCTGCAATTTTTTTTTGTTTTCACATGAATGGGAAACAGTGTCTGTCCAGCTTCCTCAGAACTTCCATGTCATGGAAGTCACTATTTCTGTCACTCAGGAGTTTAAGATTCTATTTAGTTTTGTTATTTTTGTTAGACAACTGCTGAATTATGAGTTCTGTTGATTTCTTTTCCTCAGAGAATGAAAATTTCTTTTAATATGGAATTTTGCATGCACATCCTTGTACAATCTGGACATATGTATAAATTTTGGCAGACAAAAATAATTTTTTTCATACATGATTCAACATGTTTTCCTAGAAATATTGTACTAAAGCTGTCGGATGAAATCCAGCTTTTGGGAATTATCTGGAGTATATCTGAATATATTACTCAGTGGCTGTTTTTATGCTACGTTTATGCAATGTTGCAAAATCAAAGGGTGAGTACTCACATGAGAGTATATGATATATTGTCTCTTTTGATGGCAGATTTTTCCACTAGCTTCCCAGAAATCAGAACGATTTGTTACTATAAAGAATTTTTTCCTGTGGCAAATGCTGCTGTTCAGTAGCAGATTACGAAACTGAGCATGAAAAGAGACTCATACTTCCCATTCCTCTGTGGTCATGCAGCATTCTCAGCAGGGGTAATTCTCATTGCGTAGTTGAGTGCGTGAAGTTGTTCTAACGTGGGTGTGAAGTATGTCTAGAAAGCAAGGACTGAAGGCAGGATCCACCCATTAGTGACACTAGTTAGAGGAGCTGAATTTTCATCTCACTCCCCAGTGAGCACCTCAGTAGGCTTTTTTATAGGAAGAAAATCTGAAACCCAAAAGTCTGGTGATTCACCTATCTCTGAAGCAGAATTAGCAATGATAGGAATAAAAAAATCATGATAGGAATAAAAAAAATTTTCACGCGATAAACTTGCTGTGGATATCATGGGAAATATCATTCAGTTGTGAAATTAAAGTAACCGTACAATGAATATGAAATTAATAATAAATAAATAAATAAACTAGTATAAAATTAATGACTGCCTGCTAATGAGACTGTTTTGTTGTGCAGCTGATTTCCAATGGAAGCGTTTAGGGTTTTCACCAATGGCCCAGTGGAAGCATTAGGAAACTGACTGCTGATTATCCGTGTCCTTCCAAGCAGTTTAAAACTTCTCCCTGTTCCCAGTCATCTTGTGCTTGTTTTCTGCCTTGGCATACAGTATCTGACTGCAGAACAATATTGCTTATCTGTTATTGCTGATAGCATAACTCAGCTTTTTATCTTGCCAGGTGGGATCACAAGCTCAAGTTGCTTAAATTTTCAGTAAGAACTGTCAGAAACAGAACCTGCTACTTTTCCCTGGGAAATAGAGCATAACAGCAGGATTAGAGGACTCTGTCTTTCTTTGTTTTCCCATCAGTGTGGTGCCTCAGTTTGATGAGTTTGGTTTGCTTTTTTTTTTTTTACATTTTTACAGGTATTTACATTGCTATATGTGGGACTGTAGCACGCTTGGCCCATGTTCAGAAAATGAAACAGAACTCTTCATTGGTCAAACACTGGACTATCCCTGATCTTTTTCAGCACATCAGAGGCAGCTAAAGCATCTCTCTTCCATAGCTGCTACCTACTTAGCACTCCCAGATTTGTGTCCAACTGTTTCACCTTTAGTACTGCTTCAGTTCTCATTTTTCAGTACCAATAAAAACATGCATTTTTCTGCATACTGGTGTATATTTGCAATGTAAAAGTGTAATTAAATATGCATATGGAAGATGTATATTCCGTGCCTTGGATGAATTTATCATATTATATAGAAGTTTTGGAGACCAAAAGGCTAATAAGAAATCAAGGTAAAAAACAGACTTCAAAGTTCATCACCAGCTACCCAAAAACCAGCAGCTTTTTCTTTTGTTATCCCTATTTCAGGTGGTATGTATGAGAGATACACAGGTCTGCTGTACAAAAGACATTTACAACAGTGAACAACAGCTGTCTTCACTCAATTACATGTAAACAGCCTGTTAGCAAGTATGTCAAAGCCTACAGTAGCAATTAAACATCTTACTTTCACTGAACTTTCTCCAGTGCTGATGAGTTCATTTCTAGCTTGGACAGCCCCATTCAACAACTCCCTGGTATTGCAGCACTGTCTTATACAACAATATTCACCCCTAGCACTGCAGATGTTATTTGATGAATAATAGGAAGCACAGTAAAGAATTTCAGCTGTGATATCCTAACTGCTCTGTAAGCTGTGATTCTGTGTCCTCAATCCGACCAAATCCTCACTGTAATAAAATCTTGTAAGTAGTAATGTGTGTAACTGAATTGACTTTTTTTTTTCCCTATGCACAGTGTGGTCTGAACATGACTCAAAAATACACAGGAGCAAGCAGCTGAGGGTCAGACAAAAGCAATTAATACCTTTAACTAACAATGAGAAGAGAAAAATTTGGTCTGCCCAAATGTTTAATTGATGGAGTGCTTCCATGTTTTGGCATCAAGTTGTTTCTTTGCTTTTTGTAGACTTCCTCATGCAAAAAATCTGGACCCCAAGCTAGCCATTGGCCTTCTGCAGAGGCAATTCAGCTGACCATTTGGCATTAGAATAGGTTGAATATCAGCCTTTATTATTTGGTGCTACCAAAGAGCATGCAGAGCTGGAGCAGTCTCATCTGGTGATGAATCAGGAAGCAAAGATACTGTCTTTACTATATCACAAGTCAGTGTGCCCTGTAAGGAATAGATTCCTGGTATTCATGGTAATAAGTCCTAGCACCAAACTGATGTATTTATATCTATGTAAGAGAGATTCAAAATTTTAAATTCAATCAGTAGAAGTTGTTACAGTGAACTTCTTCTGGCTTGATCTTGCGCTACTACAGCATAGATTTTATTTATTTTTATTCCTAATTTTTATTAGAATCTTCTGATCGCTTCAGGTGAGGACGTTTGGTTGGCTTGAGAGATAAGTGGAGGCAGACTATGTGAGAAACTGGATACGGTTTCAATATAATGCTTAGATGTGATAAACTGAGCTTATTCCCTGAAACTTGAAAGAATTCAGACATGAATTTTCAGGCTTGCAAAATTGTTATACAGAGATAATACTCCAAAATTCACTCTGCCAATATCCTGGGTGACTTACACTGCCTGAATCCAGTTAAGTAGACAAAGTGCTGTTGTTTAGCTGAATGACAATGAAACACCTTCTTCAAGGTACTTGTTACAACATGATTAACTGAGGATTTATATTTACTAGAAAACAGCTGCCAGAATTAGTCCATAAACCAAAGAATAAAATAATGCAGAGAAGCCTTGGTATATATCACTTGCACGGGCATTGGAATATTGTATATTTCATCACTTTAAATGATTCCTTCATCAAGCAAGCCTTGCAAAACGAAGCCAAAAATTTTGAACATAGAGAAAACCACTGAGCACATTTTGTCCTTATAGCCACTGGATTTTGCTCAAAAGTGAAATTGTCATCAAAAGTTAAGATCCTTAGATTTTAGCATGTTCTTATGCACATTGGAGAAAAGTATACTGTGATTTCTTTTCCTTATTTCATCAGTTATAGTCACTGAATGTGATTCCAATCTTTCTCCCTTGTTTGCTGGGACACTGAACGAAGGTAAATGAAGGCACATGTCCAAGCATATGGTAACAATAACATCAGCACTACAGTAGAGGAAGATCAAGAATTGCATATACATAGGGTAATATGGAATATATTTATATAGTTCTGAAGAATACCACTAGTCTATTTTCTTCAGTAGTATTTGTATTCTTTGGAATGACAGAATGAGGTCAATTCCAAGATGCATTACATTGAAAGTACCAGTCACAAAGAGTTCATCTGTTCTAAATTTTGATCTTCCATATACCTTTGTGGAATTACAATATATCAAATGCTATTGGTACTTATCTGGGTGGGGGAAAAAAAGAAAAGAAAAAAAAAAAAAAAAAGCCAATTTCTTTTTCAGACAATTAATGTAATTAAAATAAATGGAATAACAGAATGTCTAGTGAATTGAGCAACAGAGCTAGAATTTGTCTTACAAAAGTTACCATTGTTTTCAGAATATCCCATTTATCAGATCCATTTCTTTTGTTAACTGGGATAACTTCAGAGTTCAGGAAGTGGTGGGACAGAGTGGAACAGATAAACCTAATTATACCTGTTAATTAAAATTTTCACCTAAATAAAAAGACAGTGCGATCAAGCACACCTTCAGCAAGTTTGTTGATGACACCAAGCAGTTGACACAACAGAAGGAAGGGATGCCATCCAGAGGGATGCAGACAGGCTTGAAAAGTGAGCACACATGAACCTAATGAGATTCAACATGGTCAAGTGCAAGATGTTGCACCTGGATCAGGGCAATCCCAGATACAGGAAAAGGATTAATTGAGAACAGCCCTGAGTATAAGGATTTAGGAGTCCTGGTGGACCAAAAGCTGGGTATAAGCCAGTAGGGTGTGCATGCAGCCCAATATGTCAACTGTATCCTGGGCTGCATCAAAAGAGGGGTGGCAGCAAGGCAAGGGAGGTGATGGTTCCCTACTACTCTACCTTTGTGTCCAGGCCTGAGTCCTCCAGTACGGGAAGTACGTGGAGCTGTTGAAGGTTCAGAGGAGGGCCACAAAGATGATCAGAGAGCTGGAGCGCCTCTCGTATGAAGAAAGATTAATAGATCTGGGCTTGTACAGCATGGAGAAGTCAAGTCTCTGGGGATGCCTCATTGCAGCCTTCCAGTACTTGAGGAAAGTTTATTGGCAGGAGGGAGACTGATTTTTTACATAGTCTAATAGTGATTGGACAAGGAGGAGTGATTTTAAACTAAAAGAGGGGAGATTTAGGTTAGATATCTGGGAATTTTTTATTACTCACAGTGTGATGAAGCCCTGGCATGGGCTGCTCAGAGAAGTTGTGGATGCCCCATCCTTGGAGGTGTTAAAGACCAGGTTGGATGGGGCCTTGGGCAGCTCTGATCATGGTGGGGAGACTGTAACTAGATGATGCTCAGGGTACCTTCCAACCCAAGCCATCCTATGATTCTGTGATATGATTCCACTGGATCTGTAAAAATACTTTTAAGAATGGTTTTGCATCTTTCAAACAAATCTAGTTTGTCAGTCTGTTGTTTCAGTTGAAATTAAGTTGGAGCCTGTCTTAACAGACTAGTTTTTGAAATAGAAGGCTTCAACAGCTTTTGTTGTAAGCCTACTTTATATTGTTATCTCTTTTAACAAGCACCATCCATCAGCTGAAGCAAGGGCACAGATTCATTTACCAGAGCAAACAGCACCAGTTTTTGTGGACTACTTTTAGTTGGGCTGAAGCTCAAGTAGCTGCTGCATTCTGTAAAAGGGTACTGAAGTTCCAACATCACGGTCTGGAGTCACAGAACCCCCTGCAGTCTCAAACACACAGATAATAACACTACTGAGCCCAAGTGAACTCCCACTGCTGTAACCTCCTGTGAAGTGAGAAGTGTACCTTAAAGTTTTCAACCTGCTAAAGAGCTCGTATTTGATGGACAGTTACAACATATTCCATATTTCATTTCACTCCTACTAGAGGAAAGGCTGCATGACCAAAGCTCTAGGGAGCGTTGGTAGCAGGTGCACTGGATCTCCCTGGTCCATATAGCTGTGATTGATGTTCACTCCAAAGCAGCAGTTGACATCTCTGAGAAAAGTGGTAACTAACTTCCCCCCTCCATTACAGAGACATCTGATTGTGAAGTATCCCATTTAAACTTCAAAAGTGGTGTGATTCTTCTGCTGTATAAAATCCATGGCTGTTAGTTGCATTTTACATGGTGTAATGCAGCACCAGTTGCCATGGGTCAGCGAATAAAAAAGGGAGCACTAGAGCCGTCTTGTGATTCAGATTCCTCCTGAAATGGTCTCAGTGTTTCTTTCCAAGCTGGAATTGTTTCACGATTTACAAGCTCTGAAGCAGGAAATTCTTCAGTTTCAGGAGAACCCTCTCAAATCTTATTAGTAAGCAGCAGATGACTTTTGAAGTCATCTCCATTTGTTTGAGCAGTTGGTGAGGTTAATCCTTGCCCTTCTGGGGAAAAAATGGCAGAATTTCTCTACTTTATCAGATGGTTTTGCATTAATTAATTAATCTTCAGCATGGTTTTAGAGAGTAGATAAATGATTCCACTTTTACAAATATGGACAGAGAACAAAGACTGAGCACTATTTATTCTCCGTGTGCTGTTTCACACCTTAAGTTGTGCCAAGTGGTGTTCGGGTTGGATAGTAGGAAAAAATTCTTCCCTGAAAGAGTGGTGAGGCATTGGGACAGGCTGCCCAGGGAGGTGGTGGAGTCACTGACCCTGGAGATGTTCAAGAAGCATGTAGATGTGGCACTGAGAGACATGGTTTAGTGGGCAGGGTGGGGATGAATTGATGATTGGACTAGGTGATCTTCATGGTCTTTCCAACCTTAATGATTCTATGATTCTATGATTCTGTAATTTCAAAAAGAAAAGAAAAGAAAATCTGGATGGTTTCCAGCTCAAAATATTTTATGCACAAACTGCTGTTAGCTCATGAATGTGTGAAACATTCTAGGCTAAATGTTAATACTAGCTCTGTCACAGAGGATTTAGGTCTGTACGCTGTGTGCTATCCTAGACAGTCACTGGCTAAAGCAATAAAACATAAAATAAGCCTTATGCTGTGAAATTCCAGCCATGCTGGCTCATCAAGGAGTCATCGCTTTCTCCTAGAGGAAACACTGTCACAAAAAGGGAAGGCGTAAAAAAGTGATGAATCAAGAAGAGAGTTTCTCCCTTTCCTGGAAGACTGCTCTGGATTCTGTGGGAGCCTTCCTCTGCTTGCAGATCGCAGCCACTCAGAGCTGCCAGGAAACCACAGAAAGGCAGCAGAGTCATGTAAAAGCTGTCATTTTTATGAGATCATAGTGTCTACCCTCTAATGGCCAAGTTAAATAGGAATTGTTTCAAATCACCGGAACTGCTTTTGTGCTGCTCTCTGGGAGGCTCACAACATTCAGTCCTCAGTGAATCCATACATGCCCAGAGGGCTTACATCTTAGATACGTGGCACAAGCTATTCAGAACATGTCTTACAGAAAGAAGTTTTCAGTAATTACATTCTTTTCTTGTCACTTGCACTTTCTAAAACTGAAACTGAAAATATTTTCCCTGAATAGCAGCAAATCCTACTTTTTCAATGAATTTCAAGTATCTTATCTGGCAAATGAGCTTACACACCTTTGCACAAGTAAGTTTCCGTATAGGTACGTTACATTATTAAAGAAAATGAATGTAATGAATTTTGCATGTATAAGAAAAGTACAGGTATTTTGAAGGTAGGGCAACTTTCAAAGTACCATGCAACATAGGAAGAGAGTGTAGTACAAGCAGAATAGCAGAGACCCTTGTATATCTTAGAAGTCTTTTCATGTACATGATTGCATGCATGAAAAATGCGCACTGCTGAAAGAACTAAAGCCAGTGGAAAAGTAGCCTTGGAGCTGAAGCATGGAAGTTGTCCTAGGTTAAACTATGAACAGATAGAGCTGGCACACTGTCTCACGTCAAGGTCTTCAGGAAACTTGTAGCTGATTGCCTGACTCATAGTATTTTCTCTCCTGGATTAGCCATGTATAAGTATTGAGATGGTAATTCACGTCACTACACAACAACAAAGCTTCCAGTTTCACATCTTGTACAGGAACTACAGAGCCAAGAATCCAAACTCAGAAATTGCTATGACACTGAACAATTATTTCTGTGCTTCGGCATGATATCCCAGCACAAATACAGGCTTCAGTCTGTACTAAGTACATAGACTCCTCTTTCTTGCTGTAGGCACTGTAATCATGTATCTCATTTTCTACATAACCTGTGCGTGCATTACGTACGCAAAGACCAACCCAGTCACTACACCATGTGTGGAATCTACAGGCCTACCATGGGCTGAAAAGTACTCTTCAGCCACCTGCGAGGGATATCTTCAGAGGAAAGAGAATGGGTTTTGGCAGAAACCCGGAAAGCATCCTTTCAACGAACATTTGGCTTGCTGGATTGCAGTGCACAGCTATATTGTGCTTTTCTTTAATGTTTTGTGACTTCTAGCTCCTTTCAGGGAAGATCATGTGTTGTATGCCCTGTCTTCAGCTTTATCAGCTGTCTCATTTGGGGCCAGGTCAACCTCCTTTAAGATCATGCTTGGTGCATGGAAGCTGACAACAAATTAATTTAATTACAAATAAGGCATAAATCATGTCAGTCCTTCACTTGCCTGCTTAACGATTAATTTCATGTCATTCGTGAATGACATTTGTGCAGCTTCAGTCAGCCATGATGGTTGCTGTAGTGGAGATTTGGCTGGTATTACTGCATAGCTTACTGCCCTGGTGTCAACCCCTTTGCAGTTGGTTATTTTTCTCTCAGCCTCCGCTTCATTGAGAGTAAAATAGCCTCCATAATGGGCACAAAATATGACAAAGACATTCTCTCTGAAAGTGAAAAACAATGTCCGAAATTTGACCCCAGCAAAACCATCCATGTGGCACTTTACTAGTAATGCCTTAAAGAACTGGATTGTATCCAGGCCCCAGTGTGGTACTAATCACCACAGTTTTTGACTAAAAATTAGCTATAAATCTTTAAACGCCAACTAGTCTGATTAGGCTTGATTTTTTTGGCACAGCTGTGGTACCTCCAAACAGAAAGATGTTTTTGCAGTACAGGTTCAGCATATCTGATACTTCCTTGCATGCAACACTTATCACATACAGGTTTACTGAAGCAGGAAGTGGGTTTGCTGGTTTTATTACTTATAAAGATTGAGGCAAGGCCAGATCTTAGAATTATAGAAATTGGCATAACATCATTGTCCTGAATCATATTTTCAGTAGTTCGTGATATAGCTCTTGGATTATAATCCTGGAAAGCTAGAGGTGGAAAAATTCTATAAGGTCATGTCACAAATGTCCCTCTCAGTGAAAAATTGATCCCTTGTGTACAGAATCAGGAAGCAGTCTTGTTTTGTTTTAAACATTTCCCCTCCACAAGTGGTGTTTTTACCATGTCCCCTGGGAGTCTGCTCCATTCAGATGGGGATTTTCCTGGCGCTAAGTAATACATTTTTATTTCACATTCAGGTCCAAGTCTCTATATCCAAGCAATAATTTTTCCACTTTCTGCTTACATTCTCCAAATATCTGTTAGCTATTGTCATGGTCCAGCCTTTTTGTCTTTTACGTAGCCTGCAAATACATCACTCCTAGCTGTTCAAAAATCAATTCACTTTAGAGCCCCAGTTGTCTTTTTTTCTAAACTGCCTTTGGTCTGTCAGGAATCATTTTGTCCTGTGATGAAAGCAATACACAGGTGCAGATGGACAAACTGGAACAGAAAGACTTCATAGGAGAATGATGAGGACAAGAGATCCCATGCCTGGAGGCATTCAAGGCCAGGCTGGATGTGGCTCTGGGCAACCTGGTCTAGTGGCTGGTGACCCTGCCCATGGCAGGGAGGTTGAAACTAGATAATCTTTGAGGTCCTTTTCAACCCTGACCATTCTATGATTCTATGAAGAAATACAAAGTTTGATGTGTGTGGAGGTACTTGGCTGAGCTGCTGGTGTCACCTCAGATGGAGAAAGAACTGAGGGCAGGAGACAATTTCTTCCCTCAGAGAGATTTCAAGTCTCTCTTTACAAGGAGAAGGGAAAAATGCTTCCCTTTCCAACCACTGTATATCTCTTTCCTAGATATACATTTTCTTTTAGATCTAGAGAAGAGTTATGCCCTTAATTTGAGGAAAGAATTGCTCTTGCATTCCTTCAGCACTGATAGGACCTCATAGATCAGGTATCTGGATACCCACTACTGCTTGATTCTATCCAAACATTGCTACTGTGGGTGAGCAGTTACGGAACTGTCAGTATCTGAAGGATGTCTGCTACGTACAGTTAGCCACTGACATTTCAGCACCAGACTGAAGTGTCCTAGAGTGCCTCTGTGCCCCTTTCAGACCATTCCAGATCACAAGAAGGGATAACCCTGAACCTGAAAACTCCCTGTTATGGAAAGATTGCAAAATTAGGAAGATCATTAGAATCCTTGATTGCCACAGTAAAAAAAACAGTTTGGTACTAGACTCCAGTCCTTCCAGCACTGCTTTATAAGGCATTTAGAGGACTCAAGGTGTTATTTACTATTTCTTAGTTAAAGATGCTAAGAGTGAAACAGGGAGAAACCTTCCTCCATGATTTATTGATATGGTCTTGACCTAGGAAAATGCAATCACACTGAAGTGAAACAATTGATATAGTCAGTCCATAAGAATGTCCTGAAAATAACTGTCAGAAAAATAATGTCATTTATTCCATACCTGTCCTGAGTGTATATAACAAGATAGACAATAAATCATTTTGTATGATATAAAAGGAAATAATATGAATTTATTCTAAAAAAAAAAATTAAGCAAATGATCCTGGGAAACTGCATTGTTTAAAAACTGAAAGAAATATGCCATAGAATTATAGGAAAAAATTTTCCATAATGTGCCTTTGATCAGTCATATTGGGTGAAATTGACATTACTTGTTTTATTCCAAATGTTTACTACAATTTCTATATTGATTTGGCTGGTTGCAGCCCCAGAAAATGTAATGGAATTGTAAACCCATTGCTAGCCTGATGGTCTAGAGAGATCATGAATGAGCAGAAAAAAAAAAGGCCTGATGCAGGATCCAAACAATGAATATGGGACCTCTCAACAGATGCCCTAGAATGTTGTTGGAAAGAAGAGAGTGTGAATGGGCTCAAGAAAAACTTTATTAATACTGTAATGATTTCTGAATGTGTATCTCCTTCTTTTTTAAGGAAAAGAAAATATGACTGCAAGAATATAGTTTTATCTTTGTTTTATACTTACCCAGTCTTACATAAACAACCTATTACCACATTTTTATATGTATGTCTCTTTTTGCGTATGTTCACAAATGTAATATTGTAAGTCACTATAACATTAAATATTTTTTGGTTCTTTATTTCAAGGGTACTCAGGCACAACACAAAACCTATTTTTTTTTGTTTCAGCTCAGATTCCTCATTCATTCTGTCACTGTTAAAGCCCTGATTAAAAAAAGACAATAGGTCAATTCATTGCAGAATCACACAGAATCACAGAATGGCCAGGGTTGGAAGGGACCTCAAGGATCATGAATCTCCAACCCCCTGCATGTAGGGCCACCAACCTCCACATTCAGACCAGGCTGCCCAGGGCCCCATCCCTGGCAATCTGGATTTGAACACCTCTAGGGACGGGGCATCCACAACCTCTCTGAGCAGCCTGTTCCAGCAACTCACCACTCTCTCTGTGAAGAGTTTCTCCTGACATCCAAACTAAATCTCCTCTCCCTCAACTTAAACCCATTTCCCCTTGTTCTGCAGTTGTCAATCCTTTCAAAGAGTTGATTCCCCCATTTACAAACATGTAAATTCATCCAATGAGAACATGTCAAAATGGATGTGGAGGTGCTCATCCCTTTGTTGTTATAGGGGAATTTGAGATCCACAAGCTCATTTCCTTCCACCGTGGCTCTGTGAAGATCAGACATTGCTCTGCTGTGTGGACATAGTCAAAATGTCCTCAAGGACTGACAGATCCTGCAACTTGTTCTTGCACAGAACTTTATTTTGTTCTCCAGTAATTCCTCCAGCCCTACAGGAGCCAAAGTATTTTCATTCAAGAATAATTTTTAAGACCATACCTGGATGCAGAAGTCTTGATTGCTTTGTCTCTAAAAGCTGCTTAGAGTCAGATGTCTCCTCTGATATCAGTGTGCTTCCTGAATGAAATCTGTTAAGAAAAGCAACTAGAGGAAAAAATATCTCAAAATGTGTAAGTGAGGACTTCTTGTAATTCTTTATCTGTAAGTAATAAGTTGTGGTATTTTCTAAATTGCATCACAGTGTTTGATATTCCAGATAAACAGCTCTGATGATTTGTCCAGCATTCATCATTTGCATCAACACACAGATCTGAAGCAAGCTTAAATATCTAAGAGCTTTGTATTTAATAAAACCCAACGGATTAAATGTTGTAATACTATTCCATGCTACAACTTATGGCTGCTTCCATCAGGCAGAATGCCATAAGGTTTGAAAATGTTATGGAGACATACTACTTTATCGTGATGATGTTGCAAGATTTCCAGACCATGTTTTCTGGCATTAAGAGAGCTAGTATAAGCTGCCCATAGAAATCTAGCACTCCAAACTATCTGTGTGGCTATGTATGAAAATCCATGTATTCTTGGAAACCTAGCTCAGATTTAGGTAATCATGGTGTTCTGGCATTTTGAATCCTTCCAGATATTCAGAAATATGAAGGAGGCACTAAGCTAATTGTATTACTTGGCTTTTTATTTACTGACACTCTTCATTATTTAATTATAGTGAACAGTGTGCTACTTCGTTCTATTATTTCTCTCAGCTGCTCAACTCACTGGCAATACTATTTTATGTGCAATATGGAACATTTTTGAGGTTAAACAGGTCCAGACTACTAATAACTTCAGTGACAATTAAGCGGAATGCTACAAAATATTACTTAATATCAACTAGCTGCTTCTTCGTAGCTAAGGAACATAGTAATTCAAATTTCTGTCTTCCCTTCTAATTGCAAAAGGTATCCTTAGTGACAGGTAGCAAGATCTGTTTCCATGCTTAGTAACTCAGTTAATTCTCAAGATCATCTATCAAGAAGCTTTTTTCAATTTCAAGTTCAAGACTGAAGCAGCTCTTAAGTAGTCTTATGTCCATTATGTCTCAGGGTTAGCATGTAATATTATATAATGGGGGGGCAAAAAAAAAAAAAGAGAGATTGAAACATCACAAGATAAGTGTCCTTCAGAGATTAAAAACTGTTGTGACTAAAATTAATTAAAAGAAAACAATATATTTAATAGCACATTCCTGCTCCTTTTTATGTCTCAGTGAGGGTTAGCAGAGTAGATCTGCTTTATGCACCAAGAAGGCACTACAAATAACAATAAACAAAGAGTGCATTATTTCCTTATGCTCATAAATGTTCCCTCTGAAGTGTAATAATACCTGTTGTTAATAGATTTTGTAATTCTTTGCCTGTGATTTTTCTTCATCGATGATGTTAATGAAAGCTGAGTAGTTTACTCAACAGACCAACATCAAATATTAGTTCAGGAGAAATCTCTAGGCTCTGAACAACACAGGCCTGTGTGGACTTTATACTGTCTTCAAATACCATTTTTTTGTGTGTTTGGTCAGGCTTCTGCCTCTGTGAGAATTAGCTTTAACAATCTCAAATTTATGGAAAAATGCTAAAAAATAATCTTGAGTGAAATTCAGCCCAGGTGTAATCATTACAACTGATAGAGAATCATGGGGAAAAAAATAGCATGTTTTTTCTTCACATTTTGTTTACTTCAAGAAAGGGAACACATTTGGAAACTTCTCTGAGACCTGGAGGATTGTTTCCTCTCATGGTCCGGGTGAAGACAGTATTTCTTTCCCCCTTTTCTACAGCTAATGGGAAACAAATGAGGGTGCCCATTAGGCACTGAAAATGTGTATAGAAGCAAAGGGAAACTTTATAGGGAAAGGTAATCCCCTTTATCTTCTTTTCTTCCCATGCACTTCATCCTGTGCCAACAATTTAACTGTCCCTGGGTTGCAGGACAGAGACAAAGATGGAAGTGATCCCCTAGGTTCTCTGTTCCTTTGCAAATGAAGAACTAACTGCTTTAGGCTTTAATCGAAGCTTAGGCTTCCAATAGAGCTCTGTCCTGCTGACTGCTATCTATTGCTTACAGTATAACTGAGGAAATAGCTTGAAAATGTGTAAGAGGAAATTGCAGGCTCTCCCATCTCCACAGCCTTCTGCATTTCTGCATATTATTTCCTTAATTTTTTATGAAGTTTTTTTTTTTCCCTGTTCTCATCCATTTTAACAAGATATTGTATCTCAAAATATTTAGAGTATCAGAAGTACTGAAAAATAAATCATATAATGAACCCCTTTAGAACAACCTTGTCTTATGACTCCTGGGGCACACAGTGGATGTGTGTTCTTACAGCCTCTCTCTGTGCTTCTCCCATGGGTCAGCTTATCAGAAATCCTTTGGTGGGAGACCATGAATTGTCCATCATTGAAGCTTAGTACAGCAAGCTCAGTAGCCCTCTGTGTCTGTCTGCTGGGATGAATCTGTCCAGAACCCATGGAAAGCAGTTTCTGGTTGCATCCCCTGTAAAGCTCTGCAGAAGTCTTGCCTTGTTTCCTTTATTTGTGTGAGTAGATTTTACACTAGTCAGGCACATTGTATGGCCCTGGCAAAATCCTTTTTCTAAAGTTCACCACTGTCTGGTTCATAAACACTAATCTATACCAGACTTCCCCAATATTATACCTTACCAATGTTATAAAACAGAAAAAGGGAGGATAAAACCTCTTTCACTAGCTCCTCTCACCTTGTTTTCTCCCTCTGTACTGGTTACTTGTCACCTTTTGGCTGGGACCCATGGAGATCTGAAGCATCTTGACTGCTGTTTCACCTCTGCTTCCAGCTGTCAGCCTGAATCCTTTTCCTCCTGGCTTTTGCTGACATGAAATGCCAAAATGTTTCACAGTGAGTCAGTGGAAGTATTTCTGAGCACACAGGTGTGAGCAGCACCCTGCTTTTTGGCCACCACTATTTGAGAAAGAAATGCAAATCCCCTTTTCCCATCATGCCAGACCCAACAAACAGCCATAGTCTCCCAGATGTTGTGATTTTATGCACTTGTAAGATTGAGCTGATAGATAAGGCTCCTACCTAGAAAATGGAGACATCCAAGGCCCTCCTCTAATACCCCCAGAGAGCCTAGTTCTCAGACCTTTACTTCTTGTGAGGAGCAGCTGAGGGAACTGTGATTGCTCATTCTGGAGAAGGATCAGGGTGGAGATCTTATCACTCTCTACAACCCCATGAAAAGGGGTTATGTGAATGTGAAGTTTGGCCTCCTCTCCCAGTTAATAGCAATAGGACAAAAGGCCTTACATTGCACTAGGGGAGGTTCAAGGTTGGATGTTAGGAAGACTGATGATGTGTTGGAAAAGGCTGCCCATAGAGGTGGTAGAGTCACTGTCCCTGGAGATGTTCAGGAAACACATATATGTAGCACTGAGGAACAGGGGTTAGTGGACATGGTGGGGTTGGTTTGAAGGTTGGACAAGGTGATCTTACTGGTCTTTTCCAATCTTAATTGTTCTATGATTCCTCAGCTGCTGAATGAGGACACCTTTGGTTCTCTGTCTTGCTTGTTCCTGGACAGGTGAACACATTACTGAATTAAAGGTTACTCACATCTTCTGACGGTGGGATCATACAAGCACTTTATGGACAGAGGTCACGCTGAAAAATTGATGTAATCCAAGAAGTAGCAGGAGCTTCATCTGGGTAAACTGCAGAGGTGGTTTCCACGGTGTCACAATCCCCTTTGCAGTACCTTTCTGAAAGGGTTGAATGAACCATATTGTTTGCAGTTAAATAGCTGTGCTATAGCCGCTTTCTACAATACAAGACAAAATCTTGTGTTCCCTGTAGGGTACAAGGAAACACTTTTTCCTCCTTCGGCTGTCTGTCAAGGACTCAGAGAGGGTGAGTGTTTTTGTCTGGACATCTTTTGCTCTCTCTGCTGGCAGCCTGGAGGAACAGCAGCAGCTCCCCAAGGCCTGGGTGCTCCAAAATCTCTGCAATAAGCAGATACTACAGGGAAATTTCCCACTGACGTGAAACAGTTTTGGTGTATATTCTTGAGTATGCTAGAATAACTCACCTTTTATATATTCTCTGCTTCTTTGTATAAATTCATGCTAGAAGGATAAATTTCAGTGCAAAAAGTTAAGTGTGGCAAGAGAGTAGTAGCATTCTTGAGTGACTAAGTATATGTTTGCTTGCCATATAGTTTCATGTAAAAATTAAGTTAGTGAGTTGCAAGGGAAAATGCTGGCTGCATTAAAAATAGGCAACTAAGAATGACATTTCTCCTCAGAGAGGAGAGATCATTCTCCTTATTTTTGTTGTGTCTTTTTGTTTCCCTTTTTTTCTGTTCTACCATAAGTGGAAGCAATAATTGCCCTTCATCCATTATTGATCACGATCAATTCTGTGATAGGCTCAGTAATCACCTAGGAATAAAAGCATTTTTGAAATGCATTCACTCCAGGAAGAGGAGATTTCTAAATCAGGTGGATCAGTTAAAATGTGATGATCTACATGCAGAAATCCAAAAAATAAATCAAAAAAAATCCCTATGACACCAAAAGTAAAAGACTAAATGTTGTGCTGCCACATGAACTGAACAAGATGAATCCTCTCTTATGGCTGCATTTAGACATTGGAAATGGGCTGTGTGAGCATGTCTACAGCAACCCCCAGTTCTCTCACGTAGCTCAGGCTGAGCTCCAAACAGGGCTTTGACTACCAAATACCGTGCCAGCATGAGGGGTGACTGAGTTTAACTCTGGAAAAGATATGCAGGCAGGAATGTTTACTCATAAAGGAAGTGAATTACTGTACTGAGAAAAAAAAAAAAAAAAAAAAAAAAAAAAAAAAAAAAAAAAAAAAAAATCGATGGCTCTTGGCAAACCATATAGCTACAACCCAAAGCATCGTGCATTCAGTTGGTGGTAAAAAAAAAAAAAAACAAAAACAAAACAAAATAAATCCTAAAAGCTCTAAGGAGATATTTCTCTGACTTCACCTGGAGGCAGTGCTCCATCTTCAGCAGTTTCACTATGTGCCACACACTGGCTCCTGCTGTGGTGGTTCATCCAGCAAAGTTTATCTTCTTGGTTACCCCCATCCTATGCCAGTCCACCTTGGTCATACCAGTAAGAGATACTGGTTCTGTGGACTTTGAAGTGGCTATTACCCAGAGTGATGCACCGATGGGTATTGCAAAGGATGAGGAGTCATAAGTGGATGTTCACAGATTTCCAGTTTTGAAAGCCAGAAGAGAACATTAGGCTGGACCTCTAGAGCACAAGCCATTAACTATCACCCATCTGTAAGACAGACACCCCCAGAGGCAGAAGCAGTTGACAAAATGCATCATCCCTTCCATCTGAGGATCTGTGAATTTTCATCAGATTGTACACTGACTGGTGAAAACACTCAAATGAAAACATTCAAGGAAGGAGATACAAAACCAGCGACACCTTGAATTAGTTGGTGCGATCCTTCAGACCTTGCTTAGGACAGAATCTGCTAAACAAAAAAGTGAGTGGGAAACTGTATGGACAGGAACCATGAACTGATCAGCTCACAGCCCTCTTTCCTCACTTGCAGCAACAACAAACAAGTTCCAAGCCTCTGTTTGTTCAATCCCTATAATCCCACCATGCTGGTGGTATCATGGCAGGAGAGGCAGCCAGCAGGGATCTCACAGGGGCTGGTTGACTCTGAGTGCAGACACCGAAGGTGAAATGTTTTCTGCACACAGAGACCTCATCATACACTTTCCTGTAACATCATCTTCACAGTATGCAGTATGTGTTGCACATCTATGATTTGTTCAAACAGCTGAACAAAACTGAACAGCAACCTCTGCAACTCAAAATTGGGGTATTTCTTCTCCTGCAATTCCTAATATTATCCCTCCATTTAATTTTGCTTCTTCTCTGCAACTCCTAAAGTGCGATTCAAAGAAAGCAGTAGTAAAGACAGAAGTTTTCCAGTTACCACACCTGATTAATAAGGAAACAAGCAGCTTTCTCCTTCTTTCTCTTTCAAAGGAAGCATGGGCTTGCTCTTAAAAAAAACCCGAACACATATTTTTGCAGTCTTTCCTGTCATCTCATTGAAGGGCTGCCCTCTCTTACTATGAATATTCACCACAATCTGACTACTATTGACTGCATCTCTCATCTGAGTATCTACTAAGTCCTAAAAATCCATCATAGACCCTCATTATAGCTGTAACAAAAGCACATAGCAAATAAAACCAGAAATCAACATCCAGGAAAAGTTAAAATCTACTTGCTGATTAGATGATAAAAGTTTCTGACAATATTTCTGTTATATGGTACTCCGGTCTTATTTTCTTTCAGATACAGTGTTGATCAAAGATTAGAAAATGTCAGGAAATAAATCTCATGCTGGAACGCATGCAGAAAGTCACCGCCGTTGGTGCTGTCAAATATGTTAAGTTAAATGAGAATATTCCTGTTTCAAGTAAGTAGGTGATTTGCACAGTGATTCTCCAGTCATTTGATAGGGGTGCTTTTCCCCATCCTTGTGATTGAAAGCTATGTTGACTCTGCCTGTCTTCATAAATTTTTTCACTCCATCCTGGAGGATGCCCTGCTTTGTCTCCAGCTCTTTCTCAGCAGCAGCTACCCTTGGGGTACCACTGAACAGCCAGCTCACACTAAGGGAGTTCTTATCATCCTTCATTGAACAGAGCATGCAGGCAGCAATAGGAATGCCAAAAAGCTGTCCAGACACAGATGTCGCAAACATGACACAGGACCTGATTCTTCTGTAAGGAGACTTTGGTAAGGAATATTAAGTCACAATGGGGAGCTCTGACCTCAGCGCAGAATCAAGCCTCTTCCTCATGCATGGAATTACTTCCAATTGCTACAGCTGAACAATAGCTTACTAGCAGTAAATTGCTTGCAGCATGTTGTCTTAAGAAGGTACTCTTTTCCTGAAAATTCATACTCAGGATGTCATATGTATCTAACTTGAAACAAAATGGCAGATATGAAAGGAAAGAATTAAATAACATCAAACTCTTTTTTTGTTGTTGCTGGAAGTGTTGATTTTTGATTTAACACTTCCCGACAACAAAATGATTTGACATTTCATCCCACCAAAATCACTTGGCTTAGAAATGAATTCAGTCAAAAGAAATAAATGAATAAATAGATAGACAAAAGGATTTAATGGTTTGACAATGAGAAAAAATTATTTAATCGCATTTTACAGGAAACATCTACACTTGAGTCAAAATACATCTTTTCACTTAGTTCATTTCACTATAAAACTTGAAAAAAATAAGTTTTGGTTTGACGCAAACCAAATTTTCATTCCTATCTGAAAAATCCATTACTCACTGAGCTCAGAATCATGTGTTTTCTAGCCAGTCCCCAAATGATAGTAGGTAATGGCCAGGAGATGAGGAAGGGTCCTGCAGGATGTGTTGAACCAATCCATCTTCATTTGTAATATCATTCAAAGTGCTGTTGGACCACCCTCAAGCAGATAAGAGGTAATATGTTAGGGGAGTTATGGAACAGGATTTTTATATTGAATAACAGAGTTAGGTTGCACAGATGTTTCTTCTATTATACTACTTCTAAATTTCTATTTCCTCCTGTAACTTAGTATTGCAGTGTTGTTTCCATCAGAATAATAGCAGTTCCCATGGAATTGTCTCTCTCTCTACCTATTTTAGGGAAATCTCTACCTTTGGTCACCTACAAAATTGTTGTTCATTTAGAAAGTTAAAGGATCAACTGATTGCCAGTCTGCAACTGTAACAAATGAACAAAGTTTGCTCAACTGGTTCTGTTAATTCATCCTAGAAAACTTGCAAAAGAGAGACAGAGTGCTTTCTTTAGAGATCTATGATCCTGTCTTCTTCTCTTTAGGCTGAAATTATTCTCAGAAGTGCCAGGAATTTGGAGGCAGATTCAACAAAATGATGTTTTCTGGACACAAAGGTGTGAGATTTGTCAGAAAGCTCACGACATTTCCTGTCTTATTCCAGTCCATTAACCCATAGACATTTCAAATCAAGTAGAAATCCGAAAGATCTTTATGGTGCAGCTGACTCACGGGACACAAAAATGACCGTATCAGGGCAGCTTAGTAATACTTAATTAAAAGAAGATGTGGTAGCATTTTGACATGCATAACCATTTATACATCTCATCTTCTGTTTACAGGAAAGTATTTAACTTCCACGTTCAATATATTCTGAACAAGAATGGTCTTAAGTCATTTCTAATATCCATGAAGCGGGGCTGAAACCTTTGCTTATCTGAACTGTGTATCACATGGAGATGTACTTTAAATCTACTTACAATTATACAACCACCATAAGCATTTCTGATGCCTTAAAGCTTTTCTCCTTTTGTTTTGTAAAAAATAAAGCAACAGAAGTGTTTTGGGAGACAGGCAAAAAGCTTGGATGTAGGAGTGCCATCAGCATAGCTTACCCCCCCTCTGAGGTTATCTGGAGAGTTTTCTGTGGTTATAATCACTTCCTACCATGCCTGCGGGCTGGCAGGCCATGACTTTATTTCCTCTAGCATCCCTATGGGATGGTGGGGTGTTCCCAGGATGGAGGGCAGGATGGTGGTTTTGCACAATGCCCAATTGCATCTCTCTTTTTCTTTGTGTCTCTGTCAGTGGAAGTCTTTCACTGTCTGTGGTTCCTTCTGCAACCGATTTGTGGATAAGGCTAGGGAAATGCACCCAAGGGCAATAAAGAGGGGAGAGGTTATCAACTTTAGAAGAGAGAAAACTGTGTGGCTCTCATCCTTAAATGTCAGATATCTCTTTACTTCACTATCTACTTCCTCGTGGTCCTAGAGTAGGAAAAGAAATGATTTCTGCTGATACAAGATCTACTCAATGAGGTGACTGACATTTATATTTTCACATTTTCAGATTGTGTGGCATTTGGATACTATTCAATCTCATTGAGCACAAACATGAAGGTGCACTACAAAAAGTATTAGAAGTTTGTTTGACACTTGGGTTCAGCTGACTACTCTCCATTTTATACTCAGCAGTTCTTTTCCTGCTGGTATCTGGCTTATCTGGTTTTAAAATATCTCAGCAAAACTCCACTTCATTGACTTCAAGCTTTGATATTACCAGTCAGTTCAGCCAAGCAGAAACAGTGCTCTGCCACTAGCTGAGCTCTACCCTTCCGCAGCTTTGTAGTTTTGCCCATACAATATATAGCACTCATATGCAAATATTTCCAAGATTATATCTTGAGCAATAATTTATATAAATGCTTTTCTTTGTCATAAATGTAAACCATGCTTTCTAGCTCAGGAAAAGAGATGAGTGTTCCAGACACTGGCCAGTTCCTGCAGAGAAAGCATTGTTGCACGAAGAGAAAATGAGGGGGAATTCATCTAAACTATGGATCTTTAGTGAAGATAGCTATTCCCTTTGCAACCAATGGAGTTAATCAGTACAGTCAGCATAATTTATGCTGGGTAGATAGAACTGATTCTAAAATTACCATTGTCTTTTGAATGTGATTGATGATTTTGTGTAGATCTATATTGTCTAGAAAGGGAGACTTGACAACTAGTTCACAAATAGACATCCAATACTCAGCAAGATAATTCCCATTTCTAAACTCTATCCAGAAGTGTAATTACCACTGGGATCAACATAACCACATGCATGTATCTGATGAACTCTTCCATGCTTGTTTGAAGAGCTGGGCCTTTGTTTTTATCTTCACGCACAGGGTCAGGCCCATTATGTAACTGACTAATGCATATGTTAACACTCTGCATGTGTATTAATTCTCACTTTGGTTACACTTTCATAGGGAAAATCAGTATGAATGGCTGAGTGCTGAGATTTTAGATCATATTACTGTATCAGCTTTTTCTATGTGGTAAATATTTCTGTTAAGGGGGCAGGTGACTTTTGAGGGAACTGGTTACAAATATCACTGAACAACATCATAGCTAGAGAAAGGAGCAGCTTACTCTCCCCACTATCTATTTAAAACTGTCAAATTTCTTATTTACTACATACTCTGGAAGAGCTCTATTGGTTTTGATCAGAATATCCAAATGAGGAAAATAATAAAGAAAGCAAGAAAAATACATGAAATACCTGCACCTGGAACCAGTTTCAGAACAAAGGAAAAAACATACCAGATCTTCAGGGAGCACTTCATCATGAAACAAAATCTTCCCCTGAACTTTTCTGACCTTCCTACAAATATCTTGCAAGCCTTATGGCAATGTTTTATTTACCTGCTGAACACACTGAAATATGTATTGTATTTTTGCTCATGGCTGATATTTTCTGTCCTGCCTCCAAGATTTTTAATACCTACAGATGCCAAATGTTTCTAGGAAGCTCAGTAACTGGGAATATTATTCGTATTGATAGCCTGGATTTCTTTGCAAATCTTCAAATTTACCTTACAAATGCCAAGATATATACAGTTCTCTGCTTTTGAAAGCAGTAAAGTAGGTGCAAACTGTGTGCAGTGAGATGACGCATCCAAAGGTACTTCTTTGGCATCACAGTTCCTTCTTATTCCTGTCTCACTTTTCTGTCTCCGATCTTTGTGATGTGTAAGTAACATACATGCATTAGATAAAACGAACATGGCAACGCTGGGACATGGTGGTGTCCTTGAGGATACTCCTAAGGGACTCAACAGTTTTCACACCTTCTGGGTTTGCAGTAGAGTAATTTTTCTGGCAGCCTTGCTTTCAGTTTCTTACTCTTCCCCTCACTGGGAAGCTACTCATCTGCATATATTTTTCAGTGAGTGCAAAGCAGTGCTTGATCACTGTGAAGAAAGTCTGGCAATCAGCTCAGTGAAGTCCTTGGAACACTCAGTTTGCTGATCAAGAACACCAAGAATCCCTCCCTCCATATCAGTACTGAGGTTTAAATACTCATTACATTTCATATGATGTTGTGCTCCTGCCCTTGCCATTAAATGGCAGTCACAGGATCAAATAAGAAAGCAACAGCAAGTTATTGGTCTCAGCGGTATTTAAGTGAGATACAATCTTGTCACCCCACTGAAGAAATGTTATGTTTAATAGAAAACGTACAATAGAGTAATGAACTTGTCAGATTATTTGAAGTATTTTATATTTGTGTCTACCACTCTAAATCAGTGCCTGGCTATCGTTCGATAAGGGAGGGGCATTTCTGATTGCCTATGAGTCATAAACAGACACCAAGACTTGAAGAAATAAGAGAGTTGGGTCACGGTGGGTTAGGCTGTTCATTTCCCCAGGTTGCCAGAACATTAGAATAGGTATAAAAAAATAAACAGAAATAGCATGCTTGCCTACTCTCTTTGTGCGGAGCAAAGGAACAGAAAGAGACGTCTGTTGCTACACCCTCTACACCCTACTATGAGGGCTGACACAAATCAGGCGAGCAATAATTATTGTCCCACCCACTAGATGAATAAGAAATGAAGGAAGACTGACTCAGAGACATGTCACTGTGTCAACAAACATTTGTAGTAATGTGTCTCATGGCTGTGTCTTGAATTACAACCTAATCCAAAGATGTCTGGAGCTCTTAATCTAATCCAAAGATGTCTGGAGCTCTATAAATACCCAAGGTAATTTTGAAATGCTAGAGCAGTTACGAAAATCACTATAAATCAATGAGGAAGATTTAAAGTCCACTGTTACAGTGTGACATAAAAATTGTTCAAATAATGAAAAATAAATGCATATTCTGGAAATGAATATTCATTAGAAAAGCCTTTTTCCTTACTTTTTCTGCCTGATTAACTATGCTTTTTTTCTGAGGTTTAAGAAAGGTATTAAAGGACTCTTAGCTGTCACAGGAGTAACATAACATTTAGACTTTTGCATATAGACCATGGCAAGTGTGGAGCTGGTAGTGTCAAAACTATGTGTGACCGCTTGAGACAGACAATGTAATTACACTAGCAGAATATTTGTTAAGCTCATACATTTCATTCATTTACTGTGACTTGCCACAAGGAATCAAATAAACAAATAAATCAAAACCAAACAAAAAAAATCAGACCATTCAAAGCCAAGAAACAATTCTTCCACCCAAAGTGACATTGTCTCAAAAAATGTTGGAGAGAAAACAGGAAGAGCGTTGACTATGAAGCTCTTGCATTCTGCCTCTAAAATTATTTGCTAGACCTGGGGCCTGGTAGATGAAAGTCCTGAAGCAAATTAAAATATGGATTAATTCACTTAAAAGGATATGACTGTAAGACTGACGGGGGTAGCAGCACATTTCATGAAGCAGAGAGAATAATCTGGATCCCATTAGTGGTACAGGCTAACACCCAGACTGTGGAGTCACAGCATAGTTTAGGGAAAGTGAAATGTATTAGGATCTGCAAGTGAACTGTTTCACGGTGGTAAGATACAAGGGTACTTATATGTATATATATTACCTATAATGTTTTTTTGTTGTTGTTTGTTTGTTTTAAATTAAGAAAGCAATATTATAGGTGCCCCATCAGTAGACAGCATCACAGAACTGAAAAATGGTAGAGTTTAGAAGAGACTTCTGCATGTCATAGAATCATTGGAGTGGTGTGGGTTGGAAGGAATCTGTTAGGAGTCCTCTGTCCTCCTAGAATGGAGAGGTCAGGCCAGACTCTTTCTGTGTTAATTCCTGCCATTAATGTGAACTGCACCACATTGCCTCATTGCTGGGGAGGCTACAAGTAAATTCCCAAGCAGTTAGAAATTCTGACAGCTTACCTGATGCACAGTAATTTGTAAAGTTGCTGTGACTTGACCCCATGTCTGGGCCTTCAGAGAAACTTTTGATTAGTAAGCAGAACCACTATAAGAGTCGAACCTAAGATAATTATTTATCCACCCTTTTGCAAGAATGAAGTTGCCAATACTAAGATATACGTTTTGCAATCTACAGATGTGGAAAAACAACTTCAACAGTACTTGCCTGAAAATCAACCAGTGAGATTAGGCAACAGTCAGCTGAGAAAAAGTCTTGTTATCAACTCCTGCATGCTTCAATTCACACACTTTTCAATGTTATTTATTTTGGTCTTGTAAATCAATGTCAAAAATCATGTCGCAATAGTTCTACATTCAAAATTGCAAAGTCTGGCAAATCATGCTTAAAATGATAGGTGAAGATTCTACAAGGAGCTTGAGAATCCTGTTGTTTGATTAAGTTTTCACAAGAGTGGTAGAAAAACTGATACAAAGTGTTCAGATGTGATTTGCTTTGTCATTTGTTCACAGTGGTTATCTTGTAGATATTTCTTTAGAGATGTGGCACAATTTATTAGGTTTTCAAAAAGGACAGATTTAGATTTTTTTTTAGATATAAGGAATAAATTCTTCCCTCTGAGGATGTTAGGGCACTAGAACAGGATGTTTAGAGAAGTTTTAGATGGAGAAAGGAAAATGAACACAACTTGAATGTTCCTGGAGAGTAGTTCAGTAGCTGTACCACAAGTGTCAGTAACATATCCCAAATCCCAATGAAATGGAAATAAGGAATCCATCACCCTTTAACTTCTGCTCAGCCCATGCTTAGATGAAAATGTTTTCTGGCACATGTGACTTTACTTTGCAGATTACATCTTCTGAGTGCTGAAAATTCAGTTTGTGGGAAGATTCCAGACAAAGGACATTTAAATCATTTTTCTGGCCTATTTTTAAGGCCATCCTGCACACAATTAGATTGTCATACCGTATTTAAAAATATGCTTCTAGAAAATGGCTGCAGCTACCATGTGGATGATGTGATAGGAGGGAAAGGATAAGTGAACAGCATAGAGACTATGAAGGCATTTGGCTGGCACACGGATGCTGTGGATGATGTTAAGGGAAATGAATAATTTAGGATTAGGAAACAGAGAAAACATTCACAGATCTTTTATCAAACTCTGCTTTCAAAAAGTGGATTTTGCAGTTACATGTTTCCACAACCAGTTATCTGGCTTGTTTTTTTGACCAGAAGCTGTTTGGGCTGTAAACTTCCTAGTGCTCTGTCTTCATACAATGCCAGACACCATGTCTACATCTAACCATGGGGTCCAGGAGCACTTGCCTCTGAGATCCAGCTGTGTGATATGGTGACACACTATGTCTCTTCACGGCTTGTTTTTTTAGTAACTAGGGTGTATGGGCAGGAGGAAGCTGCATTAAGATGTAATGACAGTAAAGGAACAGGGAGGCCAACGATTCACACCCAAGCGCATCTGGTACTCAGTTAAGTGTGAATCTCAGTCCAAACTGGGATACTTAGGCAATATCAATGTGCAAGTAGAAAATATGAATTGAAAACTGATGCAGTGCACTGCGTTGCTCTCTGACTATATCTGCTCTGACTTAGTTATTTCTAGGATTTCCAAGAGTTCTTTCTTTTAGGCTTTTAGGCAAGATTCAAACTTGTGAGCCCCCATCATCTTCATCTGGCACTACTGAAATCCCCAGCTACTCTCAACAGACTGTATTGCCTGGGCACCAGCAGAAATATTTGTAAGATTATTGCTGATGAAGTTCAGGTGGATCTTCTGATGCTATGTGCATGGGTGGAAAAAGAGCTTGACTAATCCCTCAGTTGTTCCTTGCCCTTCTCCTGTACCACTCATATGTAAAAAACCTTACCCTTTTACCCTTTTGTCCAAAAAGTTGTTTCATTGAAAAAGGCAACTCCATATGAAGAAGAGATGCACTATGAAAGCAAAGGTCTTGAGGAAAAATTTTGTTGTTATTTCCCTCTGTATTTTTGCTTGGAGAGTCTAAACAGTAAATCAGTGACATATAAGAAAAAAACCATCCCTCCCTCCCTTCTTTCCTTTGTCCTTTCCTTCCTCCCTTCATCCCTTCCTCCTTTTCTCTTTCCCTCTTCCCTTTCCTCCTTCTTTCGTCCCTTCCTTCCGTTCTTCCTTCTTTCTCTCTTTCTTTCTTTCCTTCTTTCTTTCTTTCTTTCTTTCTTTCTTTCTTTCTTTCTTTCTTTCTTTCTTTCTTTCTTTCTTTCTTTCTTTCTTTCTTTCTTTCTTTCTTTCTTTCTTTCTTTCCT